>NC_140920.1:3310043-3862711 GCF_045865225.1 Trachurus japonicus | reverse complement strand
GTCTTTTTAATCCTTCTGTAAGTATTGTTTTGTGTTTGACTTCACTGGTCTAAGTCTTGGAGTTGAGTTTTTAGATTGACGCGCTCTCTGCTGTTGAGTACTACCCTTTGTTTTTTTGTTTTTTTGGACACATGTTCTTATGTTTTGACCTGTATTTTGGTTCAATCTTGTTGGACTGACAACTGTGAACCTTTTGGAGCGAGCTCCTCTTTAAGAACTTATTGACAATTTCTTCCTGTGTGCTTTTGTTCAATGGTGCCTTAGTTGGGAATAATCCTTTTGCACGCCCTGCACTTGGGTCAACATTGGTCCTTGGTTAGTTTGTATGAAGTGTGTAAGGTGCAGTATGGTGGTGTTTCGTACTTTATTTTTCATTTTCATCATCTGACCTCCAGTTTCGGGGCTGACTTCCACTTTAACTCACATCCTTCAGTCTGTCCATGGTTTGCTGACTTGAGGTGGCGTATTGGCAGGTAGAGTGAGTTAGTTTCCCTCTGGAGACGGCTACGCTGTACATTATTTGATCATCAGTGCCATGCCGCCAGCTGTTGTGCTTGCACTGTGCAGCACTGACTGTGCAGCTGCAAGAGACAGAAATTAAGAGTGTCTTTCTCTGGCGGAGCTGCTGTCAGGGAACAAGTTTAAACACACTTAAAGAAGGCGAGTCCACCATATGCTCTAATTGGAACAAATTGCAACGCTCATATGTTGTTAATGACCTTGAAAGACTAATTGTGTACACTACTTGTGAGGAGTAAGAATTTTATTGTTTTGGGCATTAAATGGGAATAGCCGTTTTTTTTTTACAATCTGGACTTTATTTCTAGCATAAAATACACACAGAAACGAACCATAGTATTAGCAGTAGTAACTTTCAGGAAAACAATCTCCTTGTTACAAAAATGTTTGAAACAAATAAATAATCCCCATGCAGATAAATTGTACACATTTATAGCAAAACTTAATCTGTACTATATTTGTTTAGTGTGGACTCACTTGTTAAAATATTTTTTCTTTTAATTGTTCTTTTATTTATTTTATTCTCCTTTCTCTCTTTTTTCATCTAAGATCTGTCATATGTCTATTTTTTATATGTGATAAGCGATACACTACTACAATAATTTTGCAGTTTGAATCATCCAAGGTGTGAGGCCATGTAAAATAACTGTTATCTTTGAGTATGTCATTATTCATGTAATGTGGCATATCTAAATAAAAAAAACAAAAAACAATCACACAAGCTCAGAGATGACATCATCCAGGTCAGAGGTCAGTAGGTCAACCTACAGACCCCGGATGTTGATAACAGCTAACCCCGGACTCAGAGGGAATAGCACTGTCATATCATAATAAAATATTGGTGAAATTAAGGAGTTGCGCGGCAGATAATGTGTTATTTAGAGGCTGCATTCTGCTGCCCCGTATAGGCCTACTCGCATATACGGATATAGCCTACATATTTCGTCGGAAGGACTCGTAATGACACCAAAGTTATCTGGGTGAGTAAATGATCGTATTTTATGCTAGAAATGAGGTCCAGATTGTAAAAAGTGGCAATTCCCCATTAATTACTACAGGTTAAAGTAAAATGTTGGTCTTTCATTTGGATAATAACCTTCCCTATGCCCTAAAGTCATTGACTTACTGATTGATCTTGTAGGTAAACTAAACTTCAAGAGACAAAGCAGAATTTCAAAATAAAAGCTTTGTAACTAATTGCATTTTAGATCTGCTTTCTCTAAAGTGGTTGTTATTATGATGCATTTCATCTCTATCAGGCTCAGAGATTGGTTGGTTATAGGCTAGTTTCTTTCTGGTGTGAAGGACAAACATCCCATATAGTGTTCTCCCATGCATCCTGTGCTGCATAGCCTTAATGGTGGTGATTCCTGTTTGACATAATGCTACACATTTTGTAGGCTACACAATAACCTTATGAAACAGCTTCATGATATAGAAACTGAGGGTAGTTGAATGTCATCCTCCTCCTTGTCCCGTAGGAGGATGCCTGCCTGCCTGCCTGCCTGCCTGCCTGTACCCGGACGCAGTGTTACAGTACAGTACCTACTGACTGTATAACTGAATCATGAAAAACAGCCTAGGTATACGCCCACACCAACTGTAGAGGTCCCCCTTCTACCGACCGACTGCTCCATACACACGCACACACACACACACACCTTTGTTGCACCTCCTCTTCTGATTCCCATGCAGTATAGTGGATCACTGGGCAGGACGGACCGGCAAGGGGCTGCTGCTGCTGCTGCTGCTGCTGCTGCTGCTGCGTGTGGACTCGTGTGCATTATATTATTATTATTAGGGAAACACCCAAAGCTGAGGGTGAGCTCAAGGAGAAGAGTCGCTTCTTTTCTTTTTTTCCCCGAGCAGTGTAACAAAGCAGAAAGATGCTGCTGCGCTTTGCTTTGACTCAGTGTGGATGTGGATGCTGCTGACGCTGTACTAGGCTGCATGCGCGGCGTTTCTACTGGAGACATGCGGCACTCTGCACTCCGCTGCCAGCTCACACCGTAGTTACTGTAAAGTCTCCAACCCGAGCCCATCCACTCCTCCTCTTCTTTCTTTCTTTCGTTCTTTCTTTCTGGATTTGATTTGTGTGTCCTTGCTGCTGGATACCAGGATGTCTGCCTCTCCTCTGCTCACTGCGCTCATGGGTAAGTTCATTCATATGTTCCCCGCTGCTGGTGCTGCGATGATCGCCAATGTTACTGTATGCTGAAGAACGAGACTATTGCGTGTGAGAGAGTGTGGGAGAGTGTGCGTACATATGTGTGTGTGTGTTGAATCGTTCACGTTCATATTGTGCTCAGACAGGTGCTCAGAGAAGTTGTTTTACATGAGTTGGGTTGGGTTGCTATACGTAATTGGTTGTAATAGAAGGCAAGGCAAGGCATCTTTATTTATATAGCGCATTTCATACCAAGGCAACTCAATGTGCTTTACATAAAGACAAAACATTAAAAAAAGAAGAAGCATAAAACAGAATAAAAACAAACACTAAAAACAGAGTTAAGGATAAACAGGCTCCAAGAGTAATGATGAATGTGTGAAAATGACAGACACAAGATGAAAATGTTGCAGTAGCTGCTGGTAACTGTGAAAAGAAAGAAAGAAAGAAAGAAAAGGGGCAGCACAATGAGTGATAAAGATATGGAAATAACTGTGCAATACTATAACAAAGGCTGCTGTAACAAGACTGTTCACATTGATATTATAGGATTGCTATGGAAGCTGTTGTGAAGTTGCAGGAAACAGATACACCAGCTAATATAGGAAAATGCATTGTGTAATTTGTTGAAATGGACAATTATGATGTTCAGGCCTTTAAAAAGTGCCAAACTGGGCAAGTTGTCACTAGAGGTCACAGTAAATGGCAAGGCAAGGAAATTTTATATGTATAGCCCATTTTTTACAAACAGTTTGTCTCAAAGGGCTTTACATGGCATCATAACAACATCCTCTGTCCTTAGACCCTCACATCGACTGAGGAAAAACTCCATAGAAAACCCTTTTAACAGGGAAAAAATGTGGTTTAATAGTACAGATCTGCAGGCAAGTACAGTAGTCTAATATTAATGAGGAAATCAAGCAACAATTGGCCCTTAAAAAAAAAAAGAATGTTTCTTCAACCACGCCCACTTCCATATGATGAAAGAAGTGGGCGGCCTCAGGATTTCTATATGATGCAAGCATCTGTGAACAAAAAAGGGTTTGGTTACTTGGCAGAGAGAAGTTGGAGATTGCCTGCAGCTCTTTATCTAACAGCTCACGGTGGCTCTCTGCCTCTGGACCGCTGCTCTCTGCTGCTGCTGTATTTTAAACTGGTTTGCAAACAGCATCTTTCTTTGTGGAAGTGCTGAGCTCTCTGACAATATGTTGCATTATCTGTGAGAATTAACAAATGTCACCACCACAGTAGCACCACTGACGATCCATCCAGTGCAGTGAGTCATTGGTTGGCCACATCAACGCTGTCAGTGATAGACGGGGAGTTTGCTGCTGATTGTCAAACATAATGATTGCAACATTTTTTACTGCTGAAACTCAACTTTTTGAGCCTTTTGTTCAATAAGTGAATTATTTCTTTACTTTCTTCTTTACTTCTTCATCTGATATCGCTGCTCTAACCTTCCTTGTGCAACTATTTGTGGTGCAAAGAAAATGGCAACCAAGTTGTTGACCACACGTCCAGTGAGAATGAACTTTTAATGATTTTTTTCTCGCTTGTCTGTGTGTTGTCGTCCTCTGGCAGATACCGTACATGCAGCAGACATGTATGAGTATGAGCGCATCTCAGCCTCACGCTTTAGCCATCGCACCAACACGCGGGGGCCTTGACCTCACAATTAGCCCTAGTTGTCCATGGGGTGAAGGGAGCTTTCATTAGTTGCATTATGAGAGCGAGTTCGACAGGCCATGGAGAAAAAGAAAGAAAGAAAAAAGAAAACAGCATGTTCTACCTCATGGCGCTGCCTCCTTCGCTCTGCAGTTGGAAACTCGTCATCGCTTCTCCCACAGATTAAATGCAGCTGAATAAATCGAATGGAGCCACAATTAGATTTTTTAGTTTTTTAATGAAAACTGTCACATTTTCTCTAAAAAAGACTGCGACCAAGCTCTCTACATACAGTACTGTTAGTGCTTGATTGAACATGTTGTGTGAGGGTGGTCTGCAGTGCTGAGTCTGTAATAATAATTCACCTCTCACTTTGAAACACAGCTTCATACCCCATAGGTAGGAAGACTTCCAAGTCATGCCACGCTGAAAGCTATTATCGTCCAACAAACGCCTGCTCATGTGACCTTGAGAATGAATGTGCTGTAGTAGAGTGTCGTAGGCCAATATCATATAATTGCAATTTTACAGGATCTTTTTTTTTCTGCCATCAGTGCTACAGCAAATAGCCCGATGAAATGCTTTTGTAATTGTCAGGGACTGAATGAATAACTCGCAGGATTTATAGGCCAAGGCCACCGTGAGGAAATGAGGCTTGTGTGTCCTTTTATAGGTTGAATGTACATTCTCTATATTAACTCCTTTGTGTTTAGCTCCTTCACTCAGTTGCTTTTCAGTGTTTACTCTATTTTCAATGCACTTTTTTTAAAGAGATAGTTCAACATTTTGGCAAATTGGCCCATTGCCATAATCCCTATAGTCATAGCAGGAGGTTTGTTACCTTTATTTGTCGGTGCAAGCTATTTTTAGAACGGCGGAGCAGATCCAACAACTCCACAACGCTCTGGTGGACAAGTTGTGACCTGCACATTCACCACGCTATGAGACAATAACAGAACGTTACCAGACAGAGTTGTTTTAGAGGGAAATACAGAGACTGCTTGATGAAAAACTGTCCCTGAAGGCAACGCACATCAGCGGTTTTGCATTGAATTTCCCTCTAAAACAACTCTGTCTGGTAACATTCTATTATTATCTCATAGCGTGGTGAATGTGCAGGTCACAACTTGTCCACCAGAGCGTTGTGGAGTTGTTGGATTGTGTATTTGATGAGTTTGATGAGGGAAACCAAGAAATCCCATAATGAGCCTCCGTAGTGTAGCTCTGAGCAGCTCGCGGCTCTGCTCCGCCGTTCTAAAAATAGCTTGCACCAACAAATAAAGGTAACAAACCTACTGCTATGACTATAGGGATTATGGCAATGGGCCAATTTGCCAAAGATGTTAAACTATCCCTTTAATACAACCCTACTGTAATTTTTATAGCCTCGTGTCCTGAACAGTACAGCAGAGACATATCTCAGATATCCTCTAGGATCAGCGTTCGCCTGCTGCTCCTCCCTGTGTAATGTGACATGCCCTGTGTGTGTCAGGTGCCTCCCAGTGAGTTGATCACACAAACAAACAATGGGTTAAGCCGTGTCCGTCCCTCTGTCTCTATATATAGAGTAGATCACCACCGGCGGCAGGCCACAGGATCTGTCAAGTGCGGAGATGAAAGAAGTCTCCAGTGCCAGAGGTTAGGATGTGACATCTTGCAGCGCTCTGGTCTCGAATCCCTGGCAGCCGCCCTTCCCTTCCCTTCCCTTCCTCATTCCTCCGTCATCCCTCTTCTTGTCTCTTCCCCGCTGCCTCTGCAGTGTGTGTGTCTCATAGGTGACTTTGACAGCGAAGAAGAGACTCGGATATAGGTGGATATAGCTTTTTACATTTGCCATTTCCCCTTTAAGATAAAGAACCAGAGCGTCCATGGTCTTCACTCCTCCTCTCTCTCTGTCGCTCTCTCTTTGCCACCTCTTCTTTGAATTAGTCCAGGCTCACCTTGGGTTGTCAGTGTCTCGCTCACATCTTAAAGGGATAGTTCACCCAAAATTGAAATTTCACCTATCATCTACTCACCCTCATGTCGACTAAGAGCTGTGAGAATTTTCAGAGTCCTCTGTCCCTTCTCTGAGTTACAGGGGGATCTCGGCGTAGCAGTATTTGTCCATATAATGGTTGTCAATGGATACCAACTGTCTTCGTAACAAAAAGACACACCAAAAAACATCCAAATACCTCCATAGACATGAGAAATTGTTCAGAAAAAAATGAAATAAGTCTATATTTTAAGCTTGTTTGTAGCGGAAGCTCCCAGTGTCTTGGTTCACTGTTCTTCCTGTGTCAGTGCAAATCTTGCGTGATTTGCACTAACCGGCGGAACAATTTCTCATGTCGGGGCGTCAATACAAGACGGACATTATACGAGCAGCATGGAGGTATTTGGATGTTTTTTGGTGTGTCTTTTTGTTACGAAGACAGTTGGTATCCATTTGCAACCGTTATATGGACATGCACTGCTGCGCCGAGACCCCCTGTAACTCAAAGAAGCCACGGAGGACTCTGAAACTTCTCCCAGCCCTTAGAGGACCCTTATGAGGGTGAGTAGATAATGAGTGAAATAATTTCAATTTTGGGTGAACTATCCCTTTAAAGACCCAGAGAGGATGAAGTGATCGAGTTCATCTTAAACCCCAAATTAGCACAAAGCTGATCCTAGATAGAAAGATGCTGAGCAGCTTGAGCCTGTGTGTCCTGTTTTATCTTTGAACAATATAGTAGAGCTCTTATAGTTGACGTCTTATTACAGTATTATAGTCTTTTTATTATAACAGTGTTATCGCAAGAGCTGAAACTAAATTACTGGTATAGATTCTCCTCCTGACAGCAGATGCATGACATCACCCCGTGCAGCATGTCTCTCTGTCTCTCTGTGTGTGTGTGTGTGTGTGTGTGTGTAAAGGGTGAGTTTTAATTAGCTGAGCTCAGCAGCAGGAGGAACTTCCCCTTATGGAGCCGCTCTTCAGCTAGCTGACAAAAAATCACTGTGACACCATTGTCCCTCTCTCTCCCTTCATGTCTTCCTTCACCTTGTGTCCTCTTCTCTCCGTCCCTCACTGCCCCGTACTCTTTCCATCCAAACAACCAGACCAGTCCAGTCTCTCTCTCTCTCTTTCTCTCTCTCTATCGGAAAACACAACACAACTGGAGACTTTGGGAAGCAGCTATGTATCCACCAATCCATACAAGCCAGTGGCTATTTATAAAAATCAGCTGTGTTGCAGCCAAAGAGCTTCGGGCCTCGTGTTTACTGTGCAGAGATTAAAGGCTTCTCTGCCGTGTGCGTGCGTATGTACATGACGGGACGGGGGCCTCGAGGAGTTCGCTAATTGTCAATAGAGAGTTTTTGTTTTTGTTTTTGTTTTTGTGTTCGTCCATCTCAAGCAGATGTCAGAGGAGAGGAGAGGAGAGGAGAGCAGGAGAAAACAACGGGCAGAGAAAATACTTTGTGATGTTTGACTATAGTTTTGATTCGTTCAGAAACTGAGATATTTAATGCAATTGTTTTTCCCAGCCACATTATTTAACCTCCTGTTGTCCTTCTGGGTCAAATTGACCCAATATGTTCCCTTCCTCCATCCTACCTTCTTTCTTTCCTTCCTTCCTTCCTTCCTTCCTTCCTTCCTACCTTCTTTCCCTTCGCCATCCTTCTGCTTCCTTCCTTGACCTTATCTGTTCCTTCCCTCCATTTTTCTTTCCTTCCTTTTTCCCTTCCTTCTGTCCTTCCTTCCTTCGTCCTTACTTCTTCTTCCTTCCTATTTTGATAATTGGCCCAATCTGTTGCCTCCCACCATCTTTCTTTCCTTCCTTTTCCCTTTGTTCTTTCCACAATCCTTTTCCCTTCCTTCCTTCCTTCCTTCCTTCCTTCCTTCGTGCTTCCTGCCTTCCTTTCTTCTCTTCACCCTTCCTTCCTTCCTTCCTTCTTTCTTTCCCTTCATCCTTCCTTCCTTCTGTCCTTCTTTCCCTTCATCCTTCCTTCCTTCTTTCCCTTCGTCCTTCCTTCCTTCTTTCCCTTCATCCTTCCTTCCTTCTTTCCCTTCATCCTTCCTTCCTTTTTTCCCTTCTTCCTTCCTTCCTTCCTTCCTTCCTTCCTTCCTTCCTTCTTTCCCTTCATCCTTCCTTCCTTCTTTCCTTCTTTCCCTTCATCCTTCCTTCCTTCCTTCCTTCTTTCCCTTCATCCTTCCTTCCTTTTTTCCCTTCTTCCTTCCTTCCTTCCTTCCTTCCATCCTTCCTTCCTTCTTTCCCTTCATCCTTCCTTCCTTCTTTCCTTCTTTCCCTTCATCCTTCCTTCCTTCCTTCCTTCCTTCCTTCATCCTTCCTTCCTTCTTTCCTTCCTTCCTTCCCTCCGTCCTTCCTTCTTTGACCCAGGAGGACAACAGGAGGGTTAAATCTTGTGCGATGGTTGCATGTTGATCATTTTTTTAGGGAGTCATGTGACAGCCAAGTGGAGCGATAGCTGGAGTTGGACGTCTCATTGGAATTCTGTCCTTGTCCCAGTTTACATGCAACTGGGAAAATCAAACATGTTGGCCTGCTCAACATGGTGGTGATGTGCGTTGCTTCAGCGGGTTAATACGAACCCCTTTCTGGCTGACCTCTTACATCACCTAGTAAACAACTGAGATGTTCTCAACTGACCAGCTGACTGGACGCACTCGGCCGGGTTCGGACCGAAAATATATACAAATGAATGAGGTTGGGTTGGGCCTCTGGCTTCCTTTTTATTCCTCTTCTTCTTCTTGCTGGTTGTTCTGTGTGTTGTTTATTGTGAAATGCACTGAATTGGCGCTGACACATCGGGCTAGGCGCATTTTTTTTTTCTAGGCCAGGTTCAGGCCGACTTCTGTGCTATACTTTCTGCCGTCTCTACTGTTGTGATGCATGCGCACATGCTTTGTCCAGTTTCAGTTTCAGTCAGATTAAGGCGTAGTCCAGTCTTAGTCGGACTAACATGCACTTTAGTTGTCCAGTTATAGATGGACTAAACTAAAGCCTTTTTTTCAAGTGTCATGTAATAGTACTGACTGTTGGCGACCAAGCAGTGGGGCAACAAGAACTGTTGAAAAAACATAGATTTTATTTACCCACAAAGCAACAGTATAATAATAAGGCTGATGCAGAAAGAGCCAACAAAATGGCCACAAGTGAGTAACATCATATAAAAAGTGCCTACAGTGTTAAAATGTGTGCACTACATATCAAAGAAAGTGTGGTTAAAGCAAATAGACAGAAAGCACTCAAACTGTGGGATACTGAATGTTTGATTTAACATCGATGTAACTGACTGCAAATGATGTTGTTTGGCTGTGTTGATAACTAATGTGTTGAATGAGGTTTGAAATGTTGTTGCTCTCCTGTGTGGCTGTGGCCATCACACTCTCAAAAGCAGTTTTTCTTCGCTGTGAGGGATTAAAACAATGGGAAAGTTCTGTCGTATGAAATTCATGAGCCCGTTTCTAGGATCCAGGGGAGCTGGGATTATTTTTCTATCAAATTGCTGCATTTTGTTCAGCAAATACTCCAAAATGTCTTTTCTTCTTAAATGTCAGGATTAATTGAGTTTTGGTATTTGAAGCTTCCCCTCTTGCCTGTCTGCTGAGACTTTTTGTACGACTCCAGTTTCCTGAGATGGAAACCATATGTTCTCTGTGTTTTCACTGCAAGAAATGTGGTTCATATTCATTTCCAAAATATTTGTCTTGCATTATGAAGTCCACCCACTCCACAGAGTTTTAGGCTCTTCACTCAGACATGTGGGTGCGTTTTTAAAAAAAAATTCTCTCCAAATGTGCTGCAGTTATTTGCAGGGCCGTTGTATAGGGGAGAAAGGTGATGATAATTCTAGGGGCCCAGCGCCCAGTGGGGCCCATAAAAAACCCCAGTAGTGTAATCTTTGTATGACTAATTTATTCTGCGTAAGACCCTGACTAATACTCATAGTACACTGTAAAAACTCAACATCTTTCCAAGAATATTTGTCTTATTTCTTGTCCAAATGTCTCATTTCTAGTCAAAACTAATCTCTTTCCACTTAAAATAAGACTCATTACCTAAAAATTAACTTGTTTTTAGATCATTTTCACTTAAATTCACAATAAATAGAAAAATCTGCCAGTGAAAGTATGTTTTTTGTGCTTTTGTGAAAAACTTGGTCCACTACCAGATTTTTTCTACTTATTCCAAGTGAAAATCTGCTTGAAAGAAGTAAAAAGTGTCTAAAAACAAGCTACTTTTAATATGATGTATCTTATTTTAAGTATAATGAGATTTGTTTTGACTAGAAATTACATTTTGACTAGAAATAAGACAAATATTCTTGGTAAGATACTTGAGTTTTTGCAGTGTAATGCTGCATTAGCATCAAAACAAAGAAGGCTAAATAAAAAACGATAATACATAGTCTAAGAAAAAAAAAAGGAAAAGTTAGGGGGAGGGGCCCACTTTAGTATTCTTTAAGGGGTCCCAGAATTCCTAGCAACGGCCCTGGTTATTTGGCGCTGTTGTGTTTGCAGAGGTTGGTCGTCAATGAAACAGAGTTGTTTGTCGGAGGCAAACGGTCTTGAAAGACAGCCATCATGCTGGTGGCTGCTGGTGATTCACTGTCCTGCTCATTAACATTCATTTGGATCACTGTGGAGCCGTGAGGAAGGAGGGCTGCTGCTGATGAGCGCGGCCACGCTCGAGTCACATGCAGGACGTACGGGGGGTTTCTCTCTAACACACATGACATGCTGCATCCATGTCAATACCTGTGATCCGACTGGCCGATACTGCAGTATAGGCTATAGACGTACATGTAATCTATTCCTGGTTTCTCTGTGGAGGCTTGACTGAGTTTTTGAGTCTTGACGCTGTAAATCAACAATATTTGATCACTCTGACAAGCCGGCTGCAGGGCACGTCTGCTGTCTGAAAAGTTCTCTTCAAAGTAACGTTCCTCATCATAAACAATCAGAAAGTATACGGCTCTGAATCTGCCTCGTGTTAAATCTACAAAGACAGTGAGTGACAGCCGATTGGTGTGTGTGTGTGTCGTTCTCTCTAATGTGACAACTCAACTTTCAAGTTTGGTGATTTAAAAACAGCAAAAAAAAAAAAACATTTACCCCATCGTAGCCTACATCATGGAAGAAGAAACCACAACACTTACCTGACCACACAGCTTCTCTGTTGAGGTGTTAAAGGGATACACCAACATTTTATTTCGTGTCTTGCCTCACTCCCCGAGTCCATGACCAGCAGATAGACACCATCCTTTCGACTGTGCGTGCAGTAACAAGGGAGATAGAGCCGTATCGCCCGTAATTAGCTTAGCTCAAACGCTGGAAGTGTATAGTGTTAGCCTGCCTCCTACCCGAGCCGAAATCAGCAGTCAGAAGCTGATTTCATTTTAGCTCTAAACTCTGTAAATATATCACTTTATCCACATTTCAAACATTTTTAGGTGAGAAAGTAGCCGTTTAGATCAGCAGTGTGTCGTTAATTTGTCTAAATACCAGCTGTTTACAATTTTGTTCGGACGAATTCGGCGCTACTCAAGCTAGCCGTTGTGACCAACGCACTTCCTGTTACTTTCACAAAATAAAACACCCGTTGCCCTTTACATACAGAAGTGCTTTTACTTTGAAACAAGAAGCTAACCTACCCTCGATGTAGCTAGCTTGAACCAAAATAAAGCGTCTTTGCTTGAACCCTGAGCTCCGTTTTGACCGATCTCGTCCCGTTAGCGGCATTTGACGGCTCAAGATGCCTTACCGGAGAGTTTTGTCAGCTCTGAGACGAAGATCGGCCCGCCGGTTTCCGTTTAGAGTTGCTGAAGAGTTTCTCTGATGACTTTAGGTGGAGGCAGGCTAACACTACCCATACACTTCCAGTGTTTGAGCTAAGCTAATTACGGGTGATAAAGGCTCTCCCTTGTTACTGCACGCACAGTCGAAAGTGAGGCAAGACACGAAAAGAAAAAAATGTTGCCGTATCCCTTTAATATGAGTTAGTCGATGTTGCAGGTTTGATTGACAGGCTCAGTCTTTCTTGTTCTGAGTGAATGTGTGTTTCTGAGGAGGGAGGCTGGGGGTGTTTTTGCATCCACAACCACCAGCTGCAAAGTTTCAGGAATGAGGCGCCACATTTTCTCTGGAAATGAAAAGCAAATAGAGTGAAAATTGATCCCTGTTTGCCGAGGCTATCAAGTCACCCATTAAGCTGACGTTGGGGGAACTGCTATGCTTATGAAGCAATTCTGCTACATTAAGCTTTCTTCTCTCTCCTTCCCTCACATTTCCTGCTCCTCCATTCCCTTCTTTGTTTTCCTTTTTCTGCACATTTTGCATACAGATGTTTTCCCAATGTCTTCTGTGAATCATTAGGCTGGGATAGAGCCGTCCTGCAGCCAGACATATTGTCTATATTATCCTTGAGGGTTATACCTGAAAACACATTTCAAGATCTTATCATTAAATACAGGTTTGCATTTCAAGATTGAATGTGTGGAAATGCACCAAAGAGGCCAATCTAATTCTGAAGGCTTAGAGAGAAATTGAAAAAATATATATAGAGAGAGCAGCCTTCTTTTGTCTAAACTGGAGAGCACAACCTTTGTGTGAAATTATCTAATCACGCAAACTTACCTCCCCTTTTTCTTCTTTACCGAAACTTCTATACTGAAGACAAAGTGATTGTTTCTTTGATATTTGTGGAGGTATTTAGTGTCAGTGCAGGTGTTATTTCCCCTCCTGCTTCCCTGTATTTGTCACAGGCTCTGTCTTATTTCTATTCTAGGTCTTCCTACCTTGGTGCTTAGCAAGAGTGACAGTCTAACTGCAGTGTGCAAGGCTTCCAAGAAAAGAAAAGAAAAAAAAGAAAAGAAAAAACAGACCAAAATGTTACTGCTCCTGCTCAGATACCCACACTGGCTTGTTTGTGGTGAAGTACCATGATTTGGAAAACATAAAATACATAACATTTACAAGAGAAGGAAGGAGGGACAAAAAAAAATGATGCAGTTTTCCCCAGAGTTTTCAGGATATGAAAAAAAAAAAGATGTTCAAGATTATTGAGCCTAAATTTTGTGTGATTGAAGTAAAAAAAAACGAGAACCTCAGAGAAAAGGTGCACAATTTCAGCTGCGACCTCGCCCCTGTGATGATTTTATTCTATCAAGCCCTTCAATAGTAAAATGTTGGGAACCTTCATGTTGCTTTTGTCATTGCTGAGATGCTGGAGTTCATTGATTTCATCCTGTCACTGCATCGCAAACATGGCTGCTGTCTTTGTTCTCGCATCAGCTGTTTACCAATTAGACCTCAGACAGTTCAACTATAAGGCTGCATGCTCCTGTACTGGAACCTGCTTTTAATGGCCTGCTGTGATTTCAAAATGTGCTCATTTGCCATTATTTTTAAAAAAAATGCATTGAGTTGTTGCTATTTCAGTTGTGCACTGTGGAAAATATATAAACCCTAAACCCAAAAATTCAAGTTTAAAGCCTTGACATGTGAAGTCTTTTACCTCCCACATCCCGGTAACTAGTTTTGTGACGATAGTGTTAAAATATCCCTGAATAATACTTCCTTGCTGAATATTTTTGATATTTAATATGCATAAACCTTTTTCCAAATTCTCAACTGCTGGTCTCCAGGAGATTTTAAATGTCATAATGTAAAAACTGCAGCCAGATTCAGATTCAGTCGGACTGCAGTTGTCTGACAACATAGAGGCCAGTGTATTCCCAGCCTGGAAACCTGCCAGGCCGGAGCATCGGGGAATTTGGGGTCATTTGGTTGGAAACCCAAACGGCTCATATGAAAATGCCATGTTGACCCCCCCCCAAACCCCTGGAAGATGAAACCCAGTCTGTCCTTAGTGACTTTTTTTTTGTTTTAGACTTTATTTATTTGCACATATAAAATAAAACAAAACATTTACTTATCTCTCTTACTACACTTCTCAAAAAAATAAAGGGAACACTTAAACAACACACTGTAACTCCAAGTATATCACACCTGTGTGAAATCAACCTGGGATGATCATTTTAATTTACATTGATCATTTTTACGTTATTTTGTTCTCAACACACTCTACTGTATATTGAATAACGATTTTAAACTGCAATATTTCATTAATTGAGATCTAAGATGTGTTGTTTAAGTGTTCCCTTTATTTTTTTGAGCAGTGTAGTAAGAAAGATACGATAAAAGAAATGTGCAGGTGAGGTCTGAAACCCAAAAGGCTTATAACATGACCTCACCTTGATCTAACAAATAATTGAAGCACAGTAAAGAAATAATAATCACATACCTTGTGCAAGGTATAGAAATAACAACATTTAAAAAAAGATAGGAAAAAATGAAAAATACGGGGAAGATGTTGATAGTAAAAATAAAAGTAGTAGTAATGATAACAACACTAAATAAATAAATAAATTAACGAAAGAGGTGAGAGCAAAAAGCGAGACAAAAGAAGAGAACTGGTACAGATGAATTAAGTTCAAGTAAACACTAAAAAGGGAAAAGAAAAGAAAAACTAAAAAAAACATGGGGCGCTATAGGAAAGCAGAATTAAAAAGTCAAACCATGTTTTGATGTTCTGTTAATTTTAACAGTAGTTTTTTTTTTTTTTTAAATATTGCCAAGGAGGAGGAGCTGTCAGCTAGTTGACTATGTTCAGAATTCCTCTGTGTTGTAGTGAAGTCTTTAGGTAAAAAAAAATCAAGGTTTTATTGGCCTTGTCAGTCCTTTTCATGTGTCACTCAGTTCTTCTGTCCCCTGAGATGAACGTGTAACCTATAGCCTAACCCCAGCTACAGAGGGTGGTGTTACAGGAAATGCATTTGCAATGGGAGGGAAACTTTATCTCACTTGAGGGGGAGCAGACTTTGACACAACACCGGCCCTGTCTGTCTGTGTGTCCCTGTCATTCAGAGGGTGCTTTATGCAGTCCCATGTTCTGGGGACTGAGCTCTTGTCAACGCCACCCACTTCCTTTGTGAGTCCAGTCACTTGGCCCTAAACTGCTCTGGCAGAAATCCTGACATGCATTTAGACAGCAGATTAAAAATACAACATACTCTGAGTCACTGCAGCAGCAGCAGTGCAGTGGCAGTTGTGGGGAGTGTTCAATTACTGCATTAGCTTGGATAGTACTGTAGCACCGGCGAGGAGCACAGAGATAATACATTAATACTGACATGCTTTTAAGGAATTTACTGTAAAGAGCAAAAAAAAAAAGAAAAAAAAAAAGACATGAGCTTACAATCTTGAAATATGATTTGATTTTAAATCTGTAGTTTCATCAGTTTATGTTTTGTGCTGTAGTTGATGTTTGTGTCGTAACTTCTCTTTAGTCCGTCTTTCCAAAGGAGATGTGAAAGCCTCCCGTTACCCCGTCACTCAATTACATTCACAAATTTGAATAATTAAATTCCAGGTTATCTTCCCACACCAGATACTCTGAGGTATTTTGGCTGCCGAAAACAGCAGGATGACAGTGCCATGACCAGTTCTACATATCAAACAGAGGGAGTTGGACAATCCTCTAATGAAAGCCTGTTTATGTTTCCAGATGCAAGCTGTGAGCTATGCACAAGACAAAATGAGAAATGTGGACTTGCTTTTGCTGCAGTGGGCGTCCCAGGCTCACCTGGTGGAGCATGTGTGGTCTGAATTAAAGGCAGAATCAGACTACACCAATTCAGGCCAGTTTTCACACGATTAAAGCCGCAGTATGTAACTTATTTGGCTTTTTATTAGCAAAAATCAAATCTGTCTTTCATAAATCCGTATTTCACTGAAGTGGAATCACACCCGCATACAAATGAAAGCTTTCTGGTACCTTAGAATGAGTTGTTATAAGTCGTTACAAATACATAAGTGGGCGACGCACCGAACCGAGGCGGCCATGTTGCATCGCCATTTTTTACGTTGAGTGGCAGCGTGACCGTAGGTAACCACGGAAACTCAGCGGAGCTGTGGGCTCGGCCTGTTAAAACTGTCACCACCGTGTAGTGTGAGGAAGGACGGAGGCACTGGTGTTGCATTCAGGTGTAGTCAGGCAGACGGCCGTCGGCAAACCAACCGGATGTCATTTTACTCGACGAGAGAAAGACGGTAAAACGTGGGTCAGGTAAACAATACGACATCACCATGACAACATGATGTCACGCCTGTATTGTTTTGCCTCGTCCTGGCGGACCACTTGTTTACATAGAGGCTTGTTTATCCTGTTACATGCAGCTTCTGTTGTCTGTCTGACGTCTGCCCGATTTCAGGTGAATGCAACGTCAAGAATACGTTCCGATATGCAACCGCACCGCTAGATGGGGGGAATTCCTACACATTATACCTTTAAGTCGTGGCAGACACATTTCTGCATCAGGCCCGATTATTAACGTCGGCAACGCTGAAGCTACTGAACGTTAGCTCGCTTCATGTACGCAATGTAAGTGAGTGGTTTTGAGGTGTAGCCTACACATTCGTTAACATACCTCAAGTTCTCTCTGAAGGACAGGCAGTCCATACTGTCCTCTTCACTAGACCCAGGAATGGGTCAACGATTGTTTTTTCTTCCTTTTCTTTTTTGTGTCTGAACCATAGACTGTATAAAGAATGGACGTAGCACCCGTGACTTCACCCATTGGTTTGGGGGAGTCTGTTTTGTGCCTCTACTACGGGGATTTGAACTGCGCCATCTTGGATTTTAGGTGGAGTCTACTTGCCATATTTGGAGAGGTACGGGGGATAGCCGGCTGAGAAAAAATTCACCCCCCCCACAGTGTTCACGGAGGTAGAAACTATCGGTAGAGACCAAAAAAATTAAATGTACCAGGCTGTAAATATGTTTTTTTAAGCTGTAAAGTCGGATATTTTAACATGGGGCTCAATTGGAGTTGCTCCCTACTGGAGCCAGCCCCCAGAGGCTGGACAGGAACTGCAGCTTTTTGAACGCGGAAGTGGTCTTCACTTGGAGAACTCACAACTCCCCCCTTGGTCTGAACTGAAGACCGCTAGCATCACACACAGTGCTACAGTAGCCATGATTGACAGCTTGTTGTGACGCCTCCCCCGGTGGCCTATGAACTCGTGCAGGGTCATGATTGGTCCGGGTGATACTTGTACTGACCAAGACACGGCAAGAATTTATGCCACTGTGATCATTTAATCTGACATGATGACCATCGTGTAGTCTGATCCCGGCATTAGTCTTTGTCTCAGGGGGTCTGGGTTCAACTCCAACCTGACTGAAATCGAGGCTAAAGAGAAAAGAGATATAGTCTGTCTCTTCCACCTCTCTCTCTTTCTCTTTCAGTGGCCATTTCACAATAAACACAGCTGAAATCACAGCGCAGTCTTTATCTTTCGTTTATGTGTTTGGTGATTTTGCCAGACGATGTCGGGGATATTAAAATCATGGATTTGACTTGACCACAGGCGAACAAGAACAAGTTTTGACCTAATCTTGTTTTCTTCTCAGAAGCTTTAATCCCGCCCAAAGGAGAAAATAACAGACAGCCATCCATCCATCACACAGCCTCGACCATATGTGCTTCCTTTTTTGCTGATAGGCCCGATCATGGAGGGGGGAGAATATTTGAGTTTAGTGTGCGAGAGGGCAACAAATGTTTCGAATGGATTACTACTGCCCCCCCAACACGCACACATAAGGCTTATCTGTCAGTAGTGCTGGATGAGGAATGAGTCCCAGAAGCATGTCAACAGTAACGCTGGCTGCAGTGATAGGACTGACATACCACTGGCTTGAAATTAATTGGGTAGCTGTCCTGAAATTTCATAGCAGAGACTTGGAGAAGGGAGGGGGGGTAAAAAAAAAAATCCAGAAAAGAGAGCTGATCACAAGCATACAAAACAGGATTTAATTTTCTGCAGTTGCCCCTGGAGCTCAATAATTTGATTTCCATGGCTGCGAATTTGCTGAAATGGGACTGACTTGACCAATAAGCTTCTGCTTCATCAGAGAAGATGAGTCTGAATTACCTGGGTATCTATCTATCTGCCATCAGGATGGGCTTATCAGGTCATATACTGTAGCCTACATATAGAGAAAACTGCTGACTGCATCTCTGAGTAAAATAAAGTTGGGCAAATGCTCAGAAGTTTTTCTTTTTTGAGATGCAAGTCAGAAATACCATCTGAGTATATTGCTGCAAGGTGTACTTAACTTATGCAAAACTGTTTAGAATTGACTCAATTTAGTTCTTTTAAGTCCTCTAATGCCAAAATAAGCCTAAAAAACATATTGTATATGGAGCCAGTGACTGATGAAAAACCACATCACACTTTTATGTATGTAATCTCTTCTGTGTCTTAAAATAAATTCAGAACTGGAGAGATGAGGACTTATAAATGACATTAGTCTGTTTCCTGTTTCTAGTCTCAAACCGATATCGCTGTCTACTTTTTGAATGGAGGTGTAATGGTCCTTTTTTACAGCATCAATCTCGATTCCTGAATATGGTCAAACTATCTTGCCTTATTTAAAATAGGGGGGTTTCTATCTAGATTTATTGTGGAACCTGCATAACATTTAAAACCTCAGATGGAGACAAACTGAGATCTGAAACAAAACAAAACAAAAGAAAGTCGTCTGCATATAAAGACATTTTGGCTCGACTGTGTAACTGCATGTATGCCCAAATTAGCCTACGTGGATATACTGTATCTGAAGGGCTATGGGACTCAATAGCAATAATGGGTAACACTTTAGAATAAGGGTCCCTTAAGTAATGTTAGTTAGTACATTGTTAAGCATTAATCAACTGTTTACAGATATATTAACAATCATTATTATGATTACTTAGGATTAGAAAACACATTAATTAATGTAGCCTATTAGTAAGCAGTTAATGTTTACTACTTTTTTTTTTTTTTTTTTTTAAAAGTTGAATAATGTGCATCAGTTATCATTTTTTTTTTTTTACATACAGCATTAATTAACACATTAGTTTATATATTAATGCTTAATAATGTACTAACTAACGTTAATTAAGGGACCCTTATTGGACCCTATAAGTGTTACCCAATAAGGTATCTGATAATTTATGAACTGTTACTTAGCAATTAATAAAATGGAGTACATTTTACCTTTAAAAATTAAATAAAATAAATAACATGATATAAGATATGATATTATACGCAAAATCTCCTTGAAACCTTCGACTGAAGGTGTAGCCTCTTTGTGTCTGGTTCTACAGCAATGTGCTGTGTAGGTGACTATTACAGTCTATATTGACAGTGACGTTACAGCACTTTGTCGCTGTCTGTTGTGTTTACATCACCACTGACTGGAGCCTGGGCTGATAAATACCTGTGATTACTGCGGTCATTTGATCTGGACTAGAATCCTGATTGTACCCTTTCATATTGATGACAAAAACCAGATGTTATAGCTAGTTTTGTTATCCAGTATAAAAGGAGATTCATGTCGATGGGCACTGTGTACTTCCTGGTGTCATGTTGATGGTTACACTTTCTGTCAGAATAAACTGTAATACAGTTGAACAGTTGTAGGGATAACAGGAGCCTCAGAGTGGTTTTATCCAACAAAGACCTTCCTCTGTTTTGGCTTTTATACAATAACTATACCCGTGTATGTACGGGAAGCTGTCGGAGCAATTTTTTGTCAAAACAGTCAGTGTGCGCAGAATGAAAATCCAAAGTTAATAAGACAGATGGATGAGTTGGTTCCCGAGCTCTCACCAGATACTCTGCCTTCGTAGCATTTATTAAAGCACAGCATCTTCAAAACATCAGATCATTCAGATTCAAGTACGCTTTTTTGTTTAATACACAGTGTCTGTGTTCCCATGGTGCATTGCAGGGGTTCAGCACACACACACACACACACACACACCCATACACACTACCATATCTGGAACATAGAAAACACATTGACATAAATGTACAGACTGATGAATTTCAACACATATTTTCTCACCTCAGTTATATTATATATACACACACTCACACACACACAAACACTACATCAAACATAAACACATACAATACATCTTCCAAATTCTATTAACTACACAAATTCTACTGTGCACATTAAATTGCCCGTTCAATTCTGCATCTCACGGGTTTATATAATCAACTGTCAGTTGTCTGGGCGTCCGTGTGTGTGTGTGTGTGTGTGTAAGTGAGTGAGCTCATCCGTCCTTGGTGTGCTGCTGGCCAGTCGAGACCCTCTGAGTAACATGGAGCTGCCAGCGTGACATATTCTTATGAACACTAACTAAGAGTGGAACATAGAGGAGCGACAACACAACATGCTCCACCACAGGATAACAACACAACACAACACAACAAAGCACAGCTCGCCCAGATCACACACCCAGCTGCTCGACTGTGGATGGTAGTTAGAGTTAGTTTGCATCAAAGTCCTGCACAAATTATGGGATTTTATCATTTTAGAGCCAATAGTCATTTTTACTTTGGTTGCAAAAAGTGAGTGAGTTGATTCCTATAGAGACGGCTCTGAATCTTTGTGGGTGTGACCCGTTGGAGGTTTGCACACTGAAGATAATCCAGAGATTGAAGATAATCCAGAGATATTTGACAGATGACTGTTCAGATACAGATTCAGTGCATCAACCAGCAAGAAGATGTGTTTTATAAAAAAAGAAGAAGAAGAAGCCTGCAGCCTGACCCGTGTCATTTATATTTTCAGCCCGGACTAGTGCATCCGGTCGTTTTGGTACTTTCAGTTGTGTACTAAATGTGGAAGGGGTCTGCACTAACTATGGGTTGCAAAATTTGTTGAATTTTCAATGTTTCCATGGGAATTAACTGTAATATATGGGAATTAGCGGGAATATTAAGGTTGGCCCTTAACAGGGAACTTAAATATAGTTGGAGAAAATATATTGTAGCATACAGTAATCTTGGCTAAAACAACCAGATTTAATGCAAGTACACTTGAATATCTATATGCTATTCCTCAATCACATGCAAATAGCACACTGCTTACTGCAGGGCTGTTGAGGCCACGCCCCCTACATGCACTGTGCATTCCTCCATCACATGCACAGATGGTTTCTTGAACCCTGGAGGCCACACTGTTGAGCCCAAAGCACAAGAGGAGGGCTCCTTTCATTTAACATTTTGAATGGGCCTTTTTTTTTTTTCAATTACCCCCAATTTCAGTTTATTCCCATAAATTCCCAATAATTCCTATAATTCCCAAGTTTCTGGAAATTTACCGGAAATTTACTGGGAATTTTCCGCCCCTTTGCAACCCTAGTACTAACCCGATGAAACGATGCATACGCCTCATATGTTGACGAGGTGGACATGTTTCCGTCAACTATTCAGTTTTACCCAGAGCCTCTAAACTGGGACAAGGACAGAATTCAGATGAGACGCCCAACTCGAGTTATGGGCATATAGCTTGACTTAGCTGTGCATGTAAACGCACTGATTGTGATTTATCATGTGTGTGGAAGATCGACAGTAAGATCGATCCATTATGCATGTTGTGGGCAAAAGACGGGGAGAGTGTCCAGCGCACTGAGGCTTACGAGAGTTTGCAAATACAGTTCTGCAACTCCTCAAGAATCTGGTCTTGTGCTTCTTGAGATGAGCCGGGAAACTTTAGTAACACTGAGCTCGATTTTCTTTTTGTGCCACTGGTGCAGACACACATTGTTGTGTCTCTGTGTGGAGGAAGTGCTACACCTTTAGTTTTGAGTTCCAAGTTAATTGATTTAGTGACTCTAGTCTAGAGGTCATGACAGGACGAGCCTATGTCTCCCTCCCCCGCTCTGAGAGAGGTCTGTGTAATCTCAAACGTGACCCTCCACCGGCCGTTAGCAGTCAGCGGTTCATCTGGCTCCAAGAGGCGATCGTCTTTACATGTAAACAGTCATGGGCTTGGCATCTGGTTGAACCCTCTGGGTGTGAAGCCTGGAAGACGTCACACCTCACAACAAGTATCTCAGTATTTCGTTCTGCTCAGAAATGTTGCACACTTAAATACAAAAAAAGCTAAATAAAGCTACCTGTTGGTACTATGTGGCTTTTGTTGGCATTGTCAGAAAGAACAGGTTGGAAAGTTTGACATCATATCTCAGTTTGAAAACAGCAAGCTGAGATATATTGTTCCCAAAAAGTCAAAGTGTAAGAATGTGATTAGATTACGTTTTGTCTAATTGATTTCTATGGGTTAGAGGGTTTTTCATGCTCTCATGTAAATCTGCTCTGTTGCAACCCTTCATAATACAAAGGGAAGCTCTGATTGTTTTAACAACACTTCTTAGACCCAGTTCAAATCACTACAGAGAGAAGTGGAGTGTGTTTTGTCACTTGTTTCTTTATCATTTGCCATGCAGCCATCTCAGCACCCATGGGCGTCTTTGGTGCATTGTTGGTGCAGACTTTATTCACAGTCTCACAGTCTCTCTTTCTCTTTCTCTTTCTCTTTCTCTTTCTCTTTCTCTTTCTCTTTCTCTTTCTCTTTCTCCCTCGCTCGCTTTTCCCCCAATACAAATCTTTTCTACACATCACCAAACTTGATTTTCTCCAGATTTATTTTTACAGCTTTGGAATTATCTTTGAACATCACAAGCTCCAAAATCCTATTGACCCCAATTCGATCCAACAGATTATGTGCAGTGGCCCCGTCTTCCCCGTAGTGCAGCAGCACCACCACCATCTTGTACAAGCACATGGACCAGGATAGGGAATTTCATTTCATATCATGGCCGTGACAGCCTGTCACTCAGGGCGGCGATTATTTATAAAACACCAACAGTCATAAATGGCGTGAAAAGTCAGATGGCAACAAAAAAAGAAAGTCTCTTGAGTAAACCCAACAGAGTTTGGCTCAAATGCTTCATAAAAGCTGAACAGGCAGGAGTCAGGAGACAATGAGCTGCATTGATCAGATTTTTGTTATGCGGTGTGTGTATAAAGGAAAACCGCACTATATATTGATGTCACTTTGCAGGCTCTACTATGCATATAAAATGCCTCCAAAATGGTCACAGTGGTTCTTTCATTGTGTCTTTTGAATATAGCATCATTGTTAATATATAAAAAGCCTGAATCATTAATTGCAGAGTCTGATTTGCAGCAGGTGTGTCCCCCACATCTCCCATTCTCCTCCTGATTGTTAATGCTAAATGCTATTTAATGTGTGTTTTAATATCACAGCAGAAGCACCAATCACAGTGAATGGGGTCACTCAACAACTAGGACCGACTGATGCATTGAATTTTTGTCATCACGATTTGAATATGTGCAATAAACTCATAACAAAAGACAGAATTGGTAATGAATTTTGGAAAAGAAAGAAAAAAAAACAGTTGATTTACCCACACACCATGCAGTCACGCTGGGTTTTCAAGGCACAGAGCCAGAAACAAATAAACTGGAAACACACAAAGGCAGCATTTTAAACGAGTTAGGACTTCCCTATCGACTTTGGTGTGTTTTACATGAGTTGAGCTATTGTTGTGAACAAACGGAAAACTTTGTTCACACAGACACACAGCTAATCTCGGTGTTATAGCATTATGGATTGATCTTTTCACACTTAACTTTTCTAGCTCACAGATTAATATTCAGCAGCGGCTGAATATTCCTTGAAAAGTTTGTCAGCAGAAAGTAAGTTTTGCTGACTCATCATCATCAATATATAGGCTAGTGGGAATAAAAACAACAGTATGATCTTTTCTATGACAATATGTCTGAGGTTTGGTTTGGCTTCTGTGCAAAACAACTTAAATAAAAGATCATGTTTTGTAAAAATGGCTACTCCTTTAAGGTTTGAGGAGATACGGATACTTTGGTTAAGAGCAGCAGTTAAGATTAATTGATTAAAACCCAAATATATCTTAGATCAATTAATCCAACCCGACTTTCAGCGGAGACTCTATTCTAACCATTAAACTGGCATCAAATGGAGCAAAGCAGGACCTTTCAACAACAACGAGGCCATTCAAAATGCTTTACATAAAACATTAACACAACACGACGCAGAGAGACAATGCAAAGACACATTTGTATAGGAATTAAAAGCATCAAATTAAATATAAATGAGACGAAACAAAGCTAGATTAAGTAGATAAAATGGGGGGGCTTAACTTTATGGTGCGGCTTGAAGCAACACAAAGTCCCACTGCTCCTTTGGATATACTGTGCATTCATTTGAAACACTGTTTGTCTTTGTTTGAGCTATTTATAACCACCATTTGTCTCTCCTCATCCTTATTCATTCATGGTGCCCACCTGTATTGTCTCCCCCCGTGGAGACAGACTGGAGAGTGCGCGCCGTAGCTGTTTGTGATTCAGTTGGCCTGCAGGTGAACTGCAGACAAGGAAGGAGAAAGTATCTGCTCATGGTGGCCATGGCCAATACATCCAGGCAGGCGCGCTTTCATGTTCATTATGTCTGCGTTTGACTTGAGAAAAACATCCTCTGTGACGTGAACAGATATCCGCCGTCACACGACTGACCTCTCTGCAGGACTCGCTTCATTACTAGTGAATGTCATAAATACAAAAATATGTAAAACAACAACTCACAAGAAAATGTTTCCATGATTTTCAATGTTTTTTTTTGTGTGTAATTTCCAATTCAAATTTTTTTCCCCAAACAACTTAACTCACTCCACATTACATCTTCCCCTTTTCCTTCAGACGTTTCTGACAGCAACTCTGAATATTCAGGCCAACGTTTTGTTTATTGTATTGTAAGTTTGACATCTGGTACACTGCATGGAAAATAGGAATGTACCATTTATGTACTTTGCTTGATCAAACAGCAGCTACTCAACACATATAGACTTTAACATGAGAGTTAATTAAAGGAGCAGACACAGTATTTTTAGTACAGTAAATGTCAGTTTCTATAAATAATCTCAAACAGCAGCAGAGTTACAGACGATGATATTGTAGAACAACTACACTCTGCATCTCTCCTGCCCTGTCACTGTCGTGTGCTCGCTCTGTTTGGCTGATTAGCTAATTTGTTGAATTTTAAATGTTTATCCAGGCTGCTCTTTGCAGCGAAGGACGCAGCTCATTCGTTACCATCAAATATGCCAGCTATGATCAAAGGACGCTCACCGGCCCGATGCCTCAGCGAGGTTTGAATTTTTGAACCTCTTCCACAGGATTTATCCCGTATTTTTTAGTGTAATCATTTAAATAATGTACACGTATGGTGGTTGTGCCAGATTTAATGAAGTAGTGTGACTGTCTCTCTGACTCTTAACAAATGCAGTGGAGTGTTTCTGAGTCGGTGGAAATAGTGTTTTCCCCGGCTCTCCAGTGACTTGGAGCACTTTCTTTTGAAGATCCTCTTGCTTTCTGTGTCCTCTTAATGTGCTGTTGTTTTTCTAGAAATAGAGAGAGAGAGAGAGGACTCTTCATTTACCGCTCTGATGCTGTTTGGAGATTTATGGACAGTTTTCACAAAAAAAAAAACTGGTTCTTTCATTTAAATCCAGTGTTTTGTAGATGAGATTGAATTCATCCTAATAATAAAAATAGATCTTTGATACTGTATGTGTTATTTTTTTAAAGTGATACACCAACATTTTTTTTTTCGTGTCTTGCCTCACTCCCGAGTCCATGACAAGCAGATAGACACCATCCTTTCAGCTGTGCGTGCAGTAACAAAGGAGATACGGGCAGAGCTGGTGCATCGCTAATTAGCTTAGCTCAAACACTGGAAGTGTATGGGTAGTGTTAGCCTGCCTGCTACCCGAGCCGAAATCAGCAGTCAGAAGCTGATTTCATTTTAGCTCTAAACTCTGTAAATATATAATAGATATATCACTCTATTGACATTTCAAACATTTTTAGGCGAGAAAGTAGCCGTTTAGATCAGCAGTGTGTCGTTAATTTGTCTAAATACCAGCTGTTTACAATTTTGTTCGGATGAATTTGGCGCTACTCAAGCTAGCCGTTGTGACCAACGCACTTCCGGTTACTTTCACAAAATAAAACACCTGTTGCCCTTTACATACAGAAAACCATGACGATAGAATTTGTGCTTTTACTTTGAAATAGGAAGCTAACCTACCCTCGATGTAGCTAGCTTGAACCAAAATAAAGCGTCTTTGCTTGAACCCTCCGTTTTGACCGATCTCGTCCCGTTACCGATGCCTTACCGGAGAGTTTTGTCAGCTCTGAGACGAAGATCGGCCCGCCGGTTTCCGTTTAGAGTTGCTGAAGAGTTTCTCTGATGACTTTAGGTGGAGGCAGGCTAACACTACCCATACACTTCCAGTGTTTGAGCTAAGCTAATTACGGGCGATATGGGCTCTATCTCCCTTGTTACTGCACGCACAGTCGAAAGGATGGTGTCTATCTGCTGGTGATGGACTTGGGAGTGAGGCAAGACACACACAAAAATTTTTTTGGCGTATCCCTTTAACATTACCAAACATTTACATTACTCTAAAAAATGTCAATCATCTTGACTGAAACCATCCAGTAATTTGATTTGTGTGTGTCAGTTGGTCATTAGTTATAATCATAATTTAGTTTTTCCAGTAGTTCATGAAATAATTATTATATAAATGGATATCATCCTTACCTCAGTGAATCTGAACTACGCATCTTATTTTACAAAAAGAGTGTTTTTGTGTATTTTTTATGCATTTTTTAGATTTACATATTCTTCACATAACTCAAATGAACACATTTTTGTTCCTCTTTGAGGAGAGTGTGTTTTATTTTCGAGTTGAGTAATCACTGAGTTGTGCATCTTACGCCGCCTTTCATTTCTGTGACTTGCTAATGAGATAATGCATGGTAAGCTTACTGATGCTGTAAATTTTTCATAACACCCATTTAGTTTATGTTCGATATGATCCTAATGAAAAGCTACGGTTGCAGTAAGCATCATCTTTTCCCAGACACAGACCTCCTAAAATACTTTTATGCAACAGGAGCCGCAAAGTGAATGGATTGCTTGATTACTGAATGGCCTGAATACTATAAGTGATGTATAAATTATTACAGTCAAATATGATACAGCGTTTAAATGTCTCATTGTATACAACTCTCTACAATCTCAAGAGCTTGATGACAGCGATAGTTTTGCATGAATGGTGCAACAGTACTGACTGAGCAAGAAGCCGCTCAACAACGTCAAGGCCCAATTTCACTGCTGATCAGCCAAGCCTGTTCTTTTAATTAATTCATTAATTCATTAATTACAAGGGTGTTTTATTGCTAAAGAGTGAGATCCATTCATTTGACAGGATATTTAAATTTCTGGCCAGTTAGTGATGCAGTTATGCGACTACTTCTATGTTTACATGTCGGTAATTAATTGCGTAGTTGAAGGGTTTTTATCAGTTTAAAGGCATCTTTTACATATGGAAAACCAGCATATGGGAATGATACATCGTATTTTACTGTAAAAGTATAAGGTATTGATCTGCTGGTCAGATATTGCTACAATAGCAGCAGAACTTTAAGTTTTTTACTAGAGTAATGATGTACTTGAGTGCTCCATTTTGAAAATATGGAAAAATGAATAATGAATAAATAAAAAGCTTGATACTGTGAAAGACTGTAGACATGGCCATAAAAACACAACAAACAAAACAACTCGGTGACATGAGGCCAACTACAAAGTGTTTGTCTGTAACTAAGCATTTAATGATGAGACAAACTCTAAAGTTTGAAGGCAAATTATTGTAGATAATGGTACGTTATTTAGATAGATATATGTATCTAATACAGACAGATAGATAGATAGATAGATAGATAGATAGATAGATAGATAGATAGATAGATAGATAGATAGATAGATAGATAGATAGATAGATAGATAGATAGATACAGACAGATAGATAGATACAGATAGATGGATAGATAGATAGATGGATGGATAGATGTATGGATGGATAGATAGATAGATAGATAGATAGATAGATAGATAGATAGATAGATAGATAGATAGATAGATAGATAGATAGATAGATAGATAGATACAGATAGATACAGATAGATGGATAGATAGATAGATGGATAGATAGATGTATAGATGGATGTATAGATAGATAGATAGATAGATAGATAGATAGATAGATAGATAGATAGATAGATAGATAGATACTATAGATAGATAGATAGATAGATAGATAGATAGATAGATAGATAGATAGATAGATAGATAGATAGATAGATAGATAGATAGATAGATAGATAGATAGTTCATATACACATAATACCTTTTAAGTACTGTTGTAAATTGTAGTGGGATAAAAGTCTACAAATGTTAATATCATCCTTTGATCCTGTTTTGCTTTGTCAGTCTGGTTAACACTGTAATACACTTAAGCTGTGAGTTCAGTCAAAGGGAATAAACTGTTATTGTCCCTGTGTGGGGTTATAGTGAAGACAGAGAGCAGGTTGGGATGAGGAGCCGATGTTAAAAGCCAAGAGAAGCTGTGATATTTGGCAGAAAGACACAACGACCGGCGAGTGACGCTCCTTCTATTACTACTGTGGGGTTGGAGGGGCTTTCTCGTATTATGTGTGACATTACTGAGCATATTGCACTGTATCCACTGCTGTTCTTCATGGTGGTGGACAAATGGCTAGGTTATGTCCTCACACCTGGCACTGCAGATGGCGTCCTGCTGTCCTCGCTGTCTCGGCTCGTGCCAGTGATGTCAGGACAGTCTGTCTGCCTATTTGGTCCCAACTCCCAACCTTGAAGTACTGTAAAGCCGTATAATACCAAACATACGATACCATGTGCTCAGTTCAATATACAGACGTGTATTCCCATAGGACACAGAACACAAGGTGGGGGGCAAGTGGGGCAACTCCTGACTACATACATATGAATAATAATCCAGCTAACAATTGACTAATACACCACAGAGCTCCGTTATAGTCCAGCAACAATTAAAAAACACATCAATAACCCGTTCCTTCATTACCATCAACACCCACAACACACACTGCAGCTTAAAAACAAGCATTCCCTTCAGTCTCTCTCTAATATATTTTGTGAGAGCGTCTACTGTATGTCTGCATCTTCCCCCGTCATCTGCCGTCTCATTTGTTTGCTCTTCTATAAACAAGGACTGATGTGGTTCAGCTGTAACTTTCTGTTGCTTTTCACATTATTAGTCATCATCACTATGTTTGTGCATTGCTCGCCCTCGCTCTCAGGAATCATTTCCTGAGAAATCCCTTTCCTCTTCTTGTCTGCCGTTACTGATCTGCCAGTAAAGTAGCCTATATAAATATATATTGCAGATAAGTCTGAATGTATTTTTTGCACAGAAAGAGGAATGTAAACTTAATTCCTATGTGTTAAAAACAAATCATGAACATGCATCCTTTGGATCAGTGGGCCTATCAGTACTGTATGTCCTACACATTTGTTTATAGATTGCCTATAGGGTGATGCCCTCAATCCTCTACACAGTTTACATTCTTGTGATTTTCTCGACTTAAACAGCTCCTTATTGAGCACATTTCATTCTTCAATTTTAAGGAATATCCATTGAACAGTGGGGGGATGATCAAACTATGTTTCTCCTAAAGGCCAGAGAATGTGGCCTTAAAGTGATACGCCAACATTTTTTTTCGTGTCTTGCCTCACTCCCGAGTCCATGACCAGCAGATAGACACCATCCTTTCGACTGTGCGTGCAGTAACAAGGGAGATAGAGCCGTATCGCCCGTAATTAGCTTAGCTCAAACGCTGGAAGTGTATGGGTAGCGTTAGCCTGCCTCCTACCCGAGCCAAAATCAGCAGTCAGAAGCTGATTTCATTTTAGGTCTAAACTCTGTAAATATTTCACTTTATCCACATTTCAAACATTTTTTATGCGAGAAAGTAGCCGTTTAGATCAGCAGTGTGTCGTTAATTTGTCTAAATACCAGCTGTTTACAATTTTGTTCGGACGAATTTGGCGCTACTCAAGCTAGCCGTTGTGACCAACGCACTTCCGGTTACTTTCACAAAATAAAACACCTGTTGCCCTTTACATACAGAAAACCATGATGATAGAATTTGTGTTTTTACTTTGAAATAGGAAGCTAACCTACCCTCGATGTAGCTAGCTTGAACCAAAATAAACCGTCTTTGCTTGAACCCTCCGTTTTGACCGTTCTCGTCCCGTTAGCGGCATTTGACCGCTCAAGATGCCTTACCGGAGAGTTTTGTCAGCTCTGAGACGAAGATCGGCCCGTTGAGAGTTGCTGTTTCTCTGATGACTTTAGGTGGAGGCAGGCTAACACTACCTATACACTTCCAGTGTTTGAGATAAGCTAATTACGGCGATACGGCCTCTATCTCCCTCGTTACTGCACGCACAGTCGAAAGGATGGTGTCTATCTGCTGGTCATGGACTCAGGAGTGAAACAAGACATGTAAAAAAAAAATGTTGGCGTATCCCTTTAAGGAACATCGACTAAACAGTGGGGGATGATCAGGCCAACTATGTTTCTCTGAAAGGCCAGAGAATGTGGCCTTAAAGTAAAATCAGTGAATGTCTGTAATGCCTGCAAGCCTTTAATGGTCAAACTGGGACAAGTACTAACCCTAAACCTAACCCATATCTTCTTGTGACACTTTATAGGGTCAAGAGCTTATAATATTCTAGAGAAAAACAGTGTGAATTCACATGGTGACAGTGTGGAGTGTGGAAAAACACGCTCTTAACAGGAAGAAACCTCCAACAGAACCGGACTCGGGGTGGGCGGCGGTCTGCCTCTGCCAACTGGGTTAAGAGGAGAAAAAAGGGGGGGAGTGGGTGGTTTGGATAGAAAGACATGAGAAAAACAACAAATGTTAAAAGAGAGATGATGGTGGAGAGATTTAGTTTTGCTTCATTAGAACTGAATCTATAAATATATGAAAATGTGACTGCGCCGCCATTATAGGAGGAATTTCAAAGGTTGTAGAGGAAGGAGATTAAACAGGTCAATGAGAACGATAAGCAGTGAACCACAACACACATTATAGACTGAGCAAAATGGTGCAATTGTTTGTGATACAATGTGAATACAAAAAAAAAAAAAACCCAAACTCAACTGTGGGTGTAATAGTAAAAGGCGAGGAGACGCAACACAAAAGCATTGGAGTGGCACAAAGATATGAATCACTGCTTCTTTCAGAGCGAGAGAACAGGATGCAGATTGTGAATTGTGATTCCGCTCAAAAAGATTGTCTCATGATCTTTTGGGAGATCGGATTCGGATGCACCTCAGAATGACACTTCTTCATCTGACAGAGAGAGAGGAAGAGAAAGATGCGTAGTGACTGACTGTGTGGACCTCAGAGAGAGAGAGAGAAGGGGCAACACACTTGACACAGAGTGCTTGCAGGCCGGCTTTGAAAGATTTAAGAGTGCTGTCTTGGAGAGAATGAGATATTACCTTAAAATGAGATAGTACCTTGAGAGATTTTAGAGTGCTGACTTGGAGATATTGGCAGCTGCTGGGATGGATGAGCATGTATGTACGAGAGCAGAAGTGGTGGAGGCCGGAGGAAAATGTGATGAGGAGGAGGAGGAGGAAGCATCTGCACAGTTCTTCTCTCCTTTCATTCATGCCGTCGGGCTACGAGATCTTGAACTTGAGACCAGGAGATTTTTTTTACCAGAGAATCGTTCAGGGTGTTCTGCCTCAAGATGCCCACAGTACATGCATAAATTAACAGGATCTGCCTTGTCCACTGTTTTATTATAATCAGTAAAGCAACAAAGACAGATTGTCAGAAATGTACCGATAATATTAACATTAGATAGTAATTAGAAATTGTTAAGCCTTGAAAGGAAGAAATAGTAAGGCCCTCGTTGTACACGGGCCTATTTTTATCCCAAAGTGCATGAGATTGTTCTTAATAAAACAATTCCCACAACCAGAGATCTGTTGGGTTTTCATAATAATAACAATAAAACACCTAGTTATACAGGATTTAATGTTGTTATAGTCAATTAAATCTGAAGCTTGTCCTGGGATAATTTCGTAGACAATATTTTCAGGGATGTTGACCTAGTTTTTAGTAACAACACATGGTCTTTGTCTTGTAAACACATCTAATGTGGGAAAGTACAGTTTTATGCCCCTGTTTTCCAGTCTGCACACTGGCTCCTCTCCAAAGAACAAACTTTAAAGGGATAGTTCACCCAAAAGTCAAATTTCACTCATTATCTACTCACCCTCATGTCGACTAAGAGCTGTGAGAATTTTCAGAGTCCTCCGTTCCTTCTCTGAGTTACGGGGGGGTCAGTGCAGCAGTATTTGTCCGTATAGTGGTTGTGAATGGATACCACTTTTCTTCGTCCAAAAAGACACACCAAAAAACATCCAAATACCTCCATACTGCTAGTCTGTAATGTCCCTCTTGTATTGAAGCCCCGACATGAGAAATTGTTCTGAAAAAAATTAAATAAGTCTATATTTTAAGCTTGTTTGTAGCGGAAGCTCCCAGTGTCTCAGTTCACTGCTTTGCCTGTGTCAGTGCAAGATTTGCACTGACCGGCGGAACAATTTCTGGATGTTTTTGGTGTGTCTTTTTGGACGAAGAAAAGTGGTATCCATTCACAACCATTATATGGACAAATACTGCTGCGCGGACCCCCCCGTAACTCAGAGAAGCCACGGAGGAAATTCTCACAGCTCTTAGTCGACATGAGGGTGGGTAGATAATGAGTGAAATTTGAATTTTGGGTGAACTATCCCTTTAATCTTACTTTTCCTTTATTAAACGTATACGTTTTGTAAATGCAATCAGTGTAAATTCATTCAGAACAGTTTAGACCTAACAGGAAATTATGATTTCAGGCGCTTTCATGTTGCACAAGTTATAATCTGTATATCTACAATATGAAATTGAAACCTTCGTGACAGTAGGAAGAAGACAGGTGTTACTGCAAACATTAGCAACCTCTCTTAATGTCTCACAATGCACCAACCTCCCAGTCATTAAGCTGTGCAGAGCAAAGCATTAGTCAGTAAACAGTGGCTCTAAAAAAGTCTGGTATAGAAGCAACGTGGGACTTTAAGGGTTGGACCTTATGTTGTTACTGCTGCTGTGTTGAGCGCTGGAGCAGTTGGAGCAGAAGCTGCACTGTCGCAGGCCGGAGTGGTGGAGGAGAGCACGCCGCCCATGCCAAAAGATAACTGCAGTGGAATCTCTGAGGGCGGATGGAGCTGGATGGAGCCGGATGGAGCTCTAGTTCTGTACATCCACACACAGGCAGCAGTGATCGCAGATGAAATGACTAATAGTTATTGGTAACACTTTATTTGACGCCTATCTCTATAACGCATTATAACCATACTTATAGTGAGTTATAATGCAGTTATAGCACTGTATAACTATAGTTATAAACACTCACAAATGATCATAATGCTTTATAATAATAATCATAACACACTATAAAGCATTTTATCATGACTTATAAGATCAGGTATTATAATACGTTATAATTGTTAGTAACTCACTGACAATGCCCACATCGATAATGCATTATAAATATGGTTATAATGTGTTATAATTGACTTATAAACATGTGTAACTATCATTATAAACACTCATAAATGATCACAAGGCTTTATAACAATAAGCATAAGACATTATAGAGTAATTATAACTCTATTATAGTACAGTACTTGAACTTGACCTTATAAGCCATTATAAAATGCTCTATGATGTGTTATGTTTATTGTTATGAAGTCTTATGATCATTTATGAGTGTTTATAATGATAGTTATACATGTTTATAAGACAATTATAACACATCATAACTATATTTATAATGCATTATCAATGTGGGCATTGTCAGCGAGTTACTAACAATTATAACGTATTATAATACCTGACCTTATAAGTCATGATAAAATGCTTTATAGTGTGTTATGATTATTGTTATAAAGCATTATGATAATTTCTGAGTGTTTATAACTATAGTTATACAGTGCTATAACTGCATTATAACTCATTATAAGTATGGTTTTAATGCGTTTTAGAGATAGGCATCAAATAAAGTGTTTCCCAGTTAGTATCACTGTGAAAAACTAAATATTAACTGGCCTGGGCTTCTTCTTTTTTCTTACTTTATTTGCATTTTATCATCAAGTCTTCCTTGTGTCTTCTCCGTAAGCGTACCACTCCCAGACTTGAAGTCTTTCCACGTTGTATTTCCACAGGACACGTCTACTGTTTTCACTGTGTCAACAAGAGTTAAAGCCCATCTGTTCCTTAGCTTCAGGTGTGAGTGATGTGAGAAGTTTCACCCGTGATTTCCTCTGCAGGTGTCTCTCTCATTCTGTACAGGTGTAGCTTTCATCGCCTGCTGGTAATAGAAACATCTTTCATCATCATGCATTTTGCAGGAATTAACTCCCTTTGCGTATTGTGTTGCCATAATGATAGATTTTTAGTTTTGATTTACACCCTCAGCAAAGCAAACAAAAAGGAAATGAAAACAAATCAAACAAAGGCTGCACCGGCTGAATAACGTATGTATTCAAAAGTAAAAAAAAGAATTAAAAAAAAAGCCTAGCAGTCTACCAATCCAGGCTGGAGAGGCTGTTATCTATTGGCAAAAGTGTGTGTGTGTGTGTGTGCATCCTTGCCTCTGTATATCCTTTCCTTGACAGCGAATATGTGTGAGAAACACTCGATGCTGACAGGAGCACAATGTTGTGGCCTCTTTGATGGATGCCCACCGTTACCATCATGGGCTGCAGCTATCAATCCTGAGCAGCCTGATTAAAACACACGGGCATTACGTAAAACAAAAGTGAGCAATAACAACGACATGAAGAGAGAGAGAAAAAAAGAAGTCTGGTCTCTGATCAGTGCATATTTTAGCTTTAAGAGATTTATAGCAGGAGCGCTGTCCTGGTGCCAGCAGGGGACTGCAGTGTTTGGGATATGTATGCTTAACTGCAAAGGGAATTCAAAGTCACTTTAATCAAAAAAAAAAAAAAAAGGCTGAAAGTGTGGCAGAGCTTCTGGTGAAAGGCCCGATCTGTAAAGTGAAGACGACACATGTTGAAAGTGAGGCTGCAGGAGGCAGAGGTCCTCCTCGCAGCAGATTTCTGCAACTTCCAAAAGCGATTTAACAACCTGACAGGATGCTCTGCATAGCTCACTGCTCTCCACAATCAACATCTATTTATAGTGACAACCTCACATTTGTTTTTGCAAGACATTCGATGATTGCAGCGAACGCACTGGGCCGATGAGCATGAACAAAATGTTCATTTATGACTGTCCAATCAATAGTTGGTAAGAAGACATTAAGTCTGCTGACTGAAAACTGGCACTGGAGAATTTCACTGTAGCTGCTCTCACACCTTTTTATTTATTTTACTTCAATCAGAGTCAATTGTGTGTCATTATTACGTACATTACAAACAGACTATTTGAGTTGAGTTGAATTGTGGAGCTTCTGACCTTTGGACTGAGCCTTGTTTGTTGTGACAGATAAATGCTGAGTATCATATATGTAGCCTTGGATTGAAAACTATTCTCCTTTTATCTTGTGCAGCGTGCAGACAACAGCATATAGCTGACCTGACACTATTCAGACACTATTATCTGTCACCGGGCTGCACAGCAGAGGCTTCCACCTCTGGGACAAACATACACACACACACACACACACACACACACACACACTCTCTCTCTCTCTCTTTCTTTCTCTCTCCATATATATATATTGCATATTTTCCAGACAGCCTAATGTTGCAACTGAAGCAGCAGTCACACTTGATGCTGCAATGCAGTCCGTTAAGGAGGAGGGGGGAGAGGAAAAAACAAACACACAAAGCAACAACAACAAAAAAAGACACAAAAATGACAGCTTTCATTTGTTTGTGTGTGTATGTGTGACAGAGGAAGAGAGTGACAGCCATCTGCAGCTTCCAAGAAGATTACTGAATAATTTTTCTTTCTTTTTTATTTTTTTTAGGAACGCTCAACACATTTTCCTCCACCGACCGAATACCTTTTTATTGAATTATTGAAAGCCTTTAGATTGATCTTTGCTAGAGGTGAGAAATGAATCATACACATGGTCGGGAGGTGGGTGATCAAATTTACTGACGAGGGTTCACAGTAATAAAGAAGGGTCAGCAGGCCAAGCGAGAAATGCTGAGACTTGGAAACGGAGCGATTCATGGGACCATAACTCACCACGGTGTCAAGAGAGAAGGAGGAGGGAGGGGAAGAAGGATTGCAAAAGGGGGACGGGTGGAGGGAAGGAGGGAGGAAGGGATGATGGGCTCAAGCTGGAGTGAGTGAGGAGGAGGAGGAGGAGGAGGAGAAGAGAGGAAAGGGAAGGGTTCATTATGCAGTCGCAAATGAAAAAAAAAAAAAAAAAACACAAATCCTCCAGGCGTCCTGCTGGGATGAAACAATACATGAGAAAAGGTCAAATTCTGGTTGTGGTCACTGGTAGAATATTTATCACTATTACACACAGTATGAACCCTTTGAAAGTCTGAAGAAAGGGCTCCATCCCCAAAAGGTTTAAGTCCATTTATGTCTTTTAATGGATATTAACCGCCATTATAGCCCATTCCTGTTGAATGAGCCTATGACCAGTCATTTCTAACAAAGTGAATTAATTTTAAAATGGCCAATTCTAAAGCGAATTCGTGCCATGAATGAGTAGAGTAGAGAGTAGAAAGGAATACATTCTGTGTTTTTCAACCATCATGGATTTTCTAGCCTTTTCCTCTCAGCCAATTATTGGGACTCAAGTCAGTGCAGTGTGATACACAAACCCAGCAAGAGATGACATTTGGACAAATAAGTGGGGAAACTGAGAAAAAAAAACAGATTAAGGGAGGTTTTAAGTTATAACACTGAGATTAAAGGCTCTTTTCCAGGAGAAACTGTCATAAGAATCATTAAGAAGCATCAATTTATGAAAATTTTAAATCTCCAAAACCTCAATTTGAAGGTGGTTTGCGGATTAATTTCATTAAATGGCGCATATTACCTGTAACCAGGCTGCCAGTGTTGTTATTGAGGGGTTAAATTGTGGATACTGGGGGTTTGAGATGTGAGGTAACAGTGGAGCTTTATAAATGAATAACATGAGATGGCCTGTCTCCTTCCTGAATATGAGGAGGTCCAACCAACAGCGCGAAAAACAAAGAACAATGATGAGTGTGGTCTCTGTCATATGTGATAAACCATAATGCACGGTGATACACGGGGTTTAACAGCTGGAGTGTTGATGGAGCTGCACGACAAAACAAAATGTCACCGGATTCGAGGACGGACACGAAGGTTGACAGCACAATAGTTGTATACGTCGGCCGGAGGAAGGCAGACATCCTTTAACTCTGTAGCTTTAGTCAATTCTACTAAACAAAAATGTCTGGATGTTTTATTTTTTTGGATGGTTTTCCTACATTATCCCAAATAGTTCCAGCAATTCTCAAAAAATTGGAGTCGGATGTGGAGAAGTCCAGTCTTAGTTGGACTAACACGTTTCCATGCACTTCACTCATCCAGTTTAATTTGTTTTAAGTGTCATATTGTCAACGTACTGACTGACTTGCAAAGTGAAAGTGCTTTATTTGATTTGATGACTGGTTCTAATCCTCTGGTCCATTTGTAATGGATATGAGGACAACTTTGTGGATAATGGTAAAAACCTGCTGAATGTGTGGTTCATAAGTTATTAAAGAAACAAAGTTAAGCCGTCTTAGTTTTCAGCTGAAGAGCATCAGTGAACCACTGTTTTTTGTTTTTTTTTTAGGTTATTTTTGGCCCAGTGTTCAGTGTGACCCATGTGTTGAACTTAAACCTTAGAGGCAGAAGTTGTATACAGTATAGTCAGTTAGTTTCAAGTTGTTCAGATCTGCTGAGATTGTTTACGATAAAGTGTGATAAAGGAATAGTCCAACATTTTGGCAAATTGGCCCATTGCCATAATCCCTATAGTCATAGCAGTATAGGTTCGTTACCTTTAATTGTCGGTGCAAGCTGTTTTTAGAACGGCGGAGCAGAGCCGCAAGCTGCTACGGAGGCTCATGGGATTTCTTGGTTTCCCTCATCAAACTCATCAAATACACAATCCAACAACTCCACAACGCTCTGGTGGACAAGTTGTGACCTGCACATTCACCACGCTATGAGATAATAACACAACGTTACCAGACAGAGTTGTTTTAGAGGTAAATTCATGCAAAACCGCTGATGCACGTTGCCTTCAGGGACAGTTTTTCATCAAGCAGTCTCTGTATTTCCCTCTAAAACAACTCTGTCTCATAACGTTCTCTCTGTGTATTTGATGAGTTTGATGAGGGAAACCAAGAAATCCCATTAGCCTCCGTAGCGTAGCTATGATCAGCTCGCGGCTCTGCTCCGCCGTTCTAAAAATAGCTTGCACCGACAATTAAAGGTAACAAACCTAAAACTATAGGGATTATGGCAATGGACCAATTTGCCAAAATGTTGAGCTATCCCTTTAAGAAGAAGAAAGATTAGAAAGAGACTTTATGTTACCATAAATCCAAATGAAGAGGAGCATCATGTGTCCAAATCATCTTTGTCTGGATATCAAATCAGTTTTTCTTTTAATCTGAACACATTCACATTCCTGCCATTTATTCTCTCACTCAACGACAAGTAAAGCACATATTTGACATTAGACAATTATTTTTGGTAAAATACAGCCATATTACTGTCAGCTGTGGAAAGATATTCTCCTCAAGGGGCATTTAATATTCATAAAGTCCCGTCTGAGTTTTTGCTCACAAGGTGTAATATACGTTCTATAGTGTGGCTGATTATGATGAATGTGAGGGACTTGCCTGTCAGGCCTGATGACAGCGAGAGGAAGAGGGCCACCTCGCAGCCAAATCATTAAGATGCTTTGAGATGAGAGTCTCTTCACGTTTGTTCCTCCTCATGTCAAACCGCTCATGAACACACCACCCACTGTGCCAATGTCAAACGACTTCCTGAGCACCAGTGTGTTCAGCCTGCATTAACATTATTCATCCTGACAGAGAGTCACGACTCCTGTGTGAGAGAAAACTCCCTCCTCTGCTGCAGGTGCTCTCAAATCAGATTGAGTGCTTGTTTTTTGCCCCACGCTGGCGTTCGCTCGTTCGATGATGCAGGGAGCAAAACCGAGGGAACTTTTATAAGTGGAAGATGAACTCTGAGAAGCAGAGGAATTAGGAACGGTTGGTGCCTTAATGGGTCATCGGTACTTTACAGGTGAACACGCCAACGCCACGTTATGCTCAGGTTATCCTCAGGTTCACCTTTTGATTTAACTAGAAACAGTTGACATGGTTTAAAGGGATAGTTCAACATTTTGGCAAATTGGCCCATTGCCATAATCCCTATAGTCATAGCAGTAGGTTCGTTACCTTTATTTGTCGGTGCAAACTATTTTTAGAACGGCGGAGCAGAGCCGCGAGCTGCTCAGAGCTACGCTACGGAGGCTCATGGGATTTCTTAGTTTCCCTCATCAAATACACAATCCAACAACTCCACAATGCTCTGGTGGACAAGTTGTGACCTGCACATTCACCACGCTATGAGATAATAACACAACGTTACCAGACAGAGTTGTTTTAGAGGGAAATTCATGCAAAACCGCTGATGCACGTTGCCTTCAGGGACAGTTTTTCAGCAAGCAGTCTCTGTATTTCCCTCTAAAACAACTCTGTCTGGTAACGTTGTGTTATTATCTCATAGCGTGGTGAATGTGCAGCTCACAACTTGTCCACCAGAGCATTGTGGAGTTGTTGGATTGTGTATTTGATGAGTTTGATGAGGGAAACCAAGAAATCCCATGAGCCTCCGTAGCGTAGCTCTGAGCAGCTCGCGGCTCTGCTCCACCGTTCTAAAGATAGCTTGCGCCAATTGCACAATTAAAGGTAACAAACCTACTGCTATGACTATAGGGATTATGGCAATGGGCCAATTTGCCAAAATGTTGAACTATCCCTTTAAAGGTGATGAAATACATTAGATTTGCCCATCAGAGATCTCCCAGTTGCTTTGTTCCATACTGTACCTTTCCAAGAATAATGGTTGGTCAGGTCACTGCAGTATTTCTCTACCTCAAAGTGACTTTAATGAAGTTAGTCAAAGGTTTTTCTTGGCGTCTTCCAGACTGCAAACAGCAGGTCGCCATCTGGTGTTTGAATGTCAGAAGATTATAGATTCATTGGTTAGCTTTTAGCCGTCCTCTGAAACACTGCGCACCCTTGGCCTTCCTCGTTACTGTGCTACAGTATATCTCAGAGAACAACACCCGGGGCCATTATACATGGTAGACATGATGGTTTTTCCGCCTCTGGAGAGCGACTGAGCGCAGGGAAGCTAATCAACCTCTTTCTCAGAGAAAAGAAAAGCTCAGTTTCATCTCTGTTGTGATTGAAGGAAGAGAAGCACTGCAGTCGTGTTCGCTCCTCTTTGAAGTTTGACTTTGGAAACTCCAACAGTACGTTCTTCCTAAACCTAAGCCAGGCGCATGCTGCTTTTCATTATTGTATACACAGGTGGACAACATTAAAGGGATAGTTCACCCAAAATTCAAATTTCACTCATTATCTACTCACCCTCATGTCGACTAAGGGCTGGGAGAAGTTTCAGAGTCCTCCGTGCCTTGCAAATGGAGCTCACTTTTCTTTGTCCAAAAAGACACACCAAAAAACATCCAAATACCTCCATGCTGCTCATCTGTAATGTCCCTCTTGTATGAAGCCCCAACATGAGAAATTGTTACGAAAAAAATGAAATAAGTCTATATTTTAAGCTTGTTTGTAGCGGAAGCTCCCAGCACTGCTCTTCCTGGTCCGTCCAAATCTCGCGCGATTTCAAAGTTCAAAGTTATCTTTATTGTCCCAGTTGGGAAATTGATTTGCAGCCAGGATGTCCAAAATACATAAAAACATATAAATACACATAAAACACACACACAGAGCAATCAACCTCTGTTAGGAAAAACAGCACATAGAGCAACACATAACAACACATATTGGGCAGAGTAATTAATTTCCAAGTGCATACAGAGACAAAGTGCATTCATGTGGCCGGTGCAGCCTGGTCAGTTGCGTACATGAACTGATGAAGCCTCTTGGATGAGAGGTGAAACGTCTTCCTAGACAAATAACTAAGTCCAGTTGCTTTCGATTTAACCTGCTTTGAAATGCATTCAAGTGCATTCAGACAAGGTAGGATAAAACAGACTGTGTGGTCAAGACATTATCGAATTATCTCACTGTTTAACACTGTTCAGCATCATGATAGCAGAAGGAACAAATGAAGACCTATATCTATTTGTCCTGATAGAGGGCACCCTTAACCTCCGACCTGAAGGTAACAATTCAAACTCGCTATGGAGGTATTTGGATGTTTTTTGGTGTCTTTTTGGACGAAGAAAAGTGAGCTCCGTTCGCAACCGTCATATGGACATGCAGTGCTGCACGGAGCCCCGCTGTAACTCAGAGAAGCCACGGAGGACTCTGAAACTTCTCCCAGCCCTTAGTCTGAGTAGATACTGATAATGAAAAACACTTGTGTTTTGTTAGGACCTGAAAACTTTGTCCTGTGCAACCTAACAGAAAATGCTCTATATGTCTGTTCATACATTATGGCCTTTTATATAAGACATAGATACATTTAACAGGCCTTTGTGTGTAATATCTTCTACTTTCCATAGAGGACAGTTACTTCCTGTTTGCTGACCGCACACCAGCTGACAGATGTGAATATACTTCTGCTCTTTGACTGATTTTTATTTTTATTTTTTATTTTTTACGATATAACGATGAAACGCTCTGCTGTTGTTTAGTGACTTTGTCAGATCTGCACTATATACACTGCAAAAACTCAAAATCCTTCCAAGAATATTTGTCTTACAGTATATCTTGTCAAAATGTCTCATTTCTAGTCAAAACTAAACTCTTTTCACTTAAAATAAGACTCATCAACTAAAAATTAACTTGTTTTTAAGATAATTTCACTTGTTTCAAACTAATTTTCACCTGAAATAAGTAGAAAAATCTGCCAGTGAAAGCAAGTTTTTTGTTCTTGTAATAAGAAAGAAAAACTTGCTCCACTATCAGGGTGATAGAGGGCACCCTTAACCTCCGACCTGAAGGTAACAATTCAAACTCGCTATGGAGGTATTTGGATGTTTTTTGGACGAAGAAAAGTGAGCTCCGTTCGCAACCGTCATATGGACATGCAGTGCTGCACGGAGCCCCGCTGTAACTCAGAGAAGCCACGGAGGACTCTGAAACTTCTCCCAGCCCTTAGTCCACATGAGGGTGAGTAGATACTGATAATGAAATTTGAATTTTGGGTGAACTATCCCTTTAAAACGCTAAATCTATACGAAGAAAAACCAACTTTCCTTATGGTCGGAGCTGATTGAGAATTATTTAGGGACAAATAATCATCGTCCACCACGCGACACATCATCATTCTCTTTCTTCCTACATTATCATCATCATCAGACCTGACTGCAGGCTCATCATGTCAGCCATCATGTCACTGATGGCAGCTCGATCCCCCCGTCGTCGTCGTCGTCTTGGTGACCCCGGACCAAGGACGAGTTCTTGTTGGGTTTGCGTGACAAGATGGTGACGAGGGCTGTGACTAAGTCTGCTGCACCGATGGGGGGGGGGGGACGGCCGGCGATGGTGATGATTGCAGTGATGATGGTGATGTCAGTGTGACTCTGACATGTCACGGCTGTCCTCATTAAAAGGCCTTTGAGTTGTGTTGTGTTGTGTTGTGTGTGCACCGTGCAGGCCTTACAGCTGGCCCCGCTGCCAGATCTCATAATTAGCGAAGGGGCGGGATCAATTAAAAACAATCAGAGGTCACAGTGAGACTAGTCCTGTTTCGGCTCTGAATGAGAAGAGAAGGGATGTTTTTTTTCCCCGCAAAGGCAAATGAAGGAGTGGTTTGATTTATGTTTCGAATTGAATATTTTCCATGTGTGTGTATGTGAGAGAGAGATGAAGGGGCCTTATTTGGATGGCTCATGCTATCTATCAATCATGATCAAAGGCCATTTCAAGGTTGTCAGCTTCCTGTAATTTCCTCCTTTCCATCACTATTTGCTGTCATGTTAAAACAAACTACAGAGTTTCAGGAACATGAAGAGGTTTTTTTTTTGTTTTTTTGTTTCTGTAGACAGCAGAACATTGAGGCATGAACACAAGAAGGACCAAAAGTCAAGAGTTCAACGACCCTCTCTACTGTGAGGAACAAATATTGTGGTACAGGCACTCATAGGAGTGTATTGTCTTAAAGGGATAGTTCAACATTTTGGCAAATTGGCCCATTGCCATAATCCCTACAGTCATAGCAGTAGGTTCGTTACCTTTAATTGTCGGTGCAAGCTGTTTTTAGAATGGCGGAGCAGAGCCGTGAGCTGCTCAGAGCTACGCTACGGAGGCTCATGGGATTTCTTGGTTTTCTCAACTCTAAAATGCTCTGGTGGACAAGTTGTGACCTGCACATTCGCCACGCTATGAGATAATAACACAACGTTACCAGACAGAGTTGTTTTAGAGGGAAATACATGCAAAACCGCTGATGCGCGTTCTCGTTAGAGGCAGTTTTTCATCAAGCAGTCTCTGAATTTGCCTCAAAAACAACTCCGTCTCATAATATCCCATTATTATCTCATAGCGTGGTGAATATGCAGGTCACAACTTCTCCACGAGAGCGCTTTGGAGTTGTTGGATTGTGTATTTGATGAGTTTGATGAGGAGAAACCAAGAAATCCCATGAGCCTCTGTAGCGTAGCTCTGAGCAGCTCGCGGCTACTATCTCTGAACTAGTCCTTTAATCTCAAGACAGCAACATTATCAATAAAAGAACACAGCATCTAAGGGCAAATCAAAGGGTTCAATCTCATCAGTATTAGAAGAGACTGACTGTAATGAAATGCCTTGTGTCGGTTCTCCAGCTTCCTCCCACAGTCCGAAGACGTGCATCTGCATTTCATGTTCATCTGTGACTTGTGACTTGAATGTACCAATAGGTGTGAATGTGAGACTGTGAGTGTCATTTGTCATTATCATCATTTTGTTTTTTTTTGTTTTTTTTTGTCTCAAACGTCTGTGGACTTGATGGTCAACTGTAGGAGATTTGGAGACTGTGTTAACCTTGGATTCAGAGTGATTGCAATAAATATTTACCAGTGATGCAAATACCTGTCAACATAAAGACAAAACTCACTGTCACTGTAACTCTTGGGATCAGTGGGTTACACAATGAATATTGCTACTGCATCAGTGCTCACACTGCAAAAACTCAAAATCTTTCCAAGAATATTTGTCTTATTTCTTGTCAAAATGTCTCATTTCTAGTCAAAACTAATCTCTTTTCACTTAAAATAAGACTCATCACCTAAAAATGAACTTGTTTTTAGAAAATTTCCACTTGTTTCAAACTAATTTTCACTTGAAATAAGTAGAAAAATCTGCCAGTGAAAGCAAGTTTTTTGTGCTTGTTACAAGGAAGAAAAACTCCACTGTCAGATTTTTCTACTTATTTCAAATGAAAATATGCTTGAAAGAAGTAAAAATTGTCTAAAAACAAGCTACTTTTTAATGTGATTAGTCTTATTTGAAGTATAATGAGATTTGTTTTGACTAGAAATTACATTTTGACTAGAAATAAGACAAATATTCTTGCTAAGATTTTGAGTTTTTGCAGTGGCATGCCTTTGTTTTTTCATCTGTAATTGGTAAAAAAAAAAGAAAGAAAAAAAAACGGGTCACTATACAATTGGTAAATGTGAAGAAGTGAATAATTTTAAAGTCAAGCGTGCTATGCTAAGTACTCCTCAGTGATTTTGCAGCTGCGTTTGGACAGTCGCAGTAACAGCAGAGCGGCTTGGAGGCCTTATACAGTTAAACAGACCAGAGGCGCAAAGGTTTATTTGACCAACTCCCTGTTCTGTCCTCAGCCTTTCTTCCCACGTACGACATCCGACACGTGCAGAAATTAAAGTGATCAGGGGGAGAATGAGTTGAAGAATAAAGACTGATCACTGAATAATACCTTGGAGAATTAAAGAGGGGGAGTGAAGAAGTGAAAGTCAGAGGAAGTGGAGCACCAATCTGGGGAATTAGAGCCGGGAAATAATGGAGTGGATGGGAGAGAAGATAAGGGCAGTTTAAAGTGGATATATAGGTCGTCCACAGGGGTCAGGGAAGGTTTTAGTGGCGCTCCGAGTCCGAGATGTCTCCGCCCGTCTCTGGACTTCCCCTGTCTCCCCTTGCACACACACACATACACACTTGTGTTTTGTTAGGACCTGAAAACTTTGTCCTGTGCAACCGACAGACAATGCACAATATGTCTGTTCATAGCTTTTTATATAAGACATAGATACATTTAACAGGCCTTTGTGTGTAATATCTTCTACTTTCCATAGAGGACAGTTCCTTTCTATGTTTGCTGACCGCACACCAGCTGACAGATGTGAATATACTTCTGCTCTTTTATTTTTTACGATATAACCATGAATAGCTCTGCTGTTGTTTAGTGACTTTGTCAGATCTGCCCTACATACACTGCAAAAACTCAAAATCTTTCCAAGAATATTTGTCTTATTTCTTGTCAAAATGTCTAATTTCTTGTCAAAACTAATCTCTTTTCACTTAAAATAAGACTCATCACCTAAAAATTAATGTGTTTTTAAGATAATTTCACTTGTTTCAAACACATTTTCACCTGAAATAAGTAGAAAAATCTGCCAGTGAAAGCAAGTTTTTTGTTCTTGTAATAAGAAAGAAAAACTTACTCCACTATCAGATTGTTCTACTTATTCCAAGTGAAAATATGCTTGAAAGAAGTAAAAAGTGTCTAAAAACAAGCTACTTTTAAAAGTGATGAGTCTTATTTTAAGTATAACGAGATTTTTTTTGACTAGAAATTACATTTTGACTAGAAATAAGACAAATATTCTTGGTAAGATTTTGAGTTTTTGCAGTGTAGGCAAAGTGCAGTATCTGTAAAAATGCCAAACTGAGAAAAACAGCTTTTTGTGTTTTTCATTGTCAGGTTTAAGCATCAAATTATGAATAACTACCAAGTCTATAATTGATTAGATAAAGGTGGACTGCATTAAATGTATTTTGTAGTTTGTCTTTCTGACCAATTTTGACCGTTTTATGGCAGATACTGGACTTTGCCTTGGTATTAGCTACAGATACAGCACTTTGCCTTGGTTTTACTCCAATGGAATTATAGAGTAAATTATAAGGTGTAGGGAGTACAGTTACTCTTTGCAGATATTGCACTTTGCCTTGGTTTCACAGTGCCTTTTTGGATGGACAGCAAAATAAAAAGCTCAATAACTCTGGAAATTTTAGCAGTACCAATATCAAATTCTACCAGATTGAAGAGAATATGCCTTTACACTTTTGATTGGTCAAAAAAAAAAAAAGAAAAAAAGCAGATACTGCACTCTGCCTTTGTAGGGCAGAGATGACGCCATGATTATGAAAGCAGGATTTGGAAGTAAACGTGTCACTACTGTATTTCATTTTTTTGCTCTGTTGTCAGACAACAGAAACAGAAAAAAAAATAGTGTACGTATGAGCAGAGCACAGAGAGTGTGAGAGATGCTGAGGGCTGATAAAGGACAGAAACCAGCTGACACGAGGCTGAACTCTACACAAACAGCCTGTGACGCGGTCCAGACGTATACTGGGTTTTTGATCTCGTGGTCTTGTTTTCCTGTGAGCCTCTCAGAACCATCAAAGAGCCACTCGCCCCCTTTGCATCCTTGTCAGCTCATTAAGTCTATCTATCTGGTGGAGGTTTGAGCCTGTTGGGCTACTTTGCCCCCCCTCCACCCCCCACCCCCCAGCCTGAGCCTAAGAGTGTGTTGTAAACACACCAGTGACTGCTGCTCATCACTGCACATTCACTGACACCCTGCAGAGAGAAGCTGGGAGCCGCTTAGAAGTTGGAGAAAGAAGTTGTTGTTGACAGACTGATGGAAATATTTCACTTTTTTTTTGCACATTTGATCTGTCTATTGCAACGTCTAAGGAGCGATGATACAACTGTAAACCAAAAAGTTTTAAAGGATATCAGAAACTATGATTTTGATGTCCGTGTGTGTGCTCAGACTTTCAAACATTTATATATACAGCTCTGGAAAAAATTAAGAGACCACTCCCAAAATGATCAGTTTCTCTGGTTTTAATGTGTTTGAGTAAAGTTCAATTTTTTGTTTTGTTTTATTCTATCAACTACCGACAACATTTCTCCCAAAATTGAAAAAAGAATATTGTCATTTAGAGCTTTATTGGCTAATGACTAAACTAGTCTAAATAACAAAAATATCAAGTATTTTCAGACCTTGATTAATAATAATAATGCAAAGAAAACATGTTCATATTTATTCCTAAAGAACACAGCAAGAATATTTTAACTCAGGAAAAGAAAAGAATGACTGTCGTACATGTAGAGATGCTTTTAAGAAACATTTTGTGAAAGTGGTCTCTTATTTGTTTCGGAAAAAAATAAGAGACCACTTTCACAAAATGTTTCTTAAAAGCATCTCTACATGTATGACAGTCATTCTTTTCTTTTCTTTTTTAAACACCAACACAAACACAACTCATTCTACTTAATGAGACACTGATGAGGTCATCACCTGAACCACATCTGATTTTATATAAAAACCACTGCTGGGATTAAACATCGACATTATCCCACAAAAACTGATTTATAAACTCTTCCTGAGTTAAAATATTCTTGCTGTGTTGTTTAGGAATAAATATGAACATGTTTTCTTTGCATTATTATTATTAATCAAGGTCTGAAAAGACTTTGAGTAAGACAATATTTTTGTTATTTAGACTAGTTTAGTCATTAGCCAATAAAAGCTCTAAATGACAATTTTTTTTTTTCAATTTTGGGAGAAATGAACACATACCTATAAATAGTAAAACCAGAGAAACTGATCATTTTGGGAGTGGTCTCGTATTTTTTTCCAGAGCTGTATATTTATAAATCCTCTCTGCAAGGGGATCTTTGCTGTGCATGTCAAAAAGTTGACCTTTAAACCCAGCGTCTGCATTTCTTCCGTTATCAGACATGGCTAATCCCTGGTGCAGCCCATAGTCTTCTGCTTATCCTGTCCTGTCATTTGTTTTTTGTACACTCGCTCAAGTTTGCACCGCGGGGGCCGCTCAAAAAACACAGAACGACTACAAAAGATTTGCCACGGTATTGGAGATAAGCACATCCCAGATGAGCTGTTGGTATTTGTTCAGGATGGCTTTTATTATGGATGAATGTGTAATTTGTTATAGAATGAAAGGAAACAACAGGAATGATGCTTTTACAGCGCTTACTTATTGTTGTGTCCGCACCTTCTTTCTCTCCTCGCTTCCCACCACCAGTCCAAATGATGGATCACTAGTGATAGGAGAGTTTCTGGGGCTTTCTCTGGTTTGTTTTCTACTCCCCTTCCTCCCTCCTTCCCTCCCTCCTTCCTCACCCACTGAGCTCCTTATTCAAAGTCCTTACTCGCCCCCCAATGTCTAATTCATTTAACAGTCATGACAGTCTCTCAACTTCCCACATTATTCACAGGCAGAGCAGGTACAGTAGAGTAGAGAGTTTCTTTTTTTAAGTCTTTGTGTTTTGCATTTGATTGCACATTTAATTTGTTTCATCTGGTTTAAAGGAATAGTTCAACATTTTGGCAAATTGGCCCATTGCCATAATCCCTATAGTCATAGCAGTAGGTTTGTTACCTTTAATTGTCGGTGCAAGCTATTTTTAGAACGGCGGAGCAGAGCCGTGAGCTGCTCAGAGCTACACTACGGAGGCTCATTATGAGATTTCTTGGTTTCCCTCATCAAACTCATCAAATACACAATCCAACAACTCCACAACGCTCTGGTGGACAAGTTGTGACCTGCACATTCACCACGCTATGAGATAATAACACAACGTTACCAGACAGAGTTGTTTTAGAGGGAAATTCATGCAAAACCGCTGATGTGCGTTGCCTTCAGGGACAGTTTTTCATCAACAGTCTCTGTATTTCCCTCTAAAACAACTCTGTGTGGTAACGTTGTGTTATTATCTAATAGCGTGGTGAATGTGCAGGTCACAACTTGTCCACCAGAGCGTTTTGGAGTTGTTGGATTGTGTATTTGATGAGTTTGATGAGGGAAACCAAGAAATCCCATGAGCCTCCGTAGCGTAGCTCTGAGCAGCTTGCATCTCTGCTCCGTTGATCTAAAAATAGCTTGCACCGACAATTAAAGGTAACAAACCTACTGCTATGACTATAGGGATTATGGCAATGGGCCAATTTGCTAAAATGTTGAACCATCCCTTCAATGTAGAGTTTTAAAAAAAAAAAACATTATTATTAAAGCTGATGGTGCACTGCGGACTGAAGTGTGAGTGAGCTGTGGTTACCTCTTATCTCAAATAGAAGTTTCATTTCTTTGACTTAATCTCATCTCGTGTGCAGATTTCACTGCAAATGACCCGTTCATTGTCATCCATCTTTTTCTTTTTTTTGGCACCTTCCTCTCCTCTTAAGTGCTACTGAAAGATAGCCACCGTAAAGCCAAGCGATGAGATCTTACTTCCTGGCACTGAAAGAAAATCCATTTATTTTGGACTACAAAGGTTTCTCTCCACCTAAGGGGCCAATGCATTGATTTCATTCCAGGCGCTATAATACCGTAAGTGCTTGGATAACACAAAGGCGTCGTCCCTCTCGTCACCGGAGTTAAATGAAAACAGATCAGGTATGCGTTATAATCAGAGGATGAAGGGAAAAACAAGAGTTTGTTTTTGACAAATTCATCATAGTTCCACTTTGCTGTGTTTTAGAGTGATTTATAGCTAGATTTATTTATGCTGAGTTCACAACTCTCCACACAGAAGACAATAGGTTTGCGGACTAGGGATGTCACGATTACTTGTTTTCACAATTAATCATGGTATTAAATGCCACAATTATTTAATCGTAAAGGTTTCTCAGGGTTCCTGAAATCATTTTCCAGGACGTTTCCGGGACATTTTCAGCTGCTACAGTCTGACAGACATGTTATTAGGCCATACACATCGCCCCGTCCCATTCATGCTTTGGAGAAGTTGTAGTTCGACAGTTGTACTTTATTTTGTACATTCAACCAGTTTGTTTCTATATTTATTCTTTTATCTCACCCCCAGAAGTTCAATTTAAAGATGTGCAGTCTATGGCTCTAACTTATCTATGAAATAATATCTTACGTGCTTAGAAATTACGACAAATTTATCATAGAACAACGCAAAAACATGTTGTTTTTATTATTAAAACCGCAACTAAAACAACTCTCTTTTCTCGCTGGGCACATCTTTGGAAAATAAATCCTTAGTGGGGTCTGAAGAAGTCAAATAGAGCTCTGGTAGCTGATGTCACCATGTGATAAAATTATTTTCCAGGACAACTCAAGTTTTTTTTAGGACATTTGACCCTTTTTCTCAATTTCCATGTGTTTTCCATGACTGGATAATTGGTCACCCATTTTCCAGGTCTTCCAGGTTTTCCAGGACGCGTGGGAACCCTGTTTCTAAATACCGTCACTTTCCAAAAAAGATTATGTCGGATCCATGTTAATGTCAATTTTCCTAACGTAACTCTGAACTGGTAGGAATTTAAATGTTAGTGCCTCATTTTTAAGAAAAAAAAAAGATCAAAAAACTTCAAACATTTCCTCTGAAGGATTAATAATTGGTCCTATATTAATAGATACCTTAAATAATTTGTTTATATAATTGGTAATGCAATTATATTTTGACTATATTTGATTTTACACATTCATAGTGTTGTTAATCGTAATAACCGTGATAATTGCTCTGACAATAATTGTACCAAGAAAATCTATAATTGTGACATTCCTATTGCGGACTGTATTGTAATAATCATAAAGAAAGGGAGGTGTTAGAAGGGCTACTGGGGGTTTCTAGAGCGCAGTCGCGGTCAGCCAGCGTGACTCGCTGCCAACAGCCTTTTAGCAAATCAAATCATCATATGACGCACCGAGTGCCAACAGGATCAACACACAGTCCTCCATCCTCAGGCGAAAGGATAAGAGTCAGGTTTTGTCCCATTATTCACTCCTCGGAGATCATTACACTACCAATCCCGTTTGACAGCACCGGAGAGCTGCGCTGAGGGAGAGCCAGTGATCGACGGGACTGACAGCTGCAGGACGGTCCGCTACACCGTCCATGTCAGACATAGCCGACCTGCACATGGCATTGTTTCCATAAGTCCACATGGCAGAGCAGCAGTAAGATACTGACAGTCTCTAACTTTCTGCTGGACAGAACAGGCCACTGAAACAACTAGAAGCCAGGAATAAAACCAGAACTACCACTCACATAGCTGTTAGCCTTGGCTACACCCACCCATTTCTCTTTAAAAGAATAGTTCACCCAAAATTGAAATTGCACTCATTATCTCCTCCCCCTCATGTGGACTAAGGGCTGGGAGAAGTTTCAGAGTCCTCCGTGGCTTCTCTGAGTTACAGGGGGTCTCGGCGTAGCAGTGCATGTCCATATAACGGTTGCAAATGGATACCAACTGTCTTCGTAACAAAAAGACACACCAAAAAACATCCAAACACCTCCATGCTGCTCGTATGTAATGTCAGTCTTGCATTGAAGCTCCGAAATGCGAAATTGTTCCGAAAAAAATTAAATAAGTCTATATTTCAAGCTTGTTTGCAGCGGAAGCTTCTCTTCCTGGTTCGTCCAAATCTCGCGAGATTTTTTGGTGTGTCTTTTTGTTATGAAGAAAAGCGGTATCCATTTGTTCGCCCTGCAGCTCAGGGTGCGACGTGCGTGAATGACTGTGACTATAGGATACAAGCTGCTTGAGAAGTTGAGCAAAGTCTGGTTCAGTTTGGACAACCAAACACTTTGATGCACATCACAGGATTAATTTTTATCCCACTGACATCATTTGTCTCTCAACAAAGACAAAAAAAAAAGGTCTTATCTAAAGATACTGACAGGTGTCATTACAATATGTATCACATATGTCTCTGAAGCTGTTTTTTTTTTAACAAATGTTGACAGCAGTCTGTTTAAAACAAGATTACAGTATTACAATCAGACAAAATTGGAAAAGCCACAGTAAGGTTCAACAATTCATTTTTCTAAATATCTTTATTATCATTTCCTGATCATTTCAACTTGCAATATGCAATCTGTTACAGTACGATACAACAATCTGTTTGCAGCCTGATCCTATAGCAATCCTCTGCATTTGGATGTGTGTGTGTGTGTTGGCAAACTGTTTGCTTGTTTGTGTATTTGCAGGTGTTGCGAGTTTAATTTGCATTTAGTTTAATTACACATGCATTAGATTCATTTTCAGGAGTCTGGCTTGAACTCCTTTGTTTTGTTTTTCAAATTTCGCAACATGTTAGCAAAGGTACATTTTGATGAGCTTCAGATGTGGAGAGTAAGGCCACAGATGTGAGTATTGTAAGTCCTCTAAGACCCAAACTCTGCAGTCCTAACTACTCTGCTCTGGGTCTGGATTGTAATCTAGAATGATTCATGTCTGAATATTGCTAGATCTCACTCACTATTATTAAAATGACTGTGCTGTAAAAACAAAAACAAAACTATGCATTAGTTTGAGGGACAAATTTTTGTCGTTGTCCCTTTTAATGACAGATTTATGTTTGCTAGAGAGACTGCCCAGCAGCAGCAGCCACACATGTCAACGCACGTCTCAATCGTATCCTCTCAGCCTTCAAAGTGCCATCTCTTGTTTATCAATTATTCCCCACTTTTTTTTTATTTTTTAATCCTAACTGCCAATTCTGTCCGTGTTACTGGAGATGTTTCCAGTCTGTCAGTCTTCAATTTACTTCACTTAATATCTCTTGTGAAAGGACTTTGTAGAAGAAGCAGAAGAGGCTGCACACCAACTTCCAGAGAGCAGAGTGTGTAGATAGTGGTTCATCCTCTGTAGCATAACTTTATGGGGCCTTTATTGGAGCGAATGATCACAAAATCATCATTGTAACCTATCATATTTCAATTTAAAGGGGACATGTTATGGGAATATCCCCTTTTTGAAGGCTCTTTAACATATATTTGGGTGTTTGTCTTGCCTTCTGGCCCCAAAATGTTAGAATTGACAAAAAAAATCTATAATTTTCAGGCTCCCTAGGTTGAAATCCATGTGGTTTTATGAGCTGTTCTCTCAGTTGTCTTCCAGTGATGTAACTAGCTTTTGAATTTGCATAACCTCACCCCTACCTGGTACCGGTAGAAGGGGCGGGGCAAGCAGTGGTTCATTTGCATTTAAAGGGACAGGCACTGAAACCAGCCGTTCTGAACAGGGCTGTTTTGAGAGCATGAAAAGAGCTGTGATGTTTGATCTTGGTGGTATTTTGACCACAGCATGTCACAGATATGTCTTTAAGACACCTGGGAACTATTTTAATTTGTGGAAAAGGGGGCATAATATGTCTCCTTTAAATCTGTGTAAATACAAGTGATTCATCTAATTTATACAATACAAGGATGAAAAATGTATCTGCATGTTCCTTCCTACTTGAAAAATCCTACTGGGGAGAAGAGGCTGTGTGGCTGAAGTGGTAGTTGGCTCCTAATCCTGGTCAGTGCTAGAAGGTGCTTCACAAGCTCCTTAAAAAATGCACAGAAATGCATCGAGTTGTACAAGACCGACAATTTTTGCACAATTAAACACAGAAATATGGGCAATTTATGATGTGTTAATATTTATATTTCAGAATAGGAACTAAACCTCCTTGGCTAAGCACAAGATACAGCTGTAGGCCAAAGGATTCAACATACAGCTGGACTAATAGCTGAGCACACAATGTTGGATAAACCCATAATGAGCCCAGGACTTCGTCAATACAATCACAGAAAACCTTATAATGTGACCGCATTGAAAATCAACCAAATCACTAATGGCTGTAGTTGTTTTTGCTGCAGACTGCACTGCACTGCACACATCACCGTGGTGAAACTGAGTAGAACAGAAAACTAAATATTCTCTGCATCCTGTGTGTTACCTGCAGACAGTGTTAGGCTGCTAAAGACATGAAATAACATAAAGTGCGATTACATAGATACATACATACATACATACAGTGTGCTCCTTAGTTCCTTGCTCTTAAAGGGATAGTAGCATTTTTTTTTAAAGTGTTGTTGTATGATCTACAAATAGCCCCTAAGTACTTTAATTGCAGTAGAAGACTCTCTGCACTCCTCCTGTTAGCAACGCCAGCCCATAGCCCTAAATTATATTATAGCGAACAATGGAACTGTGTATTTGTTTTCAGGTAAAACCTCTTTTAGGCCGCGGAAATAGGCCGTTTCTTTGGGTCCATTCACAACACTGTATGTTGTAAATCTCTGGGCAGGGCTATTATGGGCTGGCGTTGCTAACGGGAGGAGTGCAGAGAGTCTTCTACTGCAATTAAAGTACTTACGGGCTATTTGTAGATCATACAACCCCACTTTTAAAAAAATGCTACTATCCCTTTAAAAGCTGCTATATCCGTTCACTTTTTGTACGTTATACTATATGTCCTCCATGTCACTCAGCATGGTTCATGCTGGAGTCATATAGCATGTAGCATGTAGCATGTAGCATCCCTCTATGCATTCTGCTGGTATGGGGCCATGGGGAAGACCTTTACACACCCTTCTGAGTCTAGTTCCTGTCCTGCTGTCTCCCTCTGTGTGAGAAAGACAAGATCCAGACCACTGGGGCTTTAATCCATCTGCTAAGATACGGAGGCCAGAAAGAACGTGTTGGTGTGTGTGTGTATATGTGTGTGTGTATTAACATGGGCTTTTGAATGTTAAATCTATGTGTAATCTAAACTACTACTACTACTCCTAAGATAAGATTGTGATCTTATCTGGCCTAAAGTGAAGAGATGAATGTGGTGAACCCTGGTTGAAGCTGTATCTGATCTCTATACACGTCGTGAACAGGCAGCACAGCATCAGTCAAATCTCTTTGAGTCTCCTGATGGATTTTAACACTCACAGCTTTCTGGTTTACACGGCTGAGTGAGCACGTCGGGTTGTGACCCCAAGAGGTCCTGCTGCAAATGCACAGATAAAGTCTGACCAGACTCTGTCCAGGGGTGGCGACATAATATAATATACACTGCAAAAAATCAAATATCTTACCAAGAATATTTGTCTTATTTCTAGTCAAAATGTCATTTCTAGTCAAAACAAATCTCATTATACTTAAAATAAGACTCATCACATTAAAAAGCAGCTTGTTTTTAGACACTTTTTCCTTCTTTCAAGCATATTTTCACTTGAAATAATCTGATAGTGGAGCAAGTTTTTCTTCCTTATTACAAGCACAAAAACCTGCTTTCACTGGCAGATTTTTCTACTTATTTCAAGTGAAAATGTGTTTGAAACAAGTGAAAATTATATAGAAATAAGTAAATTTTTAGGTGATGAGTCTTATTTTAAGTGGAAAGGGATTGTTTTGACTAGAAATGAGACATTTTGACAAGAAATAAGACAAATATTCTTGGAAGGATTTTGAGTTTTTGCAGTGTAATATGTTACATATACTGTATATTTATTATATGATGAATGATTAGTGGAGGCAGGAGGAGTTATGTTTTCGACACCACGTTTGTTCAACCTCACCAACAGACAGAAAAAGAAAAAAAAAAAACAATCCTGCACCCAAGACTCTGCAACAGCACATTAGCAAACTCATTATCTACACAAAACACAAACTCTGCAGGCCCGGCCTCGCTCCCCCCGCTCCAGCAATCACCAGCCTGCACACTGACTGACTTACAACGCCAGCCCGATGATTGGCAGCGACGGGAGACATTAGTCTAACTATGCTAATCAGGGAACCCCATGTTTATTCCAAAACTGCTTTGTCTTTGCACTGGGCTGTAATTTACTTACTGAGCCGCGTTATGCCGGCTGGTTCTTATAGTCAGGGCCTCCATTGGCCAAAGTGGGGCCCTACACTGCAAAAACTCAAAATCTTACCAAGTGAGTGTTTGATCAGTACATCCTCCACTTTTCCACAACCCTGCTTGTTGGATGTAACAACAACTCTGACATCGATAGTATGATGAGTTTTGGAGAGGATGTTTGCTGGGAATCTACAAAAAGGGTGATAATAGTTGTTGCACTGCAAAAACTCTAAATCTTTCCAAGAATATTTGTCCTTTTTCTTGTCAAAATGTCTAATTTTTAGTCAAAACTAAGACTTGTTTTTAGATCATTTTCACTTGTTTCAAACAAATATTCACTTGAAATAAGTAGAAAAATCTGCCAGTGAAAGCAAGTTTTTTGAGCTTGTAATAAGGAAGAAAAACTTGCTCCACTATCCGATTTTTCTACTTATTTCAAGTGAAAATATGCTTGAAAGAACTAAAAAGTGTCTGAAAACAAACTACTTTTTATGCAATATTTCTTTTTTTTTTAAGTATAATGAGATTTGTTTTGACTAGAAATGACATTTTGACTAGAAATAAGACAAATATGCGTGGTAAGATATTTGAGTTTTTGCAGTGTGGAGTTGCGTCTTTGTGTTATTTCCATTGGAGCTGAAGCTGCTGCAGGTCTGAGCTCTGTGTTTCAGTCAGTCCTGTCCAGGGACACCTGAGAGATTTGACGGCAGTGAAGATTTCTTCTTTCACTTGTGGTTCCATGCTGACTTAAAGTTTACTCTGCGTCTTGTGTCTCAGCCGCTGTCTCTTGTTGCGTTCTGCCCATCAAGTCTCTGTGTCTGTGCCTCCTGTGTAAGAAGTTGGCCCCATTTGTCTGTGATTGGTGCATCAATAGTTTGATGACACTTATTCTTTCTCTTCTCTTTTGGCTGCCTCCTCTTCTACCTGTTTAGCACAATTTTCCTCTATTCTCTCTGACATGACTGATTCCCATCAGGGGCGACAAAGAAGAGGAAACATCAAAGAAACACATTAGGGATTAGAGGAGCCTTAGCCACAAAACTAAACTATATTTTCTTTTACCCTATACCTTCCATCTACATAATAAACCCACAGCTTTCAGATTTCATAATTTCATACTTTTGGATATATACCCATGAGCACTCCTGTGATCTAAACGCCTTCACGTCCTTCTTTGTGAAGTCTTTGAAAGTCGTTCTGTGGATATGAAGAAGAGGAGGCAGGTTTAGTGGTAGGCTGTAACAAAAAAGTCAGTTATTGTATCATAACAGCTGCAACACAACGGCTCAGTGATACGATACCACAGCAGAACTGTTTGTGAGGATCGATCTCTGCTTTACAGTGGGAGATGTCATCTAAACACTTATAGCCTCTACAGTATAACATATTATTCCCTGCAAGTCTGCAGAAACGTATCATGTCCCCTCAAAGATTCGTTGACTTGAAAACAGTGGGTTTTTTTCTCTATACAATATAAATTAATTATGATGATGAATTTACTTTAATTTGGCTGTCATAATTGTATTTTCATTCTATTGGATCCAGTTCTGGTGACCACTGAGGTTAAACTCAAGAAAATAACATCCCCCGCCATCATTTATAGTATTGTTTTAATTAGATTGGAGTGTTTTAATTAGTTTACTCAAAGTTGAAATTATATTTGGCAGTGTAATGAACTTTTACTCTGTTTGGGGGGAGATGAAAAAAAGTAAATATAATGAAGTGGAAAAATATATGTCATCTTTATAAATGATTGGAATTTCAATTGGGTCTTTTAATTTAAGAAGAAATATTACATTTGGTTTTTAAATTAAGTTAAAAATAACTGGGTTCAGAATAGCAGTAGAAGGGATTCTCTATTACTGTAAATAAAGCTGGGAATTGTTTTTGGATGTATTGTAGAAACTTGGTGGACATGCAACTTTTCTTTTTTTATAACCTAACTGAATTTATGTGGTGTTGCCCTGCATGTATGCTTTAGGTTATCCTTGTTATAGCAAAGACTTGAGCTCTGCATCGTGGTTTTTAATTTTTGTTGTCTGTTTTTCCAATTTTGGGGTTATCTGATGACATGACATTTACATTCTGTGTGCTACTGTACGGTCCCGCTGCACCTTGTGGTGCAGTGTGTAACGCTCCCCGTACTCTCCTGTGGTGGCAGGTTGCCAGATCTCGGTTTATACAAAATCTTGTTGATTGTGATGCTGCAGATGAGTTCATGGTGCAGTCTGCTGTACGATGCAGACTCTAGGTGCTGTGAATGTGGCACAGTGTAAAAGAAAAAACCATCCAGACAAAAGTAAAGAGAATATATTGTGGATATATCCACTACATATATAGTACTGTATCTGCACTGTATCATAGAAAAAAAACCTACTACTTACTATGCTTAAACTGGATCGACACTGAAAACAATAAAACATGTCAGTTGTGTAGTCAAACTAAGTATCTAAATGACTCATTAGACATATTTTAGTAACATAATTGGATAATTGGATATCTGAAAATGTTTTGCACCATGTAATTACCAAACATCCACATCATATTATAGGATGCAACACATGTAACACTCAAATATGATGGCTACTGTCCCAGAACTATTAAAGCGTGTAGACTCAAAGAAGTATTGCACTTATCTAGCTCTGCTCATCTATAATTCATGATGGATGGAAAAAGAGAGTGTGATCCTTTTTATTTTCCTTGTCCAAACCTGGTGCCAACATCGTCCACTATGTAACTCAACAGTTCAGTCAGAGTTTGGGCTGTAAATATGTAGCTGTATATCTCTGATCTCAACATGTATTTATCAATAATTATCATGTTTTTCAGTCTAATGTGAAGCCGTGGGACATTTGCATTTTCTTCTAGGGGCTTCTGCTATGCAGTAATATTACTTTTTTTTTTTTTTTAAACTGCTTCCACAAAAATTTCATGTAACAATTTCTGAAACCACACAGTTCTCAGCTTTTGAGTCAGTTTTCAATAGGCTAATGCCATGATTTTTTTTTTTTGCAAAACACTACACACAATTTTCTTTCAGTGAGGCACAAAATAGGAAGTTACGTTTTTGAACACTACAAATGGGCTTTTTACCGGTGTGACACACAAAAATATAATGCACATGCATATTACTGCATTGTGTGGAAATGGATAGTTGTCACAGGAAACTATGAAATGTTTGTTACTGTTGTTCAGAGTGGAAGGGCAAATATATAAACGAGGACAATGTCACATATTTACAGAGGAACAGGAGGAGGCTACTGTAAATATGTTTTTTCCACACATATCCAAATTGGATTAGTAAATATATTCAGTTTTGACATTACGGTGAGTGTTGTTTACATTTCCACCCCTCTCAGCAGATCGCTGGACTGGACTGGACTGTAACTTTCCATATTATGGAAATGTATGTCTAAATCCACAGAGGACAGCTTTAGATTAAGTACATCACTGTGAAGGCCTAAATGGTTTATCCAAATCCAAAAATGTATGACAATGAAAAAAGTCCTTTGGCATTTGATGCAAATATACCACTTGATTTTAAGAGGTGTTTATACTATTTGCAATGCAGCGTTTCATTTTGCAGATGAGGCACGATGATGCGTTTTGTGGGTATAATTTTTGAGCTCTAAAGAAATGAGACCTTGTTAGAAATGTTGTTTAAAAACACAGTCTGAACTGACTGAAACAACTTAGATAAATGATCGTGAGCGTCATGATTTAGTGTTTAAGTCTCATTCATTATAAGATGGAGACATTTGTACATAGAGACTCAGAAAACTGGGGAGGGGAAGTCACCATTCATTGTCTACCTTGAGTCTAACTGACTCAAAAAGCACTAGCTTCAGTATGTACAGGGGGAAAGTTTAGATTAAGCCATGTATTACATTCATGTTGTCTAAATCTTTATCCCTTTTTCCCTCTTTATTTCTATTTGCTTGCCAATGATAACACTGATAACCACCACATTGATATCCTTTTGATACGAGAGGTGCAGATTCAAGCACCTTCTCCAACTGCTGTGCCAGGGTTTAGGCAACAGTGCCATCATGAGGTCAAACTTGCACTTGAGCATCCCATCACAACAACATCACTCCACTGCCAGTTTGAGGGTTTTTTTTAAACAAGCACTCTGAGAAAAAGGGCAGAAATAGAAGAACGCTTAAAATAGAAGCAAACTCTCCTTCAACCTGGAGACACTCAACTCTGAGTCGGTTATTGTTTTGTTAAGTGGAGGAAAAATAATCAGTGGTGATAATGTCCAATTGTAGGCATGAATACAAGAGGGTGAGGCTGTGTGAAGTAATGGAAATACCCCTAATACCTCCTCTGTATGGCTAACACACACACACACACACACACACACACACACACACACACACACACACACACACATGCACTGATACTCACCTCTAATACACAAATGCTGTGGCTAAAGTGCACTGCACTAGTGTAATATATTTCTCTTCCCTCCCAAGCACAATTGTGTCCAGCCAGCAGGACATCACAGTCCACACAGTTGATCAGTGTCCAAGGAGGGATAGAAAATAAATAAATAAATAAATGAAAGAACAATTGCACAACTGCAGAATGAGGCTTTCATCCTCAGTCTCTAGGTAATTTCATCCCCGTCAGCAGTGCCAGTAATACTCTGTGTCCTGCTGCGGTTGGTAAACATCCACTCTTGGATGCTGGACCATGTATCCTCTTTGTTTGGGCTTATTAGTGGGTGGTGTTTTGACTGTGTGTGTCGTGGCACTTGAAGAAAATATTGCTATTCAGTATTTATTATTGGTGAAATGCCCCCCTAGTCCCATTTGAAATAGTGTAATCTCTTCAACATTTGGCGTCCTCATGTATTGTGAATAAGAATATGATAGTAGGCTATACGATATGAAGATATTGATCTATAATATGGTTGTAGTAGTATAATGTTTCTGTATATGTAATTCTGTCTGACCCCCTGGAAGAATAACTGTGGTTTTGCTGCAGCTAATGGAGATCTTAAAGCCCCAGTGTGTAACTTATTTGGCTTTTTATTAGCAAAAATCAAATCTGTCTTTCATAAATACGTATTTCACTGAAGTGGAATCACAGCCGCATACAAATGAAAGCTTTCTGGTTCCTTAGAATGAGTTGTTACAAGTCGTTACAAATACATAAGTGGGCGACGCAGCGAACCGAGGCGGCCATGTTGCATCGCCATTTTTTGCGTTGAGTGGCAGCGTGACCGTAGGTAACCACGGAAACTCAGCGGAGCTGTGGGCTCGGCCTGTTAAAACTGTCACCACTGTGTAGTGTGAGGAAGGACGGAGGCACTGGTGTTGCATTCAGGTGCAGTCAGGCAGACGGCCGTCGGCAAACCAACCGGATGTAATTTTACTGGACGAGAGAAAGACGGTAAAACGTGGGTCAGGTAAACAATACGACATCACCATGACAACATATTGTCACTGTATTGTTTTGCCTCGTGCTGGCGGACCTCTTGTTTACATAGACACTTGTTTATGCTGTTACATGCAGCGTCTGTTGTCTGTCTGACGTCTGCCTGATTTCACGTGAATGCAACATTAAGAATATGTTCTGATATGCAACCGCACCGCTACACTGCAAAAACTCAAAATCTTCCCAAGAATATTTGTCTTATTTCTTGTCAAAATGTCTCATTTCTAGTCAAAACTAATCTCTTTCCACTTAAAATTAGACTCATCACCTAAAAATTAACTTGTTTTTAGATCATTTTCATTTGTTTCAAACATATTTTCACTTGAAATAAGTAGAAAAAGTTTTTTGTGCTTGTAATAAGAAAGAAAAACTTGCTCCACTGTCAGATTTTTCTACTTATTCCAAGTGAAAATATTGAAAGAAGTAAAAAGTGTCTAAAAACAAGCTACTTTTTAATGTGATGAGTCTTATTTTAAGTATAATGAGATTTGTTTTGACTAGAAATGGCATTTTGACTAGAAATAAGACAAATATTCTTGGTAAGATTTTGAGTTTTTGCAGTGATAGATGGGTGGAATTCCTACATATTATACCTTTAATGAACTAAACTAAACTAAACTCACTCCCATAACATTATTCAACCTTACTGTATCATGGTTTGGGAGTCCTGCTGACCCTGAGAGATGAGTTGTGCCTCCTGTGGGGGTCTCCCAAAGCAGATTGGTCCTAGGGGGGAAGCCAGACAACGAGTGATTCATTCATACACAGATCCCGAAATAGAGGCACCATGGGAGTCGCCCCGAACAGGGAAACTGGCACCCAGACCTGGGAGAGGATCCCACTGGTGGTGGTGAGCATCTGGTGGCTGGTCCCGGGCCAGTCAGGTGCAGTCTGGAGACACAACATGGGCCCACCGCCGCCCGCAGCGACAGATTTTTTGGGGTCAGGTGCGATGTTGACCAGGCGGCAGACACAGCCAGCGTTTTCACAAGCAACCACAGTGTTGGAGTTTCCCCCCGAGGGAAGAGGGTCGCATCTGTGTGTGGTGGAAATCAATTCTTTTAGAACCACTTCTTGAAAAGACTTCCTGAGCCATATTTTCTTTCACACCATCCTGCTGTTGCATTATTTATACACTGTAAAAACTCTAAATCTTTCCAAGAATATTTGTCTTATTTCTTGTCAAAATGTCTCATTTCTAGTCAAAACGAATCTCTTTCCACTTAAAATAAGACTCATCAACGAAAAATGTACTTGTTTTTAGATAATAGGGTAACCCTAACCCTAACACTGTCAGATTTTTCTACTTATTTTAAGTGGAAAATTTGCTTGAAAAAAGTAAAAAGTGTCTAAAAACAAGCTACTTTTTAAAATGTGATGAGTCTTATTTTAAGTATAATTAGATTTATTTTGACTAGAAATGACATTTTGACTAGAAATAAGACAAATATTCTTGGTAAGATTTTGAATTTTTGCAGTGTATTTATACTCGGAGCGGCTCGATTCATTTTCACATCTGATATGGAGAAGTTAAATCCTGAACTGTTCTCTCTTTCTACAGTTGTGCAGGGCGTGCTGACAACGTACGGCCAGATGGAGATGAAGAGGGTTGTCGCGGACAACGCCACACTGCCCTGCCACCATCAGTTCTGGGTGTCTGAAGCTAATCCCAGTCTGGACATCGAGTGGCTGTTTCTCAAACCAAGACAGAAAGTGGTGAGTGTTTCTCCATGCAACAGGTTAATATGAACAATTTTGCACTTTAGACAAAAAAAAACATGATGGTAAAGTTCACATTCCCCTTTAGCAGCAATTACATCTACCAGTAGTCTTTGGATAAGTCTCTTCGAGCTTTGCACACCTGAATTTGTGCAGCTTATCTTGTTCCTCTTGGATGATCCTGTCAAGCTCTGCCATGTTTGATGGGAAGCATCAGTGAGCTGCTATTTTCAGCATTTCTCAGTGCTTTGTAATTGCTCACAAATGAAAGATTTAAAGGAGACATATTATGCCCATTTTCCACAAATTAAAATAGTTCCCAGGTGTCTTAAAGACATGTTTGTGACATGCTTCGCTCAAAATACCCCAAGGATCAAATGTCATAGCTCTTTTCGTCCTCTCTAAACAGCCCTGTTCAGAACGGCTGGTTTCAGTGTCTGTCCCTTTAAATGCAAATGAGCCACTGCTTGCCCCGCCCCCTTCTACCGGTGCTGGTACTCACAGGTAGGGGTGGTATTGTGGAAATTCAAAAACGAATTACATCATTGGATAACAATTGAGGGAACAGCTCATAAAACCATATGGATTTCAACCTCGGCAGCCTGCAAAGTACAGATTTTTTTTTGGTCAATTCTCACATTTTGGGGGACGGAAGGCAAAACAAACACCCAAAGAGCCTTAAAAAAAAAGCAATATTTCCATAACATGTCCCCTTTAAGAATAATTTATAATAATAATTTATATAACTTTTGAAAGTAAAAACTTACCCATACATTAGTAATCAGTTCCCTGAGTGTCCACAGATAGACAGAAATCCTTCTGTACGTATATTACTACACTGCAAAAACTCTGTTTTATATTTGTCTTATTTCTTGTCAAAATGTCTCATTTCTAGTCAAAACTAAACTCTTTTCACTTAAAATTAGACTCATCACCTAAAAATGAACTTGTTTTTAGATAATTTTAATTTGTTTCAAACACATTTTCACTCGAAAAAGTAGAAAGATCTGCCAGTGGAAGCAAGATTTTTGTGCTTGTTGTAATAAGAAAGAAAAACTTGCTCCACTATCAGATTTTTCTACTTATTCCAAGTGAAAATATGCTTGAAAGAAGTAAAAAGTGTCTAAAAACAAGTCTAATTTTAAGTGTAATGAGATTTGTTTTGACTAGAAATGACATTTTGACTAGAAATAAGACAAATATTCTTGGTAAGATATTTGAGTTTTTGCAGTGTACAATTGAGCATTCCAGTCTCTTTCACTTACTGTTCTTGTTTTTACGTTGTTCCACAAACCCACTCACATACGACATACGACTCTCCCCACCAGGTGATCACCTACTTCGCTGGACAGGTGTTACACCCCAACGAGGCGGAGCGCGGCCGCGTGGCCTTCGCCGGAGAGTACTTAAAGGGCGATGCCTCTCTGCTGATCCGTGACTTGTCTCTGACGGACTCAGGGGAGTACAGCTGCAAGGTTAAGAACGGTGCACAGTACCACTGGAGCTCAATTAGCCTCATCGTGCTGGGTAAGTGCCAGTCACAAACCACTGACTATACAGGGTGTGTTTGGAAATGTATAAACCATGATATCAGCTCTCATTAACTTACTACACATTAAAAAGACATGAAAGAGCCAACTGAAATGAATTCTTCTGTCTTGTTAAATAGAACTGGTTTATTGTGTACAAGTAAAGAGATCAGTTTATATTTCTAGACTAGATAAATTCTATTCTGTTTCATGTAACTATAAAGCAGGGTTATGATTTTTGCAGACTTTTTTTTAAGGTAATGTGGGAGATTATTTTTGTTATACGTATTTGAGTGATATTATGTATGGAGTATTGAGGTTTTTTAACAGGATATTTGTGTTTTGTTCTTTTGTATGTTGTCATTATATTGAGTCTGATGCAGAGGATATACAATATATCCTGTATCAGATGTATTTTCATTAAATTTCTTAATTTCATAAAATTTTGTTAAATAGCTAGCAGCACATCTATAATGCAGTTCCACAAGAACAACAGACACATCTTTACTACCCAGAACAAAGAAAGAAAGACAGAGATGCAAAGAGACAAAGACAAAAGACAGATTTATACCGAATTATTTACAGTATTAGTTAATTTTCAAGTAAACAACCAGTCCTTTTTTTAAATTTATTTATTGATGTTTTGGTCAGACAAATACAAACAAGTAACTGTTACATTATTACAGTTACATGAATAAGAAAAGCATAACATTGTGTTCTTTTTCAGTATCAGCCCAGTCTTTTCTTTTTAATTTTTCTTTACAAACAGCAACAACTTTACAGTCCTTATTGAACCCTAAACTTAAACTTCACAACCAGGGGGAATCCATTACATAATAGGGGAGAGTGGGGTAAGTTGAGCCACTTTTTGTATTAAGGATCACTACATCAAGACAATTATAGTTTTGTTGCTAACTAACACATCTGCATATATTTCAGGATGTTTTGCATCCCTACAAATTAACAGAATGAGTGTAAATATAACTGTTTTTAAAATATAGCATGTTAAGTGTATAGGATAGGTGGCTCAACTTAGCCCTGGCCAGATGGATCAACTTACCCCGCCACAGCTACCTTAGCTTGGGTTTATTGCTCTCACAGCTAAAATGGTGCAGTTTCATGCTAGGTTTACTACCTCATGTTGTAGCTCATAGATACCACAACCCATGTATAAAACAAATTTGCAATCATCTCTTTTGGTCTAAACACAATTCTCATGAAACTTATGATCGACAAAATGCACTCTCGAGAGTGAAAAATGATTTTTTGGTCATAAATATTAAACCACTTTACTCACATGGTTCTAACCTTCACAGACTCCATGAAATGATGCCTGCCTCCCAAATATTTGTACATGCTAACTTTTCTCTATAGTTTCCTAGAAACAAGGGGTGGGTCAACTTACCCACTGGCTCATCTTACCCCACTCTCCCCTACTGGGCAAGCACTGATTAGGCAGCTTCTTTGTCAGACATAAACCAGAGGAGCAGCTGCTACATGTCACCAAGGAGTTCCTCTGAAGCTCCTCACAAACACTTACGTTGCAACATTTGCTCAACATAAATTAGACTATACTACTACAGTACCTATCATCTCAGGCAAAGTATATCTACTAGCTGTTTCTCCAGTCTGCTGTCTGCTATTATTGCATACAAGGACGAAGCAGAAATATTTTCAATTCATGCTTCAACTCAGCCCTTGTATTCATGGAGACCATTGATCTGTGGAAAAGCGTAGAGGATGGACAAGAAAAAACAAACATTTGTGAAGATATCTGTTCCTGTCTATCTGCAGTGAAGCCATCAAAGCCACAGTGCTGGATGGAGGGAAAACCTTTGGAGGGTAGTGATGTGAAGATGAGCTGCAAGTCTGCGGATGGCTCAGATCCCATCCACTACAAGTGGGAGAGGGTACTGGACAAGGGCAAGTACGTTGGCAAGCTGCCTCCACTGGCCATGATTGGTAAGTCCACTCATTACATTGGAGTAGTATTTGTCTACTAAGACTAAAACATAAGACAATATAGATAAGAATAAACTCTGTTTTCTGCCCTTGTTCCCATTTTGTTGTTTCTCTCAGACTTGAAAAACCCAGAAATTGTGACATTGAGGAACTTGACGAAGGACAGCAGTGGAGTCTATAAATGCACAGCCAGCAACGATGTGGGAGAGGAGAGCTGCACTGTGGAGGTTAAGATGCACTGTGAGTAGGAAGATGCTGCTGAGCACTGCATGACACAATGTATAAATACATGTTTATACAGTTTTTACTTTTCTACCTCTCTTCTATTTTTTCATTCCTACATTTGTGCAGCAGTCTCATACTGATGCTTGTGTTCTCTCACCACAAATAGCAACACTGCAAACTGCTCCTGCAACTTTGCAACGCTGATCATTCATCATTCACCTTCTTACACTGCAAAAACTCAAATATCTTACCAAGAATATTGGTACTAACCCGTCTTATTTCTAGTCAAAATGTCATTTCTAGTCAAAACAAATCTCATTCTACTTAAAATAAGACTCATCACATTAAAAAAGTTCTTTCAAGCATATTTTCACTTGGAATAAGTAGAAAAATCTGATAGTGGGTCAAGTTTTTCTTTCTTATTACAAGCACAAAAAACTTGCTTTCACTGGCAGATTTTTCTACTTATTTCAAGTGAAAATTAGTTTGAAACAAGTGAAATTATCTAAAAATAAGTTCATTTTTAGGTGATGGGTCTTATTTTAAGTGGAAAGAGATTAGTTTTGACTAGAAATTAGACATTTTGACAAGAAATAAGACAAATATTCTTGGAAAGATTTTGAGTTTTTGCAGTGATGATTTGTGAGAATATGGAAAGGGGTGTAGTGTCTTTCTCTACGTATGTGAATGTGGGATGATGTGTACATTCATTGTGTCTTGTTTGTGTGTCCACATGCTTGTAGATGTGCGGGGAATGGGTGTGGTAGCGGGAGCAGTGGTTGGTGTCTCCTTCGGTGTCCTCCTAATCATCCTCATCATCTGGCTGGTGTGTCGCAAGAAGGAGATGAAGAAATATGATGAAGAGGAGACTCCAAATGAAATCAGGTATACAATGACAATGCCCTGCCCCTGCCTCCTCCATCAACACTTTGTTGTATTGTTTCACATTTGCAGAGCCTACACTGCAAAAACTCAATATCTTACCAGGAATATTTGTCTTATTTCTAGTCAAAATGTAGCCTGACAAGCCAGACTACAGGAGCAAACTGGTAGATTAAACATTTCCCATATCCCGTCGGCAAAACACCAAATACATCCTTTTAGACACTGAATGACTTCTTTCAGTACAGTTTCACTTGCTCAGAAAAATCTTATTGACAAGCACAAATGACAAGTTTAATCCTTTCAAAGTTGATGCGATTCAACGCCGATTCAAACGATTCCTTTGCCAAAGCCATCTTGTCATGTTTTTCACTGGCGCAAGTATGTCGTCATGGCGTATTATTATCAACAGTAATCTCTAAACAGATAGAGCGCTGTGATTGGTGAACACAAATGGTGTTCGAGACTCAAAAAGTTCCTATGGCTCGTTTCTAGACCCACCTACGGAGCAAAGATATTTGCTGCCGCTAGATTTCTAGGCTCGTCGAAATGTCATTTCTAGTCAAAACAAATGTAATAATTATACTTAAAGGGACAACGAGAACCCCAGAACGAAAAATTCTGCGACAATAAAAAAGTCTCACATTAATGTGGATGAATCTACGTTACCCACACTTGTTAATGGGCCCATTTTTCTATGAAATATTAGTTTGAAACAATCGTTATTTTGTTATTATCTAAAAACAAGTTAATTTTTAGGTCGATGAGTTTCCTTACTTTAAAGGGACAACGAGGAGTCATGAGAATAACGCGCTGAATCGCCGTTTATGGTCGGAACTACGACGGTATGTGATCGTCTTCCAACCTCTGACTTTAATTCTTTGACCGGTGAATGAAAACATGAGTCTGTCTTGCGCCGGTCAAAGAATTTCACGGTGCGCGGAGCTCATAAATGTAGTGTGAAGACGATCACATACCGTTGCTTTTCCAAAACGTTCGGTCGGCGTTTTAAAACAAGACTCATCACATTAAAAAGTAGCTGGTGGTTTTAGACACTTTTTACTTCTTTCAAGCATAATTTTAACTTGAAATAACGTAGAGACAAAACTGATATATTTTTCGATTACAAGCACAAAAAAACTTGCTTTCAGTGGCAGATTTTTCTACTCATTTCAAGTGAAAATGATCTAAAAACAAGTTCATTTTTAGGTGATGAGTCTTATTTTAAGTGGAAAGTCATTAGTTTTGACTAGAAATTAGACATTTTGACAATAAATAAGACAAATATTCTTGGAAAGATTTTGAGTTTTTGCAGTGTAATATTGTAACTGACTGACTGACTAACACCATGTGCTGGTTTCAGAGAGGATGCAGAGGCTCCCAAAGCCAAACTGGTGAAGCCGAACTCCATATCCTCGTCCCGCTCCGGCAGCTCTCGCTCCGGCACCTCCTCCACCCAGTCCATGGTGCACAACAACATGGGGCCGCGGGGCCACCAGGGCTGCGTCCCCGCGGTGATGGCCCTGAGAGAAAGCTGCCAAGCCTCCTCTTATCCTCGGTCTCCACCCGGCTACAATCACACGGTTCCTAAGACTCCTGAACCCCGTTCTACGCCCACCTCCTCTTCTACCTCCAACTCCAACTCCAAGTCCAGCCCACCCCCGAAACTGGGACCGGGGAACCTTAGTCGCATGGGGGCCACTCCCGTTATGATCCCTGCCCAAACTAAGGCCTTCCAGACTGTATAGAAGAAATAGAGGAGGGAAAAAAACTGTAAAGACGGATGCAGCCAGTCATATTATCTAGCTATATTCACAGTGTTCACAGTCTGATGGACACTGTCGGCAATTTAACTCGTGAAGAACCTCGCCTCCCTCGAGGAACAAGCTTCTTCTGGTGTGGTTTGTTGAACATCTCCCCTGAGTGGTGTGTTTCTAAATGATACAAGGGTTTTGAAACTGAATGGAAGTCATTGATTGATTGCACAAACCACCAGAATAAGAGATCTACTGTACTACAATGTGTTTTCAACAATCGTATAACAACACCTTCCTACGTACAACAAAAACCACTTCACACTTGTTCAAATACCTGCACCTGCTGTGACTGAACTGATGAAAGTAGCCTAGTTCCACTGCTATGTTAATAGAATAAAATGCTGATTGTATAAAAAGATTTAAAGGGATAGTTCACCTAAAATTGAAATTTCACTCATTATCTCCTCCCCCTCATGTGGACTAAGGGCTGGGAGAAGTTTCAGAGTCCTCCGTGGCTTCTCTGAGTTACAGGGGGTCTCGGCGTAGCAGTGCATGTCCATATAACGGTTGCAAATGGATACCAACTGTCTTTGTAACAAAAAGACACACCAAAAAACATGCTGCTCGTATGTAATGTCCGTCTTGTATTGAAGCCCCGAAATGCGAAATTGTCCCGAAAAGAAAAAAAAAAAGTTTATTTTTCAAGCTTTAGCGGAAGCTCCTCAAATCCTCCTCAAATTTGGATGAGCCAGGGTCCGTCCTCTTCCCAGTTCGTCCAAATTTGACGAACCGGGAAGAGGAGCTTCCGCTACAAAACAAGCTTGAAATATTGACTTATTTAATTTTTTTCGGGACAATTGGACATTACATACGAGCAGCATGGTATTTGGATGTTTTTTGGTGTGTCTCTTTTTGTTACGAAGACAGTTGGACATGCACTGCTACGCCGAGACCCCCTGTAACTCAGAGAAGCCACGGAGGACTCTGAAACTTCTCCCAGCCCTTAGTCCACACGAGGGTGAGTAGATAATGAGTGAAATTTAAATTGTGGGTGAACTATCCCTTTAATGAAGACAGTATCCATCCATCAGTACCTATGTCGTACACTGAACATAGACGTTAAGTGATGCTGAAACCCTTTGCTGCTTTCACTGTGCCAACTGAAACATAATGTAAGTGTGCCATGTGTAGATGTCCACGACTTCCCCGTCTCTCCCAGTACTTACAGTGTGGATTTATGCAGGACAACCACAGTCACGGAGAACAGCGAGCGCACTTTGGTATATTTTTAAGAAATGTTCATACAACATGTTCATACATTCTAGGTGAGCATGTCAGAGATTGTTACAGTAATAATCAATCTCATTCACTACTTTCACTCTCCCTCAAAAACAGGAATCTACGCGCTACGACAGTTTTGGGAGTCTTTTGGAGGGTGTTTTTCAGAAGAAACTTGTTTTTTGTTATCTTGTTGGAAGTTTAAATATATCAATACTGCAGCTTGAATATATTTATAAGCAGCAGATTATATCTCTTTTAAGTTGCTTTCACATCTGACTTTGGACGTGATGATTTTATGATGATCATGCTCTCCTTTCAGAAATAGTGCATAGTTTTATTCATATTATTCATCATCACTCAGTAATCCCTAACCATCTGCCATTAAATACCACCCTGGTGCCATATGTACAGTGAAAGTAGAATTAAAAATACCGTCTAGTTTTTTTATGATGTATTTTATTATTTCATAAAAGATTTTAAATGTTTAATTGAGTCTAGATTCTGTATCTATAAAGTAAAATAGTTGTATGGCTAGTCTGCTTATTGCAACATAAATATGATGCTGGCATGACCCACAGATAAATTAGCATATTTTAGAATAATACTTTTATTACAATCCTAACACTCTCTATTGGATCACGCTGATGGTCACTATTTACTTTTACTTTTTGCCAGACAGACATGAAACTGCCATCGGACGGTTGCAGATGGTGGTTAGACTAAAGGAAAAGCCTGAATGTAGATTCAATTTCCCTCTTTCTGTGGTTTAGGGAAGCTTCATTACTATCCAAAAGTAAAAACAGCTCTTTCCCATAATGTGGAGATGTGAACTGGCTTAGGACAAAACAAATACAGCTCAGCAGAAAGTTATCCTAATGCTCAAATAACCTAATGAGAGTATTGTAATGAAAGAAGTACTAAGTTGTATCCCCGTGTTTGTCCTGTAAATATTGTCAAAACCTGCCAGATTTACCCACACATCCATTTACAATACAATACAGTATACTCACCTTTTGTGTTTCAAACACACAGCACCGAAAGTAACAAGATATTTTGGAACGTATATTCATTTTCAACGTTGGTACTCTTAATTTTCTATTTCTTTTTCTTTCTTTTCATCTTTTTTAATCTCAAAACCTGGATAAATGAAACCAAAACTATGTGCATGAGGGATGTAAAACAATGGGATTATTTCTACAATTCAGTTTCCTTTTTTTATCACTGGAAAAGCTGAGGGTTTCATTGAGAAAACAAAAAAACACACACATTTTGACACAAGTATTTCTGTTTCTTTACAAGTGAACAACTCAATACTATGAATGCCTTCAAGGCAATGTACGCTGTTAAATTTAGCTAATATCATGCCTTTGCCTCTCCACTTTTGTAGAGTATTTCAGTCTCTATAGATTCTGTAAAAGTTACAAGAAGTAATGGCATTTTTTTAAATTAAATTTGTCTCCAGCTCGGCAGTAAACCATTACCAGGTTTCCATTGTTCATGTTCTTTACTATAAATGTTTATTTGATCTATTGAAGAAACTCTTAAATCATTCCACCAAAAAAAAGTGAACAACCAAGCTCAATGAATGAATTTCAAAAACATTTCTGATTTCTGAATGTGGTTGGACAGTACAGCGTTCTTGTTGCTGCTGCCCTATTTTTTTTTTGGCCTGTGTGAAACAGAAAGTATCCATTCCCACTGAAAAACACAATCATCTTTGGAATTCAAAATCTATGGAAGTCTATGGAAACATTTGGAGCAAAACCCCCAATTAAAGCGGAGGAGTGATGGTTATATGCATGTTACAGATACTAAACAAAATTTGAACTACAAGTTTTGTTGTTTTTTTGCATCAAAGCTTATATCAATGTAGAATATATAGTTATAATGGAACATGATTCAAACTTTGAATTAATAAATATTATATGAATATATATATATAGTATATATAAATATATATATATATATATATATTAAGTTCTCCATTGGATTCTTCATTGTATGTATGCATTCAATACAAAGTAAAGTCTTGATGTAAATATGAAAGTCCTTCCACAGTAGTACAGTATGTACCTGTACAGTATGCAATACCTTCAGTGATGATATCAGTGTTGGCCTTTTATTTTGAAGGATATACAGTATCCATCAAAATAAAAGGCCAACAGGGTGAAACATGTATATTTGTACAGAAACTCAATACTGTCTCTTTTTTTCTTCTTTTTTTTTTAAATAAAAATTTGAATGGAGAAGAATGACAGCGACTTACTGTCTTCACTTCTTGTTCTGCCCGTCAGTTTTAATAACTAAACCTTAATTTCACACCTCAAAAGAAATGGACAGAGAGACTTAATTTGTATTACTGTTTGAAGGCTTCTTAATATTCTGGTCCACTCATCATCATTTTTGTTTAACTTACTAACTGACAAGTCTCAAAGATGTGCAATGCTATTACATCATGGTTGAGATACTATACACAGTCTCATCTTAATGTTACCGTATTACAGATATGTTCAAAATTTCATCATTTTCACTTACTGAACTTTGCATTTGCTGCATTTTAAATAATACAATTCAGTGAATCACTCTGTGATTGGCCACTCTATGGCTCAGTGGGCTGAGCGTTGCAATTGGCTGCTTCCGTCTCAGGCCATATCATAGGGATCTGTCCTCAGGGAAATCTGGATTAAACTGGGTTAATATACAGACTGGCATCAACTGGGCGGAGGGGAGGGTGCACTATACACTACCTGTGGAGGAGCAATGTGAAAAAAACTTCTGTTTAAACTATAATATCCCATCACTGCCTCATTGACATCAGCAGGTCAGTTAGGGAGAGATCATCAAAGTAGAAGCGGGAGTTTATTGACATTGGCTGGGACAGCTTATAAACAAAGAGGACTTTTCAATGCTGTCTCAGGAACAGACATCAAAATAGAGTAAACTTAAAGCAGAAATAAGCGACCCGGTGGTTTTGGCTAACTTCCTGTCAGCTGATGGAGTTAGCAGTCCCCGCCCTCGTCCCTATGTCACCACATTCACGCGCATCCCTTGGCTGCACACACAGAGAGGACTGCCCCTTTATGCCGTTCTCTCTCCTCATTGGATAAAGGTTGTAGGATACAAGGAAAGTTTTCTCCTCGGCTTACAGCAGAGCAGAGTGACTGACAGACCCGTGTTTCAGACCAAACACTCTATAGAAGTGATTGCTGTCAGAAGATAGAACTATTTAAGACTTATATTAACACAAACATTCTGCTTACTTCTGCTTAAAGAGCCATTTTTGTCAATGAAAAAAATAAATTGCTGTGATTATATTCAGTAGATCCATCAGAGCTGCACTTTCAACTAGAAATTACATTTAAAACCAATTCCACCTGCCACAACAGTAACATCCTGAAAATCTATTAATGCATCACAACTATCTAAAAATATCAATAACCAGAGATTTGAAGGAGCCTTTCATTTACAAAAAGGGAATCAGGATGGTTACTGTAAGTATGACCAGATGTTGTTATTGTGGGTTTGGTATCAATAGGAATGCAACTGGATATGATTATCAGATAAATCTCAAATTACATTACATATAACACAAGAGCAATTTCCTCCCTCATGTGTAAGAACCAATTTGAATGAATAAAACATCACCTATTGAAACTGGCTGTTTGGATTTGCGGTGACCAAATCCCAAAGCTGAAGGGAAGCTCTGATTACAATAAGAAACTAATTATAATCAGAACCAAAAAAAAAACTGTATTAAATTGAAGAAGAGAACAATCTCTATCGAAAGAAGTGACAATAGCAATTAAGATAAAATAAAATAGTAGACACGATAAGAAGATTAGATTTACATCAAAGTGAATCAGATGTGAGAGGAGAAAGAAAATGAATAGATGAGTCTGTAGGCTATGAGAGTGGTCTATGTGTCTGTTTAAATGGGGAGGGGCTAGGCAACATGGTGTGACAGTGAGGGTTAATCCACGTCAGCATCTTTCATTCATAAAGCTCATGAATCAGTGAGAAGTGGGAGGGGCTCTTCTCTCTCTCTCTCTCTGCCTGCGATGCTGAAGCCCACCCAGCGCTGTGAGCAGAGCAGCGACAGAGGAGGAGGCAGTCTCCACGGCTCTGCTACGGCATCCACTCACAACATGGTGAGTTTTAATGTAATGGGAGGGGTGAGAGACTGAGAGGGGGGGGAAGCAGCTTTCCAGCAGCAGCAGGAGTCTTTAAATCATCCTGCAGAAGGAAAAATAAAGGAGAGAAGGGAGACGGTAGAGAAGCATGAAGCGCCGGCCTATTTAACCGGCAGAGCTGTGTTTCTTATAGAGGGGGCAGTGCTGCTTATGGATTTTCAGCACCATCCTCCTCCTTCTCCTCCTCCTCCTCCTCCTCTTCTTCCTCCCCCTCCTCATCTCATCTCTTCTCTTCTCTCTGCTTCCTTGTCTCCTCCTCCTCCTCCTCCTCCTCCTCCTCCTCTCCTGCTGCTGCTGTTGCCGTCTGAATGGATGCATGAAGCAGGTACAGTTGTCTGTCTGACTGATGCTGTGGGCTGAAGTCTTCCATGGCTGCAAGGTTGGTTTACTGTAGCTGCTCAACCTCTAAAAATACCTCGATCTCATCATCATCTCTTTGTCGCCGTTGTTGTTGTTTCTCTGTGCTTTGCATTTTGTGTGTTATTCAGGGAGGATGTGTGTGTGTCACCTTGCGCTACAGTACTTTACATTCCACCATTTCTGTTGCATCAGATAGTTGAGCTCGGGTTTAGTGAGACACAAACCACGTCGGTTTATTATCTGTCCCATATGCAGTAGTATGATGCTAACATAGACTTACATGACAGGGTCTTGCTGTCATGTTCTATCTGTAACAGCTGTATGGATGGAGCTCTATATTTTTATTCAATTAATTATTGGAAGATCTGTTAGATTTGTTTTTACTGAGCTTTTTTTTGCCTGCAGGTAAAACATGAGGATTTAAAGGTGATTAACTTTGATTGCAGTTTGTTTGGCCGGGTCTGTGATCTATAAATATATTAAGTATTTAGTTTTCCCTTGAAGCCCAATACAGTCATTACCTCATGTGCTTGTTTTATTTTTCCGACGGCACTAAATGAGCTTTTGATAAGATTATTATTGACAAAATAATGTTAGACTTGGCAGGTAGGAAGGCTAGAGTGGACTCTCCTCCTGTTTGTAATTTGACCTTTGAGAGCTGCAATGCAGGGGGAGATGGCATCTATCTAGCCTCTCTGTGCATCGTTCAGGCTCCTCTCTCTGAGTTCAACTGGACTGTGAAGCTGCTGGGGACTGATCTGTCGCTCTTTTGGTCCCTGGTGAAATTAAAACCCCTAGAAATCCAAATTCTGTTTGAGGATTTGACGCAAGACGCAAGGTGTTTTAGTAGCATTACTGTTGTTGCTGCTTACAGGAATGGTACATATTCCTATTATTAGCCCAGAAAATCCAATACTTAGTTGGTTTCCTCTACAGAAAATGTTAGTTTGATCACTAATGATTCACTTTATTTGTTGGAAACCAGGATAGTTGGTACAGTGCGTATGTGTTTATTCATTCATTTGAATCTCTGGTGCAGAATACCAATATTCTGGGATGTAACTGCAGGTACATTTGTTGTTGCAGTTCTTCCTTTTCTCATTGGATCTTCTTATTTAATACTTTCTCAATTAGTGGAACAATACACTGATGTTTTTCTTTCACTTGCATGGATATTTAAGAACTGTGGCCTGTGCTAAAATGCAATTAAACAAACTCTAAGATTTTTTTTCCTTCATTTCAGTGGTGCCACTGACTCTCAGAGCTACGCTGCTTGCTCGCCCATCCTGCAAAACCCTTCCTCTTCGTCCATGACCCAGCTGACCCCGGAGGCTGACAGTGCAATGGTGGAAAAAGGTTCATCGGACCAGGCCTCGGACCGCTGCCCTGCCACCGCCACCGCCACCGCCACCGCCACGCCTGAGCAGCAACAAACCGCCCAGCACCAGCGCACCAACTCCCAGTCCGTCCATCCCACTAACCCCAGCACACGCAGTGGAGGGAAGAACTCCAAGGTGAGCAGATGTTCGCTTGGGGGTCATTCCTATGTTCCCACAGCCCTTTGGTCCCACCATTGGTTGGGTTTAGGCAATGAAGAAAAGAGTTGGTTAAGTTTAGTAAAAAGACCCAGTAGAGGCTAGACAGGCCAGATAGATAGAGTTCAGAATCCAGATACATAGGGCCTAATTTTGAGAAAAATCTTAGAACTGTGGGAACATAAGGCTGTGGGAACATAGGCATGGACCATTAGCTTGATGCTTAAGTGCTTTAATTTGGGACTTCCTGTTCACCAAGAAAATCAAATAGTAGTAAGTCACAAATAATCAGGGGGTGCTCCCAGTCCATTGCCTCTTTTGAGCATGTACTCATAGAACTACTGTATAGGTAGGTCCAGTAACAATTTCTATCCATTTACTTCAACTTGTAGACATTCAACTTCTAGGTGCTGACCTATAGGATCAATCATGTGAGGAAAAATTGATAATAACTAACTGATAGATGGCAAACCACAATCTCAGTGGATTATTGGATATAGTATCAAGAGATCAGCGTATCCCCAACTATCTCTTTGCAAAATTGATTCCAGAAATTGTAAAATGTGATTTGGGTTCACTGAATACATAATTTTTTTTCGTCTTTTGCCTGTCTCTCAACAGAAAAGTCAAAGCTGGTACAACGTGAGTATTTTTTTTATACCAACCTTCATCTTTTGATTACATGTTTTCATTGACTTTGTCCACATTTTCAGTTGCTTTTTCAGTAGTTTTTGACCACACAAAAAACAATTGTCTGTTTTATATTTGTTTTGAAAGTTTAAAGAACCCCATTGTGATAGAATGTAATTTGATTTCAAAATAAATGTCATTTCTTGGACTGCAATTTGGAATTAAAACACTATGACCCTCAAAGTTCATTGGTTCATGTTATTGCCTTTACACAGGGCAATGACAAGTACAACAGAAAGGTTATAGGGGTTTTTTGTTACATTTATTTTGAATCAAATTTCCTCGAACAATACAACACATGGTTATAAGGGTTATTTCGAGACATGAGACAAATATCATCAGCATAGAAGAGCATCATTGGTTCAGTAGAGCCAAAGCCCTCAGAGTACGTGGCAGTGGGAGATTGTGAAGTGGTGTCTAAATAACAGCATCATAGAAAGTAACACAATTAATAGTAATGATAGTAATCTCAGAGGAGTGTGACCTGTAGCTAAAAAGAGTTGGATTACGTGATATCATTTTTGGCATACGGTATGTTTTCTGTAATTTCCTCTGCAGGTGCTGAGTCCCACATACAAACAACGCAATGAAGACTTCAGGAAGATTTTCAAGCAGCTGCCGGATAGTGAGCGCCTCATTGTGGGTGAGTGTGAACAACTACACAGATAGGAATAGCCTGAAAATTAGAGTTTATAGATACTATTATTGCATAAAAAACACGACATTTACTTCAAAAGGGCTGATCCCACATTGACCCCAAACTGGGGACGTTCTACTTCCAACATTATTTCAACCAGGCTCTTATCTTCTTTTTTCTTTTTGTCTGGGGCTTTTTTAGTGAAGTACTCAGTGGAGCAAATTGTGGAAGGTTGTTTACCCCTGAATGCTGCATGCTGCACTCTTGGCACCATTGCTAGAATGCTAATATATTGTTTTATGTCATTTTCTCTGCATTTTGGAGTTCTGATGCACAATTTGCTTCCAAACCATCGTCTGACCTTTGACCTTTATCTCCTCCCAGACTATTCCTGTGCCCTGCAGCGGGACATCCTTCTGCAGGGGCGCCTCTACCTCTCAGAGAATTGGATTTGTTTCTACAGCAACATCTTCCGATGGGAAACCTTGGTGAGGAGCTAATCTCACTGGGACACTCCTACATTGAGCTTCTTGTAGAATGATGTTTCATATAAACACATAGAAGCAAAATACTATAACTCTCACTCACAACCATCATGTCCAACTTTTATTCTTCCTGCACTGCAAAAACGTATTTCTTATTTCTAGTCAAAATGTCATTTCTGGTCAAAACAAATCTCATTATACTTAAAATAAGACTCATCACATGAAAAGTAGCTTGTTTTTAGACACTTTTTTTTTTACTTCTTTCAAGCATGTTTTCACTTGAAATAAGTAAAAAAATCTGATAGTGGGGCAAGTTTTTCTTTCTTATTACAAGCACAAAAAACTTGCAAATGTGAAAATGAGTTTGAAACAAGTGCAAATTATCTAAAAACAAGTTAATTTTTAGGTGATGAGTCTTATTTTAAGTGGAAACAGATTAGTTTCGACTAGAAATGAGACATTTTGACAAGAAATGCGATGAAAGATTTGGAGTTTTTGCAGTGTGGGGCTATCTGTAATGAGGCTACTGTACATGTAATGTTCTTTTAGGTGTCTTTAAAGCTGTTAAGGACTTGTCCATCAAGTTAATTGTCTTTTGGTTTGTTAGTTTTTTTTCAGGCTTGGTCCAGAAAACAAACAAACTCTGCAGTTAAGTTTCCTATATTTTACCTCTGTAGTGTAAACATGCTGCTTTTCACTCTAAAGCTGACAGTTCGATTGAAGGACATCTGCACTATGACAAAGGAGAAGACGGCCCGTCTCATCCCCAATGCCATTCAGCTGAGCACTGACAATGAAAAGGTAGAAGCAGCATCACATCCTTTCCTTAAATACACAGACCACAATATTTTCTTTTCAGATACACATTCATAGCAGTTGTACCGCTGTGGTAGGGTATTTCAGTGTTACAAAATGTGTCGAGCACCATTTGGTTAGGTTTCTGTGTAAAGAATTGACAGACTTAGAATGACCAAGGTCAGTCTTTAGTCTCATTTTGTCCCGTGGTGTGAGACATCATGATGAATGGGGATTAATGTGAACAGTTTCTCACACAGACACAGTAAATGCAAATTGACAATTGATTTACATAATCAACACAATTGATTCAGACTGTAGGACATGTTGTTCCAGCACTACTGACAACTGCTTAGAAATCTAATTGTCAAATCTTCAGAACATACTTTAGAAGAGATTATGTTACCAACATGATTACACATGTTGTGTCTGGGTGCATTTCTGGTTAGCCAGCTGTTTTGGCTAAATAGCAACATTTTTTTCATTTGAGTGGACAAAATACTGGCTTACAAAGGTGTCAAAACACATCGTCATTTACTAATTTCCACATTCAACAGTTTTTTTTTCTATTTACCACAGATACGTATGTATTCTTACTGTTACTTCAAAAACTCGACAAAATATGGAACACAAATCTTTGCATACAATTTTAAATCTCATCCTTTATCTCACAATTGACTGTGCTCTCCTCTCAGCACTTTTTCACCTCATTTGGTGCGAGGGACCGGACGTACATGATGATGTTCAGACTGTGGCAGAACGCTCTTCTAGAAAAGGTGGGAATGATTTCACTCTCAGTGTTTCATGACGAGCTCCAATGATGTCAGCTATATAGTATACAATATTAAAATCCTGCCAGGACTGCCATCATCATGCTTCAAAGGTTGTGGAATAATAACCAATAAATATGTTGTATGGTATTATGTTTGTTTGGTGGTCGTTAACACAGATCACTGGCGTTTGAGTCCTGTGTTAAATCAAAAGCTCAAGTTTCACTCTGCATTTCCTGTCTGATACTCTTCTTTAATTTCTCACCCCTTTAGCCTTTATGCCCAAAAGAGCTGTGGCACTTTGTCCATCAATGTTATGGTAATGAACTTGGTCTAACCAGTGACGATGAGGACTATGTCCATCCTGATGAAGACTTCAACACCATGGGGTGAGTCTGAAATAAAAGCCCTAAAAATCCATTCAAACTTCATCCATCATATATCTGCATCATATTTCAAGGTGGTCATGGTAGAAAATATCACTATGTCAATTTTACCAAACGTCTTTATTTCTTGAATGGATGGAATTTCATTAAGGATTAGGGTCGAGGTTGCTCCACCTCTACCGCCACCTAAAAGTGCAGTCACAACAACCATCTTTATCTATCACTATTATTTGTTCATTTACTTTAAGGATTAGGGTTGCAGCTAGGGTTAGGGTTAGGGTTACTATCTTGCCCCACCTTGAGAAGGGTCATTGTGGTCCAAGTCCCTTCTATGGCCACCTAAGAGTCTGACAACAACCATCTTCATCTAGTACAGTGTAAGTGGTTTATTTACCTCGATGTTTAAGGATTAGGGTTGGGTTGGGTTAGGGTTACAGCCAGAAATAGGTTTAACGGGCGCTGGGATTAGGGTTATGGAATAATTATGTTGAGAGCAGCCATTGTGGTCCAGATCCCTTCTATGTCCATCAACGAATCTAAATTCACTAACCACATCTTTATGGGGTTATTTTGGCTCTTTGCTTTGAACATTAGGGTTAGGGTTGGGAATTAGGTTTTGGCTTTTGGGTGCTGGAATTAGGGTTATGGAATAGCTATGTTAGAGTGGCCATTGTGGTCAAGGTCCCTTCTAAGTCCATCAAGGAACCTGGTGTGACAATTTCTACTTAGCACACAGTTAGGGTCGTGGAATTAAGGTTAAAGGGATAGTTCACCCACAATTGAAATCCGTGGCTTCTCTGAGTTACAGGGGGTCTCGGCGTAGCACTGCATGTCCATATAACGGTTGCAAATGGATACCAACTGTCTTCGTAACAAAACAACACACCAAAAACATCCAAATACCTCCATAGTGCTCGTCTGTAATGTCCCTCTTGTATTGAAGCCCTGACCTGAGAAATTGTTTTGAAAAAAATTAAATAAGTCTGTATTTTAAGCTTGTTTGTAGCAGAAGCTCCCAGTGTCTCAGTTCACTGCTCTTCCTGTGTCAGTGCAAATCTCGCGTGACCGGCAGAAAAATTAATCATGTCGGGGCTTCAATACAAGAGGGACATTACAGACGAGCAGCATGGAGGTATTTGGATGTTTTTTGGTTTCTTTTTGGACGAAGAAAAGTGGTATCCATTCACAACCATTATATGGACAAATACTGCTGCGCAGACCCCCCCGTAACTCAGAGAAGCCACGGAGGACTCTGAAACTTCTCCCAGCCCTTAGTCCACATGAGGGTGAGTAGATAATGAGTGAAATTTGAATTTTGGGTGAACTATCCCTTTAAATCATTTGAATTATAGAATATGTCAGCCTGGGGTGGGTTGTAATTTTTTTAGGATAATCCTTTGTGTCGATGAAATGCTTCTATATCAAATATCTGGTTTCCATCTTTCAGGTAAATCAGTAAAGAATACCGTTATTTATTTAAATCCATCATCACCCTCATCACACCCATGCCCCCCCTCCCACCTGCATTTGTATAGCACAGTGCAGGCAGTGTGCAACAAGCTGGTAATCTTGACCTACAGCTGTTGTCCGTCTCCATGGTGCAGGTACTGTGAAGAGCTGCCCGTGGAGGAAAACAATGAGCACAATGACACCAGCAACGTTCTCACCAAGAACACAGAAGCTAAGCCCGACGTTAGTCCCGTCCTGGCCCACAAAGCCTTCCCCGACAGCGCTCCACCAGAGCTGCCCAACACTTACTCTCCAGAACCTGTAAGTAGGCTGGACAACCACTGAACAGTCACTGCATGAAATAGCACACTGCTGCACTGCAAAAACTCAAAATCCTTCCAAGAATATTTGTCTTATTTCTAGTCAAAATGTCATTTCTAGTCAAAGCAAATCTCATTATACTTAAAATCACATAAAAAGTAGCTTGTTTTTAACACTTTTTTTAAAACTTCTTTCAAGCATATTTTTACTTGAAATAAGTAGAAAAATCTGATAGCGGGGCTAGTTTTTATTTCTTATTACAAGCACAAAAGATGTGCTTTCACTGGCAGATTTTTCTACTTATTTCAAGTGATAATTTGTTTGAAACAAGTGAAATGATCTAAAAACAAGTAGATTTTTAAGTGATGAGTCTTATTTTAAGTGGAAAGAGATTAGCTTTGACTAGAAATTAGACATTTTGACAAGAAATAAGACAAATATTCTTGGAAAGATTTTGAGTTTTTGCAGTGTGTCATCAAGTGTTTCAGGAACACCTTTATCGTGTCAAGGATTTTTTTAACTTCTCATGTGCCTGCATGGGTATACTTGGATTGGTGGCGCTGAAAGTGGCCTTGTTGCCACTAGAGCTCCTAAACTGTGAAGCGGCCCACACACTGGCATCAGACAGACAGACTACATCTTTAGTGTCTTTTAAAAGTCTTAACCCCATGTCGCCATTTGTATCAAATTTGATAGATGAAAATACATGAGTTTTTCAGACCTCTACATCCTCACTGTGATTTTTTTTCCTGAAAAACCTAATGTATACAATCAGATACATGCAATGATCAGACAAACCACCAGGGTGCAGTTATTTATGCACCAGCAGGCCTTCACTTGGGACATCCAATATGGCCGCTGTCGGTCAGTGACCCAAATGTGTTTTCTCATGGATATTATTGCCAATTTTGAAAAAGATAACGTAAGAAAAACTTAAATATTTTTACTGAATCTTCAATAGGAATAGTTATCGCATTGATGCAAAGTAAAACTACTTAATATTTTATAACTTATTTTATAGTAGAACTGTGTTGAAAATGTGTGTATCAAATTAGATACAGCAGGTATGTAAGGTAATTTTCTATGCAAATCTCCTATTCAAAAAAAAAAAAAAAATTTGGACTTATATTTTTTTCAAAATTTTAGAATTTTCTGACAATTATTTCATGGTTCAGGCTTTACAGGAAAAAGCTTTCATGAATATTTTGTATGTTTCTTTGAAGTACTTTGAAATGTTGTTAAGAAAAGTGTTGTTTAAATAAAGTGTTTAATTATTATTATTATTGGTTGATCCCATTGGCTGCTCCAGCTCCAGCCAGACCAGGATCAGCCCACTGTGGAGGATGTATGCAGCCGTCTAGCTGAGGCAGCCCTTCTGATCCTCCCTACGTCTGAAGTCCAAATCCCATCGCCACTAACGGACCCCAGTGAGAATGAAGACCTGCAAACAGAGCTCAGTGACTCATCTGAGACACACGATGAAGGTTTGTGATATTACCCTGTTGTCACACAAAAATATTTCAACCTCTTCATGCCACACAACAACACACTGACACAGACGTATACTCCTTTCTACAGGTGAGGTGCAGACTTTCCACCAGGACCTGAATGGCAGGCAGTACATCAACAGAGTGTACAAGCTTGGTGTGGACAAGATGTACGACTTACTTTTCACTGAGTCCGAATTCATGAGGGAGTTTCGGGTGCAGAGGAGATTCTCAGGTAAATATAACATACAACTCCTATGTAGCCCTATTTGGTATCCACCAATGGGTTCACAGGAGGCTGCTTCAACGGGCATCAATGACCTTGTGGCAGCAGCTCCCAGTGGCCACTACTTGAAGGGATAGTTCAACATTTTGGCAAATTGGCCCATTGCCATAATCGCTATAGTCATAGCAGTAGGTTCGTTACCTTTAATTGTCGGTGCAAGCTATTTTTAGAACGGCGGAGCAGAGCCGTGAGCTGCTCAGAGCTACGCTACGGAGGCTCATGGGATTTCTTGGTTTCCCTCATCAAACTCATCAAATACACAATCCAACAACTCCACAACGCTCTGGTGGACAAGTTGTGAGCTGCACATTCACCACGCTATGAGATAATAACACAACGTTACGAGACAGAGTTGTTTTAGAGGGAAATTCATGCAAAACCACTGATGCGCGTTGCATTCAGGGACAGTTTTTCATCAAGCAGTCTCTGTATTTACCTCAAAAACAGCTCCGTTTTGTAACGTTGTGTTATTATCTCATAGTGTGGTGAATGTGCAGGTCACAACTTGTCCACCAGAGCGTTGTGGAGTTGTTGGATTGTGTGTTTGATGAGTTTGATGAGGGAAACCAAGAAATCCCATGAGCCTCCATAGCGTAGCTCTGAGCAGCTTGCCACTCGGCTCCGCACCGACAAATAAAGGTAACAAACCTGCTATGACTATAGCGATTATGGCAATGGGCCAATTTGCCACAATGTTGAACTATCCCTTTAAATTGAGGCTCTAAAGATCCTCTACTTAGACTCCATATTTCCAACCCTCAACAGGTAATATGCAAAATTCTTCTGGAGGTGTGAGTGAAGACATCCACCAGACATGGTCTTCCACTATTTAATTAGAAACAACCACCATGACTAATAGACACTTGCTCATTATGTTATCTATCTCTGCTGTTCATGCCGTGACTTTTCTATTCATGTGTGTATTTTATGTTGTATTGTGTTGACACTTCTAGGCCACCATACTTTAAGTTGAATTTTAATATTGTCTCTCGCAGATGTGACGTATCACTCATGGAGAAAAGAGGTGGATGGTAACCAGACCAGAGAGATCATGTATGCCATAGCCCTGAATAATCCTCTGGCTCCCAAAACAGCAGCGGTCACTGAGACACAGGTTTGAGAATATTTCCTTCGCCAAATCTATACAAGCTCAATAACTGGTTTTGTTTGACTTAAGTATGGCTGTATAATGATCTTGGTGTTTATCTCTGGGTTTAGACTCTGTACAAAGCAAGTCAAGAGCACGAGTGCTACGTCATTGATGCAGAGGTGATCGCCCATGACGTACCCTACCACGACTACTTCTACACTCTCAACCGCTACATGCTTACCAGAGTGACCAAGAACAAGTGTCGTCTTAGGTGAGGACAGTTTTTCCACCATCGTGTGTGTTTTGCGGTATAAGAACAAAGGGTAGAAGCTCTGAAACCTCAGCGGTTATTCTGCAGATATTAATGTTAGCATGTTTCCCTCCATCCATGTGTGTCTCCTGCAGGGTGTCGACAGAGCTTCACTATAAGAAGCAGCCATGGGGGCTCGTGAAGGGGTTCATTGAAAGGAACTCCTGGAGCGGTCTGGACGACTACTTCAGACACTTGGGTTGGCATCACAACTCCTTGGCCTTACACACTTACATTGTGGTCGATCTGACTATGAGTCATATTGACTTTGCACTCACTTCCAATCACTGTCACTTGAAGATTTAGGAAACATTACGCCTTAAATACAAATGCAAACACAGATCGTGTAACTAGCTATTGCACCCCAGGTTTCTGGATGTACTGAAGACTAATAATGGAAAAAGGAAAAGAAAGAAAAGTAACAATAGTATCAGTTGTTTTTAGAAAAATAACCCAGAAAGGACATGCCTGTTGCTTCTGAGGCCCTCTTCAGACCTGTCTAATTTAAAGGGACAGTTCAACATTTTGGCAAATTGGCCCATTGCCATAATCGCTATAGTCATAGCAGTAGGTTCGTTAACTTTATTTGTCGGTGCAAGCTATTTTTAGAACGGCAGAGCAGAGCCATGAGCTGCTCAGAGCTACGCTATGGAGGCTAAAGGAATTTGGTTTTCCTCATCAAACTCATCAAATACAAAATCCCAAAACTCCAAAACGCTCTGGTGGACAAGTTGTGACCTGCACATTCACCACGCTATGAGATAATAACACAACGTTACCACACAGAGTTGTTTTAGAGGGAAATACAGAGACTGCTTGCTGAAAAACTGTCCCTGAACGCAACGCGCATCAGTGGTTTTGCATGAATTTACCTCTAAAACAACTCTGTCTGGTAACGTTGTGTTATTATCTCATAGCGTGGTGAATGTGCAGGTCACAACTTGTCCACCAGAGCGTTTTTGAGTTGTTGGGTTGTGTATTTGATGAGTTTGATGAGGGAAACCAAGAAATCCCATTAGCCTCCGTAGCGTAGCTCTGAGCAGCTCACAGCTCTGCTCCGCCGTTCTAAAAACAGCTTGCACCGACAATTAAAGGTAACGAACCTACTGCTATGACTATAGGGATTATGGCAATGGGCCAATTTGCCAAAATGTTGAACTATCCCTTTAATTCATTTCATTGACCATTCTCAATCCAGCCATATGCTATACAGTAGGTTTTGACCTGGTCAGTTTGCATGACTGTAGTTCAGTTCAGGTGAAGTCACGAGTGCCACATCAAGTCTGTCATCATGAGTTAAAGTTATATAACTTGAGTCGATGACGCTGCTTATTTCTGTGTAAACAGAGACACGCTCGTGTGAAATGAGAAGTTAACAAGGCGACCATTCAGCCTGAAGTCTTCATTTAGCCATTAAGTGTAAATGGAAGCGACAACCAAACCAAATCTTGTTGACCTAAGTCTCACACTGAAACCGTTCAGGCCTCAAACCACCTATTCTTCTCTCTGTGGTTTCCCTTAATACGACTAGAGTTGGAGCTGAGTAAGCTGGACGCCATGTTGACGGAGCCTCACAGACAGTCGCCCAAGACCAAGGATCTACGGACCGGTATCTGTCGGAGGAGAAAACCAACGCTGCTCCATCCGCCGAGTCCACTGGGGATCCTGGATGAGGCGATCAGCACGCCCGAGGATGAGGAGAACATTCACCACATCAAGCATGTGGCAAGTCAGCCCAACAGATGTCAGCAGCTGGTCTGTGGTCAGTGAAATACTGTACAACTGAAGGCAAGCATCAATGTCATCTTTTAACAGGACAGGACTTGTGGGAAATGTAGTACACTGCAAAAACTCAAAACCTTTCCAAGAATATTTGTCTTATTTCTTGCCAAAATGTCTCATTTCTAGTCAAAACTAATCTCTTCCCACTTTAAATAAGACTCATCACCTAAAAATTAACTTGTTTTAAGATAATTTTCATTTATTTCAAACACATTTTCACTTGAAATAAGTAGAAAAATCCGCCAGTGAAAGCAAGTTTTTTGTGCTTGTAATAAGAAAGAAAAACTTGCTTTCACTGGCAGATTTTTCTACTTATTTCAAGTGAAAATATGTTTGAAAGAAGTAAAAAGTGTTAAAGACAAGCTACTCTTCATGTGATGAGTCTTATTTAAAGTGTAAAGAGATTAGTTTTGACTAGAAATGAGACATTTTGACTAGAAATAAGACAAATATTCTTGGAAAGGTTTTGAGTTTTTGCAGTGTAACTCTGAGAAACAAATAGCAGCTTCACAATAAAGTCTCGTCTGTCTGTTTATTAACAGTTTTCTGTTTCTTCTCCTTCTCCTTCTTCTCTTACAGGCTCCACCCAGACCAGACACATACCTGATACTCAAGGAGGCCTTGCACTTTACAACTTCTCCAAACTACTGGTTCTCATCAGCCTCGTGTGAGTTGTGGTATCACTTGTATGTTGTCATTATCCACTGAGTTGTGATTAGACTATTATATCGCATAAGTATACTGCAAAAACTCAAAATCTTTCCAAGAATATTTGTCTTATTTCTTGTCAAAATGTCTCATTTCTAGTCAAAACTAAACTCTTTTCGCATAAAATAAGACTCATCACCTAAAACTAGATTTGTTTTGACTAGAAATAAGACGAATATTCTTGGTAAGATTTTGAGTTTTTGCAGTGTAGTTTTTTCTCTGTGAACTGATCAGGAAATCAAGCAAATTGAGAAAAAAATCCTTCCGTGGCTCCAATGAATGAATACTTCCAGTAAATTATTATTTTATGACTCTGTTTTTGTTCTTAGCAATAGATCTGGTAAAAAAATAAAAATAAAATAAAAGTTCATAGTTTCAGATATCAATATTTTCTGGTGCACACTTCTTTCTACCATTGTTCCTTTGTTTTTGTGTTGTTGAAATCGGTTGTAACACAATTGTTTTTTCTCTGTTCATTTGCCTTTGCACTCTGTAGGATCTGTATAAGGTATTTTCATTCCAGCCATGAGCCTGATTCTTCTCAGAAAATGGCATTAAATGATGTAATAGATGACGCTCTGTTGTTCAATCTCTCCGTGTTTTCTTCTCTTCTCCCTCCCCTTTCTCTCTCTGTAGCTTGATACTGCTGGTATTCCTCAATATGATGTTGTTTTACAAGCTATGGATGTTGGAGTACACCACACAGAGTCTCACCGAAGCCCAGGCTTTCAGAGCACAAGAAAGGTATAATCCTATCACGTGTTTGGAAATTCTTCTTTTCGATACGGATCTTTGTAATAGATCATTGTGACCACACCAGGCCATACACCGTCTTATTATCACTCTGATACTTTGATATTATTTCACATTTGTATGATTGTGTCTCCACAGCAAAACCCCTCAGACTCAGCGGGAATGGGTACATCTCCTGGACTCCCACCAGCGTTGCCACGACGACGATCTCCAGACATGGAAAGAGATAATCAAATCATCAGTGCTGCTTCTCGATGAGGTGAGGTAGTCTACTGTAGTCACACAGTCAAACACGGTCATAAATCCACGTTTTTCTCTCAGCTCTAATACTGTATACACACTGCAAAAACTCAAAATCTTTCCAAGAATATTTGTAGTATTTCTTGTCAAAATGTCTAATTTCTAGTCAAAACTAATCTCTTTCCACTTAAAATAAGATTCATTACCTAAAAATTAACTTGTTTTTAGATCATTCTCACTTATTTCAAACAAATTCTCAATTGAAATAAGTAGAAAAATCTGCCAGTGAAAGCAAGTGTTTTTGTGCTTGTAATAAGAAATTTGCTCCACTATCAGATTTTTCTACTTATTTCAAGTGAAAATATGCTTGAACGAAGTAAAAAACTGTCTAAAAACAAGCTACTTTTTAATGTGATGAGTCTTATTCTAAGTAGAATTAGATTTGTTTTGACTAGAAATAAGACAAATATTCTTGGTAAGATTTTGAGTTTTTACAGTGCATCAGCTCATTGTTTTGGTCTTACAGTTCACAGCATGACTCCTACTATTACCAATGTTCTTTTACAGACTCTAACATATCTCTCTCCTGCCTTTCATCCAGCTGAGAGAGTCCCTTCTTCACCTCCATAACAGCATCGGCCTCAAGGACAGCAAACCTGAATCGGAAAAGCAAAATAACCAACATCACTGATGGACAATCTGCAGGCATGTGGACATGAGGTGCAATATTCAGCCTTCCTTTCCTGAGCCTGAGCTGTGGTTGGAGTTTTTTAGTCTGACACCTTTTCAGGAAAAGTGTGTACGGACTCAAGTGACCTCATCAGCTCAGAGTATAGGTGAAAGTGCACAAACACACACACAGTACATCTTGCAGTGAGACAAAATCACTGGCAGGACTTACACTGCAAAAACTCAAAATCTTACCAAGGATATTTGTCTTATTTCATAAAAACGTAGCTTGTTTTTAAGACATTTTTTACTTCTTTCAAGCATATTATCACTTGAAATAAGTAGACAAATCTGATAGTGGAGCAAGTTTTTCTTTCTTGTTACAAGCACAAAAAAACTTGCTTTCACTGGCAATTTTTTTTACTTATTTCAAGTGAAAATTAGTTTGAAACAAGTGAAAATTATCTAAAAACAAGTAAATTTTTAGGTGATGAGTCTTGTTTTAAGTGGAAAGAGACCAGTTTTGACTAGAAATGAGACATTTTGACAAGAAATAAGACAAATATTCTTGGGAAGATATTGAGTTTTTTGCCGTGTATTAATTGTTTTATTACCGTTCTTGTTGTTGATCCGTGTGCTTCAGCTTTCTATTCTTCTTCCCGTTGCTGCATCACAAAGTTTTTCCTGTTTGTTCTCTGACATACGAAGATCAGACTGAACCAAAGCACTCTGGCTCCTGATGATGTGTTGTGTGTAATGTGATACATGTTATAAAATCTTCATTGCAGTTAGGGCTTTTTTTTTTATTTTTTTACCAGGCATATGTGGCAGATCAGGGCTGGCATCCCTGAGACTTATGAAATGTGATATGCAATGTTTTCTATGGCAGCTCTGGCTGGAGCACTGATTTAGTGACTTGTTGATAAAGCAGGTTTTATTTGCAACTACAGGAAATGTATGGAAAGAAAACACGATTGCTTAGTTTAAGGTGGCACGGCGCCAACTTTTCCTAATGTGTTGCCAAGGGAATAAAGAAATGTTTGTGAAGCTAATCATTAAATGTGTCGGTTTCTTTTATTTACCCAGACACAGCTTCTGTGCCCCACTTCATCGTCATCATCATCACTGTGGCAAGGCACACGGATATACAACTTTATCCTGTTTTGGATAGTCAACCTTATTTACTTGTGAAAGTGAACTGACTGTCTCTATGTCCACAGTCCACTCCAGACTGCTGCTGGTGTAATTATGTAGGGAATGTTTCCTGGGCATTTTGAGCACCTTATTACAACCCAGTCATGGTTTGATGCCACAGCCTGTCCTTAAGTATGACAAGTTTAGTGATGCAACAAAAAACAAGATCCCTGAAAAATCAAAATGGTCTGTGCCAGCCATAACCACTATAATATGGAATGAGTTGCTCTTATTCAGCTATATTTAAAGGGTTGTTCAACATTTTGGCAAATTGGCCCATTGCCATAATCCCTATAGTCATAGCAGTAGGTTTGTTACCTTTAATTGTCGGTGCAAGCTATTTTTAGAACGGCGGAGCAGAGCCGTGAGCTGCTCAGAGCTAGGGATTTCTTGGTTTCCCTCATCAAACAGGTAAATTCATGCAAAACCGCTGATGTGCGTTCCCGTTGGGAGCAGTTTTACGGCAAGCCGTCTCTGCATTTACCTCTAAAACAACTCTGTGTGGTAACGTTGTGTTATTATCTCATAGCGTGGTGAATGTGCAGGTCACAACTTGTCCACCAGAGCGTTTTGGAGTTGTTGGATTGTGTATTTGATGAGTTTGATGAGGGAAACCAAGAAATCCCACGAGCCTCCGTAGCGTAGCTCTGAGCAGCTCACGGCTCTGCTCCGCCGTTCTAAAAATAGCTTGCACCGACAATTAAAGGTAACGAACCTACTGCTATGACTATAGGGATTATGCCAATGGGTCAATTTGCCAAAATGTTGAACTATCCCTTTAATGTCTGCACTCAAATTCCCACCTACCACCATCCTGGATTAGGAAAACTGTCCTTGAGAACCAGGATGAGGATGATGAACAACGGTAAGAAGTCGGTGATAAGGAAGATGGAAATTATGAGGCAGTGAGGTGATGGCAACTCCCACTACACATTTCAGTCTGGAACTGTTTAGTTTCTGTATTTTCCACTCACATATTATCTCTCATTCTTCACACAGCACTGTACTGTACTCTTGTACATTATTTATTTATACAAAAACTTAACAATCACCATTTTCCCCATACAAACTGCTGTTTGCCTGCTCAGGAGAGTTCACTTGCTCTCAGTAAAAGTTGAAAAGGACAAATGTTGGTAACACTTTATAATAAGTTCACACTATTAAGCATTAGTTAAGCATTAATAAATACCAAATTCTTCATTTATAACACATGAATACTCATATAGTTTATAAATATGAATTCAGTATTTAATTCTTAACTAATGCTTAATAGTGTGTACTTATTATAAAGTGTTAGCCAAATTTCTTTGTGGTGTGATAAAAAATGCTTTGTGACTATGGGCCCTTGTCCTTTGTAGCTATTTATTGTTCCATTTATTTATTCATTTCATTATAAATAGCATTCCTTGGTTTTAAGAATGTCGGGAACTCCACTTGTTTGAACATCAACACACAAGCTGACGTGAATCACTTTCCCACAGTCGGTGACAGTGATAAACGGTGCCAACAGCTACACACACACACACACACACACACACACACACACACACACACACACACACACACACACACACACACACTCCTGATGTATCTGGATAATGTTGCCACGGCCACAGGACTCAGTGAGTGAAGTCTGGCAGTGTGTGTCCTTTTCTCCAGACCTCATCATCGCAGTCTGTTTTGTTTTTCCTTTTCCTTTAATCTTAGATGCTTAACGAGTTTTGTAATGTTGCCACGGCGCCTCGGTGTACTTCCACGGATACAAATACAGCTTTGTTGCCTTTTTGAGACCTGAAGTTCCACAGAAAACTGTGTTTATGGTCCGCCATCATTGCTGTCAACACTGTCAAGTGGTTCTATAACGGCCCTGAGAGCTCGACACACTGCAGCTTTAGAAAACCCAATAGATAAATTCAGAAAACAACAAATGTGATGACACATGTATTGGAAATAAGCAGAGAACAACACGACATAACCAAATATAGTCAGAAAGTGGTTTTATGACGTGACAGTATGAAGTGCTGCTTTCCATAAAGAGATGTGAAGATTTATCAACCAATGTCAAAATCAAACAGTGGCTTTAAAAAGAGAGTTTGATGTTGAAAAGTAACAACTATACAGTATACAAGTGACATATTTATCATTCAACGACGTTCATCTTGCCTTGATCTACTCACTTAAAAAAAAAATGTATACAGATATTGCAGTTTTATCATTGTTTTGAGTTAGTTATGGACAGAGGACATAGGAAGAAGTTTGTGTGGAAAATGTTTTAAATAGGTAAAGACAGAGTGAATAAACAGACATAAATATATAAAATTAAGTTGAAATTTGTCAACTTTATTAGTTTATCAGTGACTACATTTTTGGTCTGAATTATTAAGTTAAAAATAGAGCTAATAATAGAAGAATACCGAATATAATAATGATTTTTTTTAATTGAATAGTTTTTATTTGTTTGTCTATGTCTAATGTGGCAGCCTATAGCTCCTTTGGCCTGTTCACAGTCATCACCACTGGGTGGCGTGCTTGGCTGTAATTCTACAGCTGTAGACAACATTCCCCAAAACCCAGAGAAAAATGGCATTTATTGTTTATTGTTCACATTCAGTTCAATGTTTACCAACATCTCCTGGACTCACGTGCCACAGGTGAGTGTACACAGACAGTATTTACTTATATCATCTATAATGTTCTAGATTTGCATAATGCAGATCCTATATCCTGCACTTATTTCAGTGCATCTGTATGTTTCTATACAGACCATGAACATAAATGCAGCTGTTGATGAAAACAATACATAGAAATGAAACACAGTCCCGCTGATTCCTGATGAACACGAACGCACCACTCTTTAATTACATTAGTGGGGAGTAATTTATGTATGTAGGCTAGTTAAATAGGCCTACTTTTTTTTCTTTTTTTTTCATTGATTTGTATTTTATTGATCTTACCATTAGACTAGTATAAGATAACAGTGTCCTTGTGCAGTCGATAGTGGGTGTCTGAGCCACGGAGAGAGAGAGAGGCTGCAGAGCTCATGCTGGAGTGGGAGTGGGGGGCAGTTGGGAGGAGAGGAGAGGGGAGGGGGGGCTGGCTCCAACAGTCCGACGGTGGTGAGTTCAGCAGGAGCCGACAGCAGATGCCGCTTCACTGTAGTTTGCCAGAGAATAATAAGAAGAGCGACTCTTGCCTGCAGTGGATTTCTCTCTTTCTTTCTTATTCTCCCTTTGTTGGGAAAGTGTGTGGAAGGAAGGAGGGAAAACAATGTCTTTACAGGAGCTACCGGGCTCTTTTGGAGTCATGTTCCCAGCGTTTTCTTTGCCCATGAAAGCGGAGCGTAGTCGAAATAAGGAGCGGCTGGAGGCGAGTCTGGCCGGGTTGTGCGAGCTGGAGCTGCTCAAACAGAGGCAAGAATGCAGAGTGCTGAGCGCCTTGTGCCTCGGCGACGCTCCTGCTGCTCCCGGCCGGCCGCCGTGGGGAGCGCTGCGGTCGGCGAGCTGCGCCATGGACGCACCGAGCGGCTACGCGTCCGAAGAGTATGGCCTGGGGCTCCAAACTGTAAGTTGTGTTTGTTTTTTTGTTTGTTGGTGGTTCTTTGATGGTAAAGTTGGTTGAAATCAGTGTCTTAGTTGCTTGTCTGTCTGTCCCATCTGTTTCCAAAACTTGGCACATAATGAGATGTGAGTTCTTGTTTGGCAACAGATCCTGCCTGCATGCAGCTTGATAAGGTTTGGTGTTATCATACAGTAAGGGTGTTGTCAGATATGACCTATATAAAATGAGTGTGAGCTGACATAGATCTGCTTTAAACTAAAGGGTTAACATTTCCCTGCCTGAGCTGAGTGTCCCTGTTTTTCTCATGAAGACCACCTCACTCTTCACTGCATTACTCATTTGGGACTTTTTTTGAAATCAATTTCTAAATCAACGTAAGTGTTTTCAGATGAACTGTTTTCCATATTTGGTAGAAACAGTATAAAGTATCTCTTTTTTTTTAGGTTGCAACAGCCTACCTGTAGAGCCTTCTTTTTTTCCCCATCTACTTAATGTCCTCAGCAGATGATGCTCACAAATCCAAAAGACAGGCCTCAGTAGAGAAGTTTGGATAGCATTAGATTACATATGGCTGCCAAAGATTAAACAAAATAACAGTGTTATTATTGTTGGACTGAAAACTATAGTACATGTCTGGATACTTTTTACATGACTTTACATTTAATTATACAAAAGCCAACAGCCACAAAACAAAGGACACACAGTTAAGTCCTCACTAAAAAATGTTGTAAATTGTTGTAAATGTGAAACAAATGCGAGCATAAAATGAAGCTGACATGATCCAGAATAGCACCAGTTGTCCTCCGGGGTAGGGGAGCCTGCAGTCTGTCAGCTTTGTGTAGCCACAGTGAGACAAATGTTTTCCTGAAGAAAGGATGCAGCAGATAAAAGATGAGCTGCTCCCCACTCACTCACTCCCCACTGTCTCTGGCTCTGGGCTCTGAGCACCATCAGACTGTCCACTTAAAAAAAGAGAAAAGAGAGAAAAGGGAAAAAAAAGAAAAAGAAAAAACAGATGAATTTGTTTCTCCTGACAAAAATATTCAGAAGATCAAGTGAGTCTAGCAGCGTTGGTGAAGGCCCAGCCAGCGAGCCAGCGCTGTAACTGGCCAGAAGTCACTGAAGAATGAATTCCAAAACATATGAATAGTGGAAACAATGTTGGAGCTGCCGTGAGAGAAAGAACAAAAAAAAAAAAGACCCAAGTAGTAGACTGTGTGATTGTTAGTGGAAAAGAAATCCATTTTATAAGTTTCTTTATAACATTTGTCAACAACATTAAGAAGATTTTATGAACTGTAACATTTATGTTGACTGCAGTTTAACAATTAGTATATAAAACACCACGGGGGGTCCTTTAAAGCTGGAGTTGAATGTTTGTTGAGTTTCAAGCCTTCTGACTCTGAGTCTATCAGCTCTGTAGAGTCCATATAGCAAACTGTGGTTTTACATCTCTTATCTGTGGCTAATCTCCCAGACTGTGCATTGGGGACTTCTGTTCTGTTGGCTCAAATTAGCACCAGACAGACAGCTGCATCATTTCTCAGATGTTTATCATGTGTCCGGTTTGCAACACAGTACATATACAGTACAACATGCTGAAGTTTCCAAGTTGAAAATTTGTGTGTATGTAGGAACTTTCTGTGTATTGCATTGTGTTGCATGAGAGTCACAGGGAAGTGCACACTGCAAAAACTCAAAATCTTACCAAGGACATTTGTCTTATTTCTAGTCAAAACGTCTCATTATACTTAAAATAAGACTCATCACATTAAAAAGTAGCTTGTTTTTAGACACTTTTTACTTCTTTCAAACATATTTTCACTTGAAATAAGTAGAAAAATCTGATAGTGGAGCAAGTTTTTCTTTCTTATTACAAGCACAAAAAACTTGCTTTCACTGGCAGATTTTTCTACTTATTTCAAGTGAAAGTTTGTTTGAAACAAATGAAAATGATCTAAAAACAAGTTCATTTTTAGGTGATGAGTCTTATTTTAAGAGAAAAGAGATTAGTTTTGACTAGAAATTTGACATTTTGACAAGAAGTAAAACAAATATTCTTGGAAAGATTTTGAGTTTTTGCAGTGCATGAAGAGTTACAGTAATCAAACTATTGTCAAAAATCCCAACATTATCAGGTGCAATAACCAAAATCCATATCCAAGCATTGTGGCACTACAAGCAACTGCTTAAAAATCATATTCTTCAGTTGCAAGGCATGACATTTTTTTTTAAAAATCTTTGGAATGATTTATTTATTTTTGGTTCATCCTAGCCTCAGGATGTGTTTACATGGTGTCAGTCAGACAGAGCAACTGTAGCGCTGGTGATAGAGCAGCTATGTGTGTATCAGGGTTGAAAAATGTTGAAAGTGCCCAAGAAAAACTGATGGTGATGGTTCAGTTGAAAAAGCAACTCCTTTGTTCATCAGCCTGAAAAAGAAATCAATCATCGACAGCAAAGGACCGACACTGGAGTGGTTGGATAGAGGAGAAACATAGATGTTGTCTATCTTAACTGCTCTTGGACAGGTTGGCATCGTAGCTTTTACATTTACTCTACCGGAAACAACGAACTGTGGGAATTTCTTCCACAGTTTGTGTAATTACGGTCACTGCCAGAGGGGAAGACAGATGTTCTGGACTGTAGGTTAGAGCTACAGAAAGGTAATTTAACACTAACATTCAAACGCTGTGATAGTACAGAGCGCCTAAAGGGACATTGGGACTTTTGCAAGATACTGTTACTATCTACATATAGTATTTAGGCACCAAAGCATCCTGTATCATAACTACATGTCTCTGCCATTTCTAACAAACCAAACTGTGTGAAAAAACACTTTGCGAGATCTCATTAAAGGTCCGTCTTTTTCTTTTTTCATCCATCATTTTTTCCCCTTACATCCTTTCAGGGGCTCCGTATGACAGTTCTCATGGAGACCAGTGTTAGCAAACTTTTCACATCAAGTTTTTCCCACCATTTTATCAAGACTATTGTTGTTCAAACCATGACACAAGCCATCTAATTCAGTGGCTCAGAGGTTGTTCATTTGGACTGATATAATGGAAACTTGAATTGCTGTTGCTGTTAAGACTGACTGACACCACCAGAGATAGGGAACTGATAAAACTTTATATTTTTAACTTTTACTGTTGCCTTGAGACTTGAGAGTGAAGAAATAGTTCCCCGGCGTCAGCACTTAAAGGATTGGTAATCACATTGTTCGAGTCTGTATCATAGTCAGTTGCTTTAATGACGCAGGTTTTTCTCACTGTTGTCTTTCCTCTTTACCTTCTTTTTAATGTAGGCTGCTTAATTTGAGACAGACTCTATCTGACCCTGCACAGAGAAGCATCATAAGCATAAGATAGAAGTGTGTTTCTGCTATAATTGCTAACAAAGATCCCATATATTTTGTTGTCAACTGTGATGCTGAGGCTGAGAAATCTGTTTTGCAAACCCGTCTCAAATGAAAACCAGTTTGATACGTCTTTAACTAGTGCTTTACTGTAGCTTTAAAGACAGGAAAACGGTTATACTCTACATCCAAATCCAATGGAGAAAAAAAACAAAACACAGTCAGACACTCCCACAAGTCACAGATTAACACATTGTAGCTCGTTTGTTTACTCAATCATAAATGGAAAAACCGTCATTTGTGGTTGTGGGAATGGAAATATGTACTGTACTGTACTGTACTGTAGTACTGTGACGTCTCGCAGCTGCAGCACAATCACTTCCCGGAGTCTTGTCGCTGTGTGGTGGTAACCAGGCAACCATCTGAAACTTGAGGAAGTCACTATGGCTACTGCACCCCGATGAAATCTTTTAAGACTTAAAAAAAACACAAAACTGGGGTAAACCCATCCACTTCAAATTATTAACAGAAGCAAATAGCCACTCAGACGGGCTGGAAGAGAACCAGGTTCGCCATCATCAGGCTACACCCTCGGAGACGGCGCTGTGGTTTCCAAGGCCCACCAAGGCCAGCTTCAAATTCCTGGCTATGACTTGAGACCCATAATCATTTAATATTTAGGGCAGGCTGCTGCTCTGCTGCTCTGGACTTTTTCATTCATGTATGTACCGTGATGCTTGGTGTTTTTGCAGAAAGCCTCTTCACCATTTTCTCTCCCTTGCTTCTTCTCGTCCATCAAGTGAACCTGACTGACAGCACTGCAAAAACTCAAAATCTTACCAAGAATATTTGTCTTATTTCTAGTCAGAATGCCATTTCTAGTCAAAACAAATCTCATTATAATTAAAATAGGACTAATCACATTAAAAAGTAGCTTGTTTTAAGACACTTTTTACTTCTTTCAAGCAGATTTTCACTTGTTTGAAACAAGTGAAAATGATCTAAAAACTAGTGAATTTTTAGGCGATGAGTCTTATTTTAAGTGAAAAGAGTTTAGTTTTGACTAGAAATGAGACATTTTGACAAGAAATGAGACAAATATTCTTGGAAAGATTTTTAGTTTTTGCAGTGAGACAGTTGTTTTTCCACTTCCACTGTTTCTTCCTGAAAGTAGAGGGATTTATCAATGGCTAAATGTGTTTTTTATTTCCAAAAAGGCACCACTGTGTCCTCTCCTGACAGTCCCTGCTTATTGGATCCTGTCTGCCTACTTGATTTCAGTCACTGACCTTCAGCGGGTCAGTGCTTTGGAATGGGGAAAAAATGTGATCTCAGTAACTTTGACTGCGGCGAGATTGTTGGGGTCAGATGGGCCAGTTTCAGTGTTTCTGAAACTACCGATGTCCTGGATTTTCACACACAACAGGGTCTAGAGCTTTTCAATTCAATTCAATTCAACTAACTTTATCAATCTATTTATTGAAAGGGCAATTCTGCTTTTGCAATCCACCAAGACACATACGGTACAGAACAGACAGGAGTATGTCAGCGTCAACAAGCAGACAATGAACCTACTTTGGCAAAACAAAAACAAAGGGAAAATAAATAAATAAATTAAGTGACTACAAGGACTTTCGGAAAGCGAAGTGTTTTCACACTACATTTCCCATGAGCACGGTGAAATTCTTGGACCGGCGAAAGTAAAAACATTTGCCAAGAATGTTTTCATTGATCAAGAACGAAAGTCGGAGGTTCGAAGACGATCAGATACCGTCGTAGTTCCGACCATAAACGATGCCAACTAGTGATCCGGCGGCGTTATTCCCATGGCCCGTCCAGGAAACCAGGAAACCAGGAAATGCTGGGCGAGTCGACCACTAAATAATAATATCAAAGTAACTATAAAGACAAAATGATATATTCATCAAAAATGGACCCATTAACAAGTGTGGGTAATGTAGATTCATCCACATTAATATGAGACTCTTTTATAACCGAAAGCAAACTTCTCAGGGTATCTTTAATATATAAATGAAAAACCCATTTACAGTATGGACGCCAAAAACAAACATAACAGAAGTAGCTCTGAGGATGAAAATCCGTCATTGATGAGGGAGGACTGAGGAGAACAGACAGAGAGAGGCTATACGGTCACTCAGGTAACCACTCTTTACAGCTGTGGTGAGAGAGAGAAAAAAAAGCATCGTCATCATCCAGCCTTGAGGTGGATGGGCTAACAACAAGTAGAGGAACATGTCAGATTCCACTTGTCTCAGCCAAGAACAGAAACCTGAGACAGCAGTGGGCATCGGCTCATCAGAACTGGACAGTTGAAGAGTGGAAAAATGTAGCTGGTCTGACGGGTCTGGATTTCTGCTGAGGCAGCAGCTGGTTGGGCTGAAAGTGACCTCACACCCTGGTTACATGTGGGATTCTGTATATTATGTTTGATTTCAGCATTTAAACGGGCATTTAACATACTGTTTCTCATCCATCCATCCATCCATCCATCCATCCATCCAGTCAATGAGTCATGGTTACTGTAGATGTTGTGTCCATAGAGATATATCAACATCGCTGCCATATTAAAACAGTCAACAGGCAAGAGACTGCCTTGTTACACTGCAAAAATTCTTAAATCTTACCAAGAATATTTGTCTTATTTCTAGTCAAAATGTCATTTCTAGTCAAAACAAATCTCATTATACTTAAAATAAGACTCATCACATAAAAAAATAGCAATAGCTTGTTTTTAGACCCTTTTTACTTCTTTCAAGCATATTTTTACTTAAAATAAGTGGAAAAATCTGATAGTGGAGCAAGTTTTTCTTCCTTATTACAAGCACAAAAACTTGCTTTCACTGGCAGATTTTTCTACTTATTTCAAGTGAAAATTAGTTTGAAACAAGTGAAAATTATCTAAAAACAAGTTAATTTTTAAGGTGATGAGTGGAAAGAGATTAGCTTTGACTAGAGATGAGACATTTTGACCAGAAATAAGACAAATATTCTTGGAAAGATTTTGAGTTTTTGCAGTGTAAAAAGGAGCTGCAGTTTCTTTGGGAACAAAAACAACTATAACATTTACATTTCTCATACAATGTCAAAGAGTTGGTCCTATACGTTTCAGAGTTTATGATCTACATGGAATGAAAATAACTTATACAGCCCACTTAACTTAAAACTGTGACAGTTTGCGCTGTAACCACTGAGGGAGTGTAGGCTATCGTAACGGTAGATTTAAATGTTCTAACTGCTCTAACCCATTAATGTGTGTGCCAGGATGAAAACCCAAGATGTTATGCAGTCACGGTGCACACGCAATGCATTTATAGTGCGTTCCCAGTCTTACTTTGAAGACAAGCTCCTAAATAACCTCATTTTGTCATTAAATAATTACAGTGAATAAAGATCTCTTGTCCCGATACCCAGGCAAATATACAATTAGACTCACATTTATCTCTAATGGATTTGGAAATCATTAAAATATAAAACATAAAACTTGTAGAGTTCAGCCATAAATTACAGCAAATATATAAGACAAGTTAAATGTAAATGAAAACATTGAAACAATAAAGTTATAAAGTCAGACTGAATTTTCAAGGGAGAGTATCTGGAGCAGAGAGAGAGATGTGAGGCCATCAGAAGGAGGGGGTTGGGGCTGGGAGGGGGGTAAATATCTTGTGGGTGAGTGAACGTCTGCTTTCAGTGTACTGTAGTCCATCTGTCCAACAGCAGCGACTCTCTTTCCATTTTTATCCCATCTCATCTCATTGATATTCCTCCTCTATATGTATTTCCATGTAGGTTGGCGGAGAGGTCTAGAGGTTAACCGACTGTCACAGCGGGGCGGCCGCCTGCTGCTGATAGAAGGGCCTGTGTGACTTCAGCCACAGCTCCTTTAGAGTCATTAGCAGCTGCTTGTTAATCCGTTTTTTATCTCTGCTTCCTCTAAAAGGAATGCATCATCACACCTCAGGGTGTCCGTCCATGTTCTGCTCAGAGATACCTGGCAGTCAGTCAGGAAGTATAGGAGAGTATAGGTAGGTATGGGCATGGAGCTAGCAGGTATCAGGTGTGTATAGTACTGTACATACCGAACATTCACCGCATGAAGATTAAAGGGATAGTTCAACATTTTGGCAAATTGGCCCATTGCCATAATCCCTATAGTTTTAGGAGTAGGTCCGTTACCTTTAATTGTCGGTGCAAGGTGTTTTTAGAACGGCGGAGCAGAGCCGTGAGCTGCTCAGAGCTACGCTACGGAGGCTCATGGGATTTCTTGGTTTCCCTCATCAAACTCATCAAATACACAATCCAACAACTCCAAAACGCTCTGGTGGACAAGTTGTGACCTGCACATTCACCACGCTATGAGATAATAACACAACGTTACCAGACAGAGTCGTTTTAGAGGTAAATGCAGAGACTGCTTGATGAAAAACTGTCCCTGGAGGCAACATGCATCAGCGGTTTTGCATGAATTTCCCTCTAAAACAACTCTGTCTGGTAACGTTGTGTTATTATCTCATAGCGTGGTGAATGTGCAGGTCACAACTTGTCCACCGGAGCGTTGTGGAGTTGTTGGATTGTGTACTTGATGAGTTTGATGAGGGAAACCAAGAAATCCCATGAGCCTCCGTAGCGTAGCTCTGAGCAGCTCACGGCTCTGCTCTGCCGTTCTAAAAATAGCTTGCACCGACAATTAAAGGTTACGAACCCACTCCTAAAACTATAGGAATTATGTCAATGAGCCAATTTGCCAAAATGTTGAACTATCCCTTTATGGTATGATTGGTATAGGGGTTAGGGGGGGCGGGGGGCACCAGGGACTCTTTGGCCCCTGTGAAAAGTCATCACATCGACCTCAGCACCATATACTACGACAACACTGAAATGCAACACTTTACAGACACGCGAGGAATTCACCATGTAGCAGTACTGAGACCCTCTATAATACATGTACGCTAATTATATCATCATAACTCTCATGACCAAATTCCACTAACTACAACTTTGTTGACTGAAATGAACTGCACACTCCACTTAACACACACAACAACTTTATCTGAGCTGTGGAGACATACAGAGTCTTGTCCGTATATGATTTAAATGTATTAGTAGTTTACTTTCACTTCAGTACAGACTGAGTCACTCTATGCTTCAAACTGTGTCCAGCTTCCAGTACAGGCAGTTCTTTAGCATATTACTGGCCATGTGGAAATTTAATTAGTGTGTGAAATCTCATAATTGAAAAGGATTTAATCTTCTTTATTTTTTATAAGCAATAAAAAAAAGAAAAGAAATGAACCTCCTTGATGGCACACTGGAAGGGTTAAGGGGATGGGGGAGACAGGACCTGCATCTGTTGGGCCTCCCAGGAGGCAGCGGTAGGGACAGCTGATTTTTTCTTAGAAAAGTCAACAAAACATTCCATTGACTGATGTGATGTGATTAAAGCCGAGTTTTCTCCTCTCACAATATCACTCCAATTAAACCTGATGACAGATTTCCAGAAGTCTGCCTCTGGTTTTAGCAGTCTGCCCTCTCTCCCTGGAGAATGGCGCCCGCGACTTGAATGCGAAAAATGTATTCCATAATTTTGTTTATATAGTTTTGCCATTTTTTCCTTTGTCAAACAGCCTGAGAAACCACCTTTGTAAAGCATATATTAAATATAGATTTAACATTTGTCCATCATTGAAATGCACCCACACACTGCAAAAACTCAAAATCTTACCAAGAATATTTGTCTTATTTCTAGTCAAAATGTAATTTCTAATCAAAACTAATCTCATTATACTTAAAATAAGACTCATCACATAAAAAAGTAGCTTGTTTTTAGACACTTTTTACTTCTTTCAAACATATTCACTTGGAATAAGTAGAAAAATCTGATAGTGACACAAGTTTTCTTCCTTATTACAAGCAGAAATGAGACATTTTGACAAGAAATACGACAAATATTCTTGCAAAGATTTTGAGTTTTTGCAGTGCAGGAGGGAAAGAGTCAGCGGTCACGTCACATCATAACCCCGTCCCATCCCCAGGTTGGACAGCATGGGAGATGCTTCACTTGGTTATTGTGTTTTTACAACTTATTGTGGGTTTGTGCTCACTCTTTCACCGCTCCCACCCCCCAGCTCAGCTTATTTAGCCAACGTTTCTGGTTTAACAGCACTGTGGTGAACAGGAGACTGGTGTGTTTACAGTGTTTGTCTGAGCCTATACCCCTGTTATATCCCTGTTGCAGTGTCACTTTTGAGTCAGTGTTGATTGTACCCTTTTCCATTGATGACAAAGCGCAAAGTTGGCAACTCTTTTGACCAGAGGGGAAGGACCTCAGGATGTGAGGCTCCCTAATGTTACTGCACTGCAAAAACTCAAAATCTTTCCAAGAATATTTGTCTTATTTCTGGTCAAAATGTCTAATTTCTAGTCAAAACTAATCTCTTTCCACTTAAAATAAGACTCATTGCTTAAAAAAATTAACTTGTTTTAAGATAATTTTCACTTGTTTCAAACAAAATTTCACTTGACATAAGTAGAAAAATCTGCCAGTGAAAGTTTTTTGTGCTTGTAATTAGAAAGAAAAACTTGCTCCACTATCAAAATGTTCTACTTATTTCAAGTGAAAATGCTTGAAAGAAGTAAAAAGTGTCTAAAAACAAGTTACTTTTTAATGTGATGAGTCTTATTTTAAGTATAATGAGATTTGTTTTGACTAGAAATGACATTTTGACTAGAAATAAGACAAGTATTCTTGTTAAGATTTGGGGTTTTTGCAGTGTGTATGTCTCTCTTGTGATGACCCTCTTTGTTTTTTCAAACTCTATCACAGGGGAAAATTTACAATGTTCATGTGTTTTCATGTGACACACAACTCACCACCTCTTGAGACTAAGTTAAAACGTAGTTCTCCCCTGTATGCCTGTCAGTATGTGTGTGTGTGTGTGTGTGTGTGTGTGTGTGTGTCTGTGATGCAGGACAAACAGAGCCAGGCAGAGAAAGAATGCGTGATGATGGAGTAGGTGTATTTATTCCTCAGCAGGAGCTGCTGACAAGCATGTGACAGCTGACAGCAGCTGGAGAAGCAGTACAACCTTCACTGTGGCCTCCTGTATGTCAAGGTACTAATCAGAGGCCACATTCAAAAGTTCATTCACTGTGCCTGTGTGTGTGTGTGTGTGTGTGTGTGTGTGTGTGTGTGTGTGTGTGTGTGTGTGTGTGTGTGTGTGTGTCTCCATCCCATTCTTTACTCTATCATTACTACTGTATATATCCTCACATTCTAAATAACATTAATCACAACAAACCTTATCGTACCCAATTATAATTAGTGCCTCTTTAAATCATGTTTTTCCTGTATCTGCAGTCATTGTTTTTGCCTTTAACATCAGTATGTGCATTAATGCATAAATAGACCATATACATATGCATACACCCACACTCACATATACGTACATACTTGCAGTACTGAATGGACTGTACAGGCCAACATCTGTGCATCAAAATGAATGCATAGTGTCTTATCTTAGCTAATGATGTTAAAAGGAGTGAGATGACCTAATGCTCTTTATTTTCACTATGTAAATTTAAATCTTTTTTATATATACTTTATTGCAGGATTGCGCAAGTCATTAGTTCATTTTCCAATACACATCTTTTTAGCCATTGGAGCATTCCTGCAAAAATGTATGCAATTTGTAGTGAAAAGCATCAAAAGAAAAAAAAAAAAAAGTTCATGGCAACAGAAAAGAGAGAGAGAGAAAAAAAGTAATAATAATAGGGGGAAAAAGAGATGGGACAAAGACAGTAAAAAAAAAAAAAGCACAAGATAGAACAAAGATATATGTATTTATACATACACGTGCGAGCACACACATATATACAATTAATTCTCTTCTGAGATCTAGTAAACATTTCTTCAGGGCTGGAAATGTAAATGTAAATCTTAGGGTAGGCATAATAAGCTATTGCTTCAGCCTACACCTTTTGGTTGCATGTATTACTGACCAATCTATGCATTTTGCCAGTCTCTTCTTATTTTAATCAACCAAATGAATAAATAAACTAACTTAACTAAAAAAATGTTAGCACCAGGTATGAATCTGGAACTTGAAATGAATAAGATGCTGGTCAGTGAAATTACGTGAGATAGTGAAGCAATAAAAGGAAGCGCAGGATCACGAGTGAGGAGTTTCCTCTTCAAACAGCGGAGCAGCTGGTAAAACAAGATGAAGAAAGTAAGGCTTGCAGAAACACTCTCCCCTCCTCGGCAAGCAGCTGCTGTTGAATTGTCCAACTGCTGCAGCAGCCAGAAGTCAAACATGGTGGCTCTGCTGGGCCGAGCACGTGTGCACATTTGGTATGGTGGTAGTGGTGGTGGTGGTGAATGTGTTTGTGCTGTCATCCAACATACTGCAAGTGTTTACATGGTTCAGACCAGCTGTGTGGCCAACTTGTCATGGAAGCTACAACATCCCGCTATGGTCGGTGGGTGGTAGCAAAGAAAGAGGAATGTATATGTACAGTACGCTCAGAAACTCAGCAGTGAGATCCGCCACTTTTATGTTTCGCAAATGGCTCTGGAATAAACTGGTCTTTATAATAATAATAATATTATTATCCAGACACATTCTTTATAGAGTACCGTTTATCCTGAAAGTGATGGATTGTGTTAATTATGTAAACATCGTCTCCAGATAAATCTATTTCATGGCACCAGAGAAAATCCTAAGGAAATCCAGTTACAACATAATGATAACAAAATGCGATACAGTACAATGGAAAAAACATATCAATCACAGCACAACTCAATCCATGTTCTTAAGAGAGAGAGAGAGAAAAAAAAGGCCACAGTATCAATAATACAGTATGTCTTATGGCAGTAAAGCCCCTATGTGTTCATTGTCTGGTTTTAAACAACGGAAAGAAAACACCAATGATGTCTCCAAGGGGATTTCCTGTGCTAATCAGTATCGAGAAGAACCAGCTCCATTTCATAAACAGCTCCATCTGATTCTAATAAACTATCAGCTGAAACCCACAATCACCGAGTGAGTGAGTGTGGGGCCTGGGCAGCGTTGGTGCTGAGCTTTACAGCTGGCATCTTGGCAGCAGATACCAAGGCCTCCACAGCCCGATCACGTTCCTCCATAGGTCTTCTGTCTGAGCTGCTTTAGTTCCACTTCAAATGCTTTTTGACTGTATAAGGCACAACAACAGCTGCCAAATGCCTCTTTAAAACTCGGTGTGAAACCTGAGCTGGACCCATGGATCATTCATTTCATGGTTGTTTGTTAGCTGAAGATATAATATTATCAAGCCCCAGTGGTAGATATACTGTAGAAAACACTGTCCACGCAATTGAACAGGGAACCATATTATATATTTTCTGTTCTGATTTTAAAGAAAAACGTTGTAGGCTACTAGTCCATTCAGCCACCCCTTGTGCACTGATTTAGTTTTTTAAAATGTCAGTTTAAAGCATGAAAAATTGTTGTCACTGAATATCATTACTTAAAGGGATACGGCAACATTTTTTTTTCGTGTCTTGCCTCACTCCCGAGTCCATGACCAGCAGATAGACACCATCCTTTCAACTGTGCGTGCAGTAACCATGGAGATAGAGCCGTATCGCCTGTAATTAGCTTAGCTCAAACGCTGGAAGTGTATAGGTAGTGTTAGCCTGCCTCCTACCCGAGCCGAAATCAGCAGTCAGAAGCTGATTTCATTTTAGCTCTAAACTCTGTAAATATATCACTTTATCAACATTTCAAACATTTTTAGGCAAGAAAGTAGCCGTTTAGATCAGCAGTGTGTCGTTAATTTGTCTAAATACCAGCTGTTTACAATTTTGTTCGGACGAATTCGGCGCTACTCAAGCTAGCCGTTGTGACCAACGCACTTCCGGTTACTTTCACAAAATAAAACACCCATTGCCCTTTACATACAGAAAACCATGACGATAGAATTTGTGCTTTTACTTTGAAACAGGAAGCTAACCTACCCTCGATGTAGCTAGCTTGAACCAAAATAAACCGTCTTTGCTTGAACCCTCCGTTTTGACCGATCTCGTCCCGTTAGCGGCATTTGACCGCTCAAGATGCCTTACCGGAGAGTTTTGTCAGCTCTGAGACGAAGATCGGCCCGCCGGTTTCCTTTTAGAGTTGCTGAAGAGTTTCTCAGATGACTTTAGGTGGAGGCAGGCTAACACTACCCATACACTTCCAGCGTTTGAGCTAAGCTAATTACAGGCGATACGGCTCTATCTCCCTCGTTACTGCACGCACAGTCGAAAGGATGGTGTCTATCTGCTGGTCATGGACTCGGGAGTGAGGCAAGACACGGAAAAAAAAAAGTTGGCGTATCCCTTTAAAATAAGCAAAAAGCTGATATGTGTAGTTAGGTCCTGTATATGACTGTTTTAACAGGAGCAGAGCAGAAACTGATATGAATCACGAGAGAGCGAGTCTGGCTGGGTTTCCTGTATTGCTGCAGATTAAAAGAACATAGAGAAACTGCAGCCAACAATAATACAAGCACTCGGTGTACAAGGAAATGTCTAAGCCTCCAGTTATAACAACTGTAGCTCAATAATGTGATTATTGCTGCAGCCATGGAAACACTATCCAATCGCTATTATGATTATATAAGTTTCAGTAAGAGAGCTCATAAACATTTTTCTTGTCTTAAAAAATCAATTCTTAATCTGTAACAACTGTTCATCCTCCTCCTACACACAAATCATCTAACAACAATAATCTTGTGTAACTGGGAAAATCAGGCTCCTACCACATACCAGACACATTGTTTATCTGTTTGTCTGTGTTGCCTCATTTCAAATTTTATCACACCCTTACATTCCTATTTTCAATTTTATGGCTTTAGGATTTTTATCTTGTTCATCTTCGCTGGGCGTGTTTAAACATGAAATCACCATATGACTGTGTAATCACAGCACATCATGCGGAGAAAATGACAAAACAAATCTGTTGTCAAAATAAGTAGCTGCACTGTTGTCAGATGCATTCCTGTGAAAAGAGGCAGCTTGTGTGTGTGTGTGTGTGGAATGTGTGTTGTGCTCAGGAGGCATTTGTCAGAGATGCCAGTGTAATGACAAACTCTCAAAGCGCTGTTCATATTAGGCCAAGGTTTTAGATGATTGCAGAGGCATTAGGGAATATTTTTTTGTAAACTTAACGGACTAACTGGATAATCAAGAAAAAAAAACATATTAAAGGGACGATGGCAAATGTTGCAAACTCTGCACACAAACTTGTCAATTAGGCTACACAGAGTGCTAATTGTCTGGGACTCAGACTGGGACCACGGCTTTAAAGTTTGACCCCTGCAGAACCATTGGTGGTCCAACTGTAGATTTGGCTTCAATAGCACTGAGGGAGAGTGTGTGTGCACGCACAAGTGTGTGCATTCATGGAGAACTGCATGTCAGTCTTTGCATAGACATGAGCATGTGTGCATGAACGTGCACTCATGGGAGGGAAACAAGCGGCCATTGAGCCAGTGGTCTCACATAAGTAGATGCTTTAACCCACACACAGGCCCTTTTATACAGTGCATGCCTGACATAAGCCCAGCTTAATTTTGCATGCAAGCATGCACACACACACACACACACAGAGTCTAATGCTCCTGTATGTTGAGGAGTCTTGTGATGCAAGTTATCTAACTTATTTTATGGTGTGAATGGTAAAAGAAAGAGGACCGATGTGGACGTTCCTCCTATTTTCAGCTACTATTTTTCACGTGAAGTCTGCAACATGAAATAAACAGACTCTTTAAGTGCATTAGATTCCTTTAGCTTAATGATTCTCCTCAGTCATGACATTCATGTGAGACAACAGAGCAGCAGCCTGTTGTACTTGTATCAGCTCAGCACTCAAATCTGTCTAAATAGTCTTGCATATAGGAGCAAAAAAAAAGCAGGTCATGAGGAGGAAGAGACTGCCTGCAGAGATCAGAGACAGGACTGGGTTGAGGCTCAGATCTGGGGAAGGCTACAAAAACATTTTCTTGTTGCACTGAAGGTTCCCGAAAGCTCAGTGGTCACCAATGGAAGGAGCGCGGAACAACCAGGACTCTTTCCAGGGAAGGCCACCCAGGCAAATGGAGCACTCGGTGTAGAAAAGACCCCGATCAGAGAGATGACCAAGAACCTGAAGGTCACTCTGGCTGTCCTCCAGAAGAAGATCCTATGTGGACTAGTATGGCTGTTTCTTTTAAATGGCTTCAGAGGTGTTTGGAAAACTGGATGTGAAGTTTGGAGCAGCTTCCCAGCCCCTCCTGTTTTTACTGAAACTGGATGCTGGCACTCTGCAAACTGAAGTGTGAGGTGGATGATGCACATTTTCTTGCTGAGTTTATATTTAACATTTTCTTAGCAGGATTTGCTGAGTTGTCTCATTTTTTGACAAATAGTAGCTGTACCACAAAACAAACTCTAATGACTACTTATTATCGGTTCACCACAGACTTTTTGCCGGAAAGTGCTGCTATAAAAACATTGAATTAATAAACCATAGGGAGAGATTTAACAGAGTTTTTTCTGCAGTTAATAGTTTTTGGAATTTGTGGAAGTGTCTCAAATATGAAACATGTGGGTTCAGTTAACCATGTGAGGGTTTCTATAGAAACAGGTGACCAACTAACTGCTCTATCTCAGGTGTTATCTGATGTCTTTGTGTCACTCTTTGCTTCAAATTTTTCCTTCAGTACCAATATTTCTCTCCAGGATTGTTAATTTTCCTTCATTTATCCCTCCAATGTCTCCGGTCGAACCCTATCTCCTAGATAACAGAGTTTGTTCCTACCCCTCAGCTTAGATTTGGATGTTTCACTCTGACTCACTGTCTGTGAGTGGGGTGGTGGGTGTTATTGTTCCAGTGTTTTGATAATAAGTGCTTGTGGTCATAGCTGTCTGTGAATGCGAAGGTCATTGCTCTCTCTGTCCCGACCACTCATCCTGGGGGATCAACAGAGAGCTGAAATGTGGACTTGTTTATTACATGTATTCACATAATTGTCCCTTTGCAGTTTGGGGTGTAGATGCAAGGACAAAAGGGACAATAACAAGAAAACTTGTTGATATTTTACTGTCCTTAAAGGGATAATTCACCCAAAATTCAAATTGTACTCTTTATCTACTCACCCTCATGTCAACCAAGAGCTGTGAGAAGTTTCAGAGTCCTCCGTGGCTTCTCTGAGTTACGGGGGGATCCGCGCAGCAGTATTTGGCCATATAATGGTTGTCAATGGATACCAACTTTCTTCGTCCAAAAATACACACCAAAAAACATCCAAATACCTCCATGCTGCTCGTCTGTAATGTCCCTCTTGTATTGAAGCCCGACATGAGAAATTGTTCCGAAAAACAAATTGCTCAATGTTTTAAGCTTGTTTGTAGCGGAAGCTCCCAGTGTCTCAGTTCACTGCTCTTCCTGTGTCAGTGCAAATCTCACGTGATTTGCAGTGCAAATCTCACGTGATTTGCACTGACCGGCGGAACAATTTCTCATGTCGGGGCTTCAATACAAGAGGGACATTACAGGCGAGCAGTATGGAGCAAGATGTCTGTATTTTTGGACGAAGAAAGTTGGTATCCATTCACAACCATTATATGGACAAATACTGCTGCACGGACCCCCTGTAACTCAGAGAAAGTCCACATGAGGGTGAGTAGATAATGAGTGAAATTTGGGTGAACTATCCCTTTAACCATATACGGTTGTTTGTTCAGGGACCCCCTTGAAAATGAGATGTTACACCTCAAGGGGCTATCCTTTAATAAATTCAAATTAGAAGCAAAACTGATATTTTACCAACCCTCTTTGTATGGGAATTAATATTCACACATAATGTGCTACAGTACAAGGATTAAATTGTGGACAAGCACCGAGTGTGTGGTGTTGAAGTGTTGAAGTGCAGAGAACTGAAAGGAATACAGCAAAAGAGGGGACCTCTGAATAGAAACCGTGGCTCTTGTGTGCATGTTCAGTGAGGTGTTGTGATCGTGCCCTTGAGAGAGTTCAAACTCTTGACTTGTGCTCTGTGTCTCTCTTCCTCTCTGTGTTTCAGAGTCTCCAGTGTGCTCCATGCGGTATAAACTCATCTTTAGAACAGCAGGTGGCAGAGCTGAAGGTGAATACCGAGGTCAAAGCAGCAGAATCTCCTGCTGATCCACAGGGCAGGCGACTCAGCTCAGGTAAAATCATCATCTCTGCACTGCAAAGCAAATGCATGCAAATTCCTGTGATTGCATTACTGTTATAAATGCTATATTTTTTTTCTAATACTGACTGACTGGCTTCATATAAGAGCCTGGGTGACCTCCATGCTGCATGATGGACCAAAACATAGAAGTCGTGCAGAGGGAAAAAGTCATTAGCAACACCAGTGATTTGTTCTCTCTGCTGTAAACCATTAAGTATGCTCTTTAGGGTTTGGCAAACAAAACATCAAGAAAACAAATCTATTACACGTCCTTGGTGGCGAAGCAGCCTTCTGTCACATCTAAGCCCAGACTTCATGTTTATAAAGTAGCTGAGGCACAAATCTAATTCTGAATCATTGAACTACATTTGTGTCTGACCTCAAAAAGTTTAAAAATGCATGTTTGAGTAGACTGAAAGAAAATGAATTGTTGTTGCGCACCAAGTCACGACCCTGGGGCATTATTTTGTGGAACATGCAGATGATTACACGTGACAGATAAAATGCAGTTCACCAAATGGTAATGTTTATTTTTCAGAACCATATAAAGATATTTTGAATAATTATGTATCTTTGTGTCTTTTTCAATAACAGACATAATTTCTGATTTATAATGGCTATAAAACAAACTTTATGTTTGTGCAAACTGAACATAAGAGACCATCTTGTGCTCGTTACCCATTATTACATCATCACTGCCATTATTACACATCATTCACATTTTGGAAACAGCCTATGTAAGCGATACTTGCCAAAACACATTTAGATATATTAAAAGATACATGATTTGTCTCTACAGTTGCTGCCTTCCAATTGCAGTGGTCCTAATTTGTAAACTATTTTATTCATTTATTTATTTCGGACATATTAATTTAATCAGACTTCATCACACACAATTTCAGTTACACAATACAAGCACATGACCGAAAGGGAAAACGGGAGAAGCATAAAGCTTATCAGCGCCCCAATTACCATTCAGAATTATCATTAATTTCATCACAATTTTTCTTTCTTAGCATAAAGTCCATGCCTTTATCTTCATTAATCCATGTTTCCGACACCGCAATGATGTTGAAAGGCCTTTTGAATGCCTTTAGATATTCTTTGGTGTGGTCAAAGTTGGACATTTAAACATGTTATTATTACAGTACATCGATTGTAGGTGTAAGGCTATTGGGAAAACATATTGCTGGGTGAATATTGTTCTCAGATGAAGATCTCACATTGAACAATCAGACCTCTCATTCAAAAAACCTCTTTATGCGTACAGTTATAGAAGACTAGAGGGGATGTGGGATCTTGTCTAAAGGGATAGTTCACCCAAAATTGAAATTTCACTCATTATCTACTCACCCTCATGTTGACTAAGGGCTGGGAGAAGTTTCAGAGTCCTCCGTGGCTTCTCTGAGTTACAGGGGGTCTCGGCGTAGCAGTGCATGTCCATATAACGGTTGCAAATGGATACCAACTGTCTTCGTAACAAAAAGACACACCAAAAAACATCCAAATACCTCCATGCTGCTCGTATGTAATGTCCCTCTTGTATTGAAGCTTGTTTTGTAGCAGAAGCTTCTCAAAGCTCCTCTTCCTGGTTCGTCAAGTTTGGACGAACTGGGAAGAGAAGCTTCCGCTACAAACAAGCTTGAAAAATAGACGTATTTAATTTTTGGGGGGACAATTTCGCATTTCGGGGCTTCAATACAAGACGGACATTACATACGAGCAGCATGGAGGTATTTGGATGTTTTTTGGTGTGTCTTTTTGTTACGAAGACAGTTTGTATCCATTTGCAACCGTTATATGGACATGCACTGCTACGCCGAGACCGCCTGTAACTCAGAGAAGCCACGGAAGACTCTGAAACTTCTCCCAGCCCTTAGTCCACATGAGGGTGAGTAGATAATGAGTGAAATTTGAATTTTGGGTGAACTATCCCTTTAACTCTTATTGAAGTGGTAACAGCAAAAATGATCCTTATCATTTCTTCTGCCTTCTGTTTGTTAGGGGACATCCTGGTCAGCAAGCAAAATGGACCAGCAGAGCCAAGTCACCAGTCGGTGGTCCCACGTTCCCATTCAGCCCACGAGGCCACAGGAGAGGCGGCGGACACAGGAGACTCTGTCTGGTTGTCAGAACCGACCAGACAGGCCATGCTTATCGATACGTTCGAGGAGATGACGAGGGATGTCGATCCAAGCCAGGATGATTATCAACAGACCCAAAAGGTTGAGACTTATATCATCGGCCTGATTCAGCGCCGAGCTTTGCCCTCGCGTCCCTCAAAGCCCCGCACCAGCCTTGCACACGATGCTCGGACCGTCGGCGTGGTGAGGCAGAGTAGTTTATGCCACAAGGAAGAGAAACCGTCACCGAAGCAAGTGTCCGTTCAAGTGGTCTCAACTCAACCGCCGCAGTGTTCGGAGGTAACCGCCCCGCAAACTTGCCGTAAACTGGACCAAGAACGGTATATAGGGATCGAGTTCAATGAAGATGCCCCACCGCCGTACCACCCCCAGCAGAGCGTCAAGCATCAACCAGGGATTTACTACAAGCCGAGGCAGACATCCATGGTTACCAGCTCCCACTCGGCCTCGCCAGACTATCCGTCTTGCAGCGTGATGCAAGCTCATCAGGACTCGAGCAACAGCGAGCCAGATTCACCCCAACACTTCAACAACTACCATTCCCCTCCAGCCCTGTCGAAGCCTCACCAGCCGCCTTCTCCCGAGGAGCAGCTGGTTAACGCGGAGTATATTCCAGCTCAGCCCTGCCGAGCCTCCACCAGAGCTTACGCCCATCACCACCCGAACCCGCACAAGGGAGCCGCCGGGGTGGTGCCCAAACCGACCAACCGAGGCATGTTTTCCCCGGAAAGAGGCCATCATCATCACGAAGATCAGCAGCCGACAACAGCATCTCAGATCCAACCGTCGTCCAAATGCCGAGGCGGCCCAAAGAAGTGTCGCATGAACGAAGACAGAAGCGGCGGCGCCGGAAGCAGGAAGCCCGGGAAGAAGGCTTGTAGGTCGCAGTCGGAGAACAGCCTCCAAAGGGTCCCGGAGCGCAAGTACAACACCGTAGAAAGAGACGGGGGCGGAAGTGGAAGCGGTGGAAGGGGGAGTCGCAGCAGTCAATCCAAGAGCAAGAAGCAGCAGCAGCAGCAGCAGCAACAGCAACAGCAGCAGCAACAGCAGCAGCAAGGGAGCGGTAGTAGCTATCGGCGCTGGCAGTCGAGCCTCGAGCTCAGCCAAGACGAAGCCGACCAGCCGCCCATGCCCATGCAGGCGTCGGCGCAAGGATCGTCGGCTTCGAACCAAAGGGACCACTGTGCGAGGCGTACGCGCAAAACTCGCGCTACGCATGCGTCGACGTCGTGCGCCTACCCGCACCGCAACCACAACCACCACTCACAGCACCATCACCCACCGCACATGGAGACCTACCACTTAGACAGGGATCAGGTGCCGCTGTGTAATAAGCCCAGCGAGGACTACTCCCACCCGGGGCAGGGCGAGTCCGAGTCCAGCATGAGCGAAGCCGACTCTCCAGATTCCAGCACGTTGTCCAGTGACTCGGATGAGAGCGGCGGTCTGGTTTGGCCTCAACAACTGCCGCCGCAGCTCTCCCTCCCGTCACCTCCCGTCCCGTCCGGGGCATCTTTGCAGCCCAAGGCTTTTGTTAAGATTAAAGCCTCACACGCTCTTAAGAAGAAGATCCTGCGCTTCCGCACTGGTTCGCTGAAAGTCATGACCACCGTGTAAAGTGGGAAAACTGGTCCAGCAGAAGGAATTGAGGAGTTGCAGAGCTTCGGACAATGTAAATGATAGACCACAAACTGTGAATAATGGTGAACATGGATGGTGATGACTGATTGGATGACGCTAGATCAGCCTTAACAAGCAATGAAGGAAATGGAGATCACCATATCAGCCTTTTTGTTTAAATATGAGATGTAAAACTGTATAGGAAGTGTTACGCTTTTCTTAAAGTCTTATATGAATGACTTGCGCTTTGACAAAGGGTACTCTTAATTTGTCCACATTGATCCGTGAATATCCACACACATCCATATGCACACACCCACTGAGAGAGAGTACATCATAGTCCATGCTGACTTTAGTTTTCGGTGACATATATTTTTTTGCGTAGCATGTTACAAGTCCAAACTCCAAACTTAAATTCGACAAATCACGTTCCAACCTGACAAATGGCATCTGTTAATGAGTAACTTCATGTTGGTAAAATGAAATCATTAGCATATCCTAGATAAATAAAGATCAATCTCATGCACAGAAATGCTAAGAGAAGAAAGGAGACTGCCATGCTGCAGAGCTCAGGCTCGTGCTGTCAGGAATTAGCAGCTGAAAACAAACCAAATGTAGCAGTGTCATTATTATTACAGCTGCCAACAGTGTCATCAGAGCAGAGTCGTACTATGACTGAAATGAAGACAATGTAATAATGCTGAAAAAATGTGTCGGGAGTTATTATGTTTGTATAATATAAAATTGTGAATTTTTAAATATCAAGTTTTTTCAGTATTGCCACGATGATGGTGAAAACAGTATTAATTTTGAATTAAATTTATTTTTACTTATTTATTTTCAATTCTGTGTAGATTTTGGCATCACACCTAAACTTAAAATTCAAAAGTGTTTTTCCTCTCTGTGGAGAAAAGCAAACTGTCCTGACATTTAATTTTTGTTCATAACTAAAAGAAAGTGCGAGAAAGTTCTTTGAAAAGCAACTTACTTGTACTCTGACACTAAGAACATTGTTAATACTTTAGTTACATTAATACTTTAATGCTTTGCACATCAGTAAAAAAGTCTAATGCATGTTTAAGAACTTTGTCATCCTTCATTTTGTTGTGTACATTGGAAATATATTGTTGCATCCCTACATTTGGCAAAAATGATCCGTACCTGTTATTACAGGATTTATTAATCATACTGTAATTAAACAGGAGGTTAACTTTTGACAAACAACCAAAAATCAATGTTTCCTACTTGTTTTTCTTCATATACACACAGCTCTTAAGTATATTATGTGTAGGAATAAATGTCAGATTGTAACTACAGTAGATAAAATGAGTAGTTGTGACGAAGTGGATTGTTACTACAGTACAAAGTGCCTGAATATTTGGATGCATTTTCCACCAAAACGAATGAATCAACCAAATTGAACTCCAATTTTGTCATTTTAACTGTAGCAGCAGACACAAATGAAGAAGAAGAAACAACTTTAACGTTGTACTTTCAGAACAACTAATTATTCTTGAAGGATGCACATAAAAGGTTCAGTAGCAATTTATTTAGTTTCTACTGTTTTGATATTAATAAAAGGGCACCTGCGGACTAATACAAATTCACCTACCCAAAGAATGTATTAAAACGTTACAATGTCACTTTGAGTATTTGACAGTTAGGCTGTTATCATTTAACATGCACCAGCCAACTCACTGTTCGCTTCGTTTTGTATGAAATGTGTTTGTTAAAATGCAGTGTATGAAAATCAAGTGTTTAAAAAAAACGAGAAAAGAAATACCCTCAAAAATACAATAAATAAAAACAAAATAAAGATGTGTGTTTCTTTAACATACCACCTAAACCAGTGGATCCATCCCATCCATCCCATCATGGTAGGCGCTATACCAGCTAGGTGTGAACCAAATGGCTGTGCGTGTATTGAGAACACACACACGAGATGTGACAAAAGGGAAGGAGTTAAAGACTTGACATTCCTCTCTGTTACCATTTCACAATAAGACTACCATTATATTGATTATCAATCAACTTGTGAACACTTTATAAATCATTTTTAAGATGTTAAAAGACATAAAAAAGTGACCTGTTGTTTGCCAAATAGTGAACCCACCCACCATCATCCAACATTTGTTTCCTAACTAACAATTATCCACTTTCAAAATCTTAATAGTTGAAATGTTTGACTTGCCAGATCAAATTATTATATAAAATGATCAGATATTGGTTGTACTGTTTACATTGATATGTTGTCAGCTGCCACCCTCAAAATAATCACAGGTATCGATCAGTTTATTGGAGATCCTTGTTGTTGATTGGTCTTTTAGCTCTCCAGCTGTAACACAGTTGCTGACATCCCTTTGTGAACTGCTCACCCATTCATTATAAGTTACACTTTGTTAGTTAGTTGTAACTGTGAAAAGGGATCCTGCAATATAAAATAGATAATCTTTAACGTTACAATTGTTTATTTATAGTTCATAAAAGGCCTGAATTAGTAACATTTATAAACTCTAAACTAATTCAAAATCCTTCATATGGATAGTCTTATTGTGAAGTGCTACCACATATTGATGATCCATGAGACTAATCTACTACTCTCATAAAACCATCAACTACCATTTCTACTTTCCCCTGTAGCCATTGATTATACTAGTAGCGTTAATACTTGTGCTATACAATGTATGGTTGAACTGTTAATGCTACTTAAGCTGTTGGTACTGCTCCTACAACTGCATGCCTTCATCATCTAAAGCCACTTTTTCCACTCGTCAAGAAACCCACTAACACCCTCTAACAACTTTCTTTTGTCAACAATGGAAAAGGTTACAATCAACACTCACTCCCAGATCAAATTACTCTGCAGTAAAACACTGGCATGTACCAGCTCCACCTCCAGACGGCACTGGTGTCAACACAACATGGAAGTAAATGTACTACTTTTTGCTTTTTGCACATTTTTTGGAACATATAGACACACACACACAATGTAAACAGACATATGACCTGTCCTGCATGGTGCTGCAAACCAGAAGCACCACTGGCTTCACTGCACTACACTGCACTACGGCCCCAAAATAAGTTTATAAAACACACAGTGACCATTTTGAGGCAAAGCAACTGCATGGCTGCCAACTCTTTCCCCTCAAGTCTGCGTCTGTGTGTTCTCAACTGCATGTGATGACACGGCTTCTCACAGGAGGGAAGGAGTCGATTGCTTATTTAACAGGTCTACCCACACTTGCAAAAAGCTGCTAATACCTGTTAATGTTGGAGTGAAAAGTGGAGCCTATACGTCACTGCGCTATCATTAGTGGTGTTAGCACCAGTGATACAATTACTACGACAAAAAGCAGGGACTGGTAAGGATAAAACCTCCAGTATACAACAAGACAAATGACAAATTATCTTCTATTTTTCATATACTGCATCGCAATTGTTGAGATGAACATGTGTATGTGTGTGGTCCGGGTTTTTACTCATGTTGCGTTGACCTTAATCTGTTTACACAGTCACATTATAAAGACTTGACTTCTTTAAAGGGACAAACCATTATATTTTAAGATGTAGACATGCTCTAAGGTATAAGGTTAGGTTTAGGTTAGGTTAGGTTAGGGGCGTACTTAGGGTTAACGTTTGAGAAAGTCAATATAATGTCCTCTGAAGTCATGGAGACACTTGTGTGTGTGTGTGTGTATGTACGAACCAAAGAAGGAGAGCATGAGGGGATTTCAATGGGCTGGGCTGTTTTATGACATTAGGATTCGGTTCCAGCTGCCTCAGTTCATTAAAGTGGAAAAGAGGGATGGAGAGAGAGAGAAGGGAGAGGAAAAAGAAGACAGAAATAAAAGGAGAAACGTTGGTCCGGTTCATAATATAAAGTAAACCATCGAGGTGGGGGGAAAAAAACAAAACCTCTCACCTCCGCAACATTTGAAGCTCTTTATCATCTCATCTATCTCAGTCAGTATAACCAACATTTTCCCAGCTGCCATCATTTCACTCTCATATCCTTCCCTTCCATCCTTCATCCTTCCATCTGTTAGTGGTTAGGAGAAACATGCTCCCTTCAGGGCCAGGAACCTGGAGTATTTCCTGCTTTGCCAGAGAAGTAGGGGTTGGGGTGGGGTGGGGTGGGGTGGGGTGAGGAGGGGAGCAAGCAGAGAGGAGGAGGAGGAGGAGGAGGAGGGGGAGGAACAGAGAGAGGCACTGAGCCTGAGCAGGAAACCCACACTGAGAAAGAGAAACAGAGAGACGGTGAGAGACGGAGCGAAGGAGGGAAGGAGGGAGGGAGGGAGGTGAATGAAGGCCTCGTGAGCATACATCTGGCTTTGATTAGCCAGACAGAGAGGGTGATGGTGAGAGAGGAGACAGAGGGGCTTTTATTTTTGGCACTTACAGGAGATACAGTGTGACTGACCTATTTTTTTCCTCCTCCATCCTTTTTCATCCATCTTTTTTTTTCTCTCCGTCGTCCAACCTCATTCACATTGCACATCCCCCCAAAAAAAAATCTACTTTTGGCAATCTGCCGTCTCCGTAAACAATGCAAATTAAATTTACTTCTCTGTTATTCTATTCTTTTCTTTCTGCTTCATTCATACGGGATGCAAATGTGCAAAAAATATGGATAATAATACACTACAGAGTCACGTCTTTATCAGCCTCAAATCTCCTACTTTATGTCGTCGTAGGAGCAGGAAATAAAAAACAACAGGTTGTTAAAAACCCACATGTTATGTTTTATTGTTAGATGACCTCCAGCACTGCAATTATGATGGAAGCAGAGAGGAAGTCAAGTGGTGCAGCAGCAACACCGACGAGTCCACATGAGGTCACGGTGGACGGATGGTGCAGCAGAACTTATTTTGTACTTTGGCATGGAAAACCACTTTTCTTTTCTTTTCTGTTTTGTTTTATATTGTAACCATGACAGTTTCTTAATAGTACTTAAGCTAACCTAAGTTGCTTTGTGCCTATAAACCTAACAGATGGTGGGTGACTGTCCCATAAAAGTAACTGCGTGTTTATTCTTTTAACCATCTACAGGTCGCAGCAGAGCATCGGATTTTAATTGGACCCATCAATCATAAAGTCATTTAATTTAGAAAACGTCACTACAAAAAACCTGCATTTTCCACTGATCAAAGAATAATTGATTTATTCACAGTAACGTTATCAAAATTACTATAGCAACAATTGGCTGACCTCCATCTATTACTGTCAGCCTCAAAAGGTGAATAAACTGATTGAGTTTTAGAAACTATTTAAGCTGTTTTCACACACTTCACATGCCATTGCATAGGTTACATATGACATGTTAAAGGGACAACGAGGAGTTTTGGAAAAGCGAAGCGTTTTCACACTACATTTATGAGCCTCCGCACCGTGAAATTCTTTGACCGGTGCAAGACAGACTCATGTTTTCATTCATCAAGAATTAAAGTCAGAGGTTCAAAGACGATCACATACCGTCGTAGTTCCGACCATAAACGGCGATTCGGCGGCGTTATTCTCATGACTCGCCACGAAACCGAAAGTGAAGAAACATTGGTCGGCTCACCCAGCATTTCCGCCACCACTAATAATAACAAAATAACGATAGAGACAAAATGATATATTTATCGAAAATGGGCCCATTAACAAGTGTGGGTAACGTAGATTCATCCACATTTTTATAAATAGAAACTCCTCGTTGTCCCTTTAACATGTGGAACCTAAAACAAAAACAAAATCTATTTCTCAAGTTGTAAATATATGATATAGAGCCAGTGGGGATGGATATGCTCTCTTTTCATGTTTACAGTCAAGCACTCACTATAGCAGGGCCAACTTTCAACATCGGACTCCCATAACATGTGCTTTGCATAATCAACAAAAATATTAACAAATTAACAATAACAAATATTAACAACAAACTGCAGGCTACTGTATGGAAACATAATTACATGTCTGAAAGGTCGGGGTCAGCTTCAGAACTGGCTGCCGCCGTGGCTTTTCTAACAGTTACTTGGGGAGGCGGTGGCGGCCACTGAGTGATGAGTCATGGTGGCAGAGTTGGCGGTGGCGGGCACGGCCATGGCTAGGATCGACCGGGATCGACCTGTCCTCTGGTGGACGCCAGCTCGGAGACGGTGTCAGCTGCAGCGGCCAGGACAGAGTGGCAAGGTCCAGGGTTCCTACAGGTACCAGCAAATCTAATTGAATGCCTTTTAATGCCATTTCAAACATTTTAATGCCCATGACTAACTGCAAATACTATAGACCGAATCGCCTTGTTGTTTACATTCTACTTCCGGGTAGAAAACCAGCACATAATTTGAATGAGATCAATAGTAACGAACGAGAGTTTAGCTATATATCATATTTTTCTCGCCGTTTAGACAAATCTGAAATGATTGAAGAAACATTACTATTTCTGTGTGTGTTTTGTGTTGCTATGTGTTGTATTTATTCAGTTTGGGGGAATCACGGTGTCTAGAAAGCATCAGTGGCTCAGCTGACAGGGACAGTAACGGTTTATTGAGTCACTGAGTTATTAAAGTTAAACAGGTAACTAACCGTTAGCCCGGCTAATCTATGATGATAACCATGACTAATTACAAAAATGTGCACACATAAATAGTAATGTTTGTCCAATCATTGGTTTTATAGACTTTACAAACATCAGATTAGTCTAAACGGCGATATAGTGACATGAAAAATTAGATATAGCGAAACTCTCGTCCGTCACTATTATTCGAATGCTGGTTTTCTACCCGGAAGTAGTTGTAAACAACAAGGCGATTCGTCCGGTTTGTTGTGTAATGTGAGCGGTGGTCCAATATCGCGATCCTGTTATTGATGAGTTGGATTTTAATTAGAGCTGATGACTGTGTAGATGGCATGGATTGTGATGAGAAGCTGTTGCACATATTTTAAGACTCATCTGTTCAAACCATTGTGTAAAACCTGTTTGTTGTGACTTTTTGCGTGATAAGATGATTTGCCACATTCCCGACAGGGGCCCTGGCCGCCTGCTCTGCTGGCTCCTTAGTGGTCATCCAGCGACCCTCTAGGGTTATGATGCTGCCGCTGCTGCTTGCAAAGCTTGGGGGTCACAAACACAAACCAATGGCTAAAGATACAAATATGGTGAGTTCCACATTTTCATTGTCATTTACATTGACATTTTTTTACACTCACCAATCACCTCATAAACTACCTCAGACACCCCTGCCCCAACCAAACCCCCCTCCCCTCAATCTAAAACTCAACTCTTCGATACCACAAATTTCCTTTCCGATCCGATACTGAGTAAAATTCAGGCTGGTATCGGTACCAATCCGATACCGATACTTTGTGCAAATGCACCTAATGTGCCTGTTAAATCTAATAAAATAAAATAAAAAGTAGGCCTACTATTTCAAGTCATAGCTTCCTAAGGATGCAAGACTTCAGAGTAGCCTAACGTATTTATTTTAAACTCTGAACTATATTGAGGTAGTGGCCTCGTTTAGAATATAGCCAATAGAATAGAATAGTTTAGTTACTTTCCACTGTGTTCCTGTTAATCATATGCATAACCACAAATGACTTAAGTATCAAAAGTATCGATATTTTCATTTGAGTATCGATTCTAGAGCATACAGACCTGGTATCGGAAGTATCAATATTTCAGTATTGATCTGCACATCACTACTTTCCAGCTAAAAAATCCCTTCACGTGCCACTCGCCCACGCCCCGTCTGTATTCCCCCTGACTGAGTACTATACTACATATGAAGCCGGCTGTTTGCAAAGATACAGTATCTAATCTTTGTTCTCACCAGTATGTTGTCTTGTGTAGACCAGAGTCTGATGTTTAGTCTAGGATTGATTTGAAAACAGCCTGAAGGAACGACAGAACTGTCAGACAAGACAAAGAGTGAAAGTTTCAGGGGGAAAAAAAAACAGAGAGAGAGAGACAGAGAAACTTGGTGTAGCTCAGTGTTGTTAGCATAGTTCTTCCAATCCCTGGGCAATGTCAACCAAACTCTGACAGTTTCTCCCCAGGGACCCCCTCCCCCCCTTGAGCTTTGAATTCAGCGCCAATGAATGCGAGACAGAGGGAGAGAAGTTAGTGTATATCACCCATAACAGCTGCCCGGCCAGGATCTATGAAGTATGGGCACATTTCAGCCTGGAAGTCTGCCACGCTACCCACATGCTCCATATAAGTCTTTATCTCTGCTGATTTCTCATCTCGGTATCCCGCAGCTTCTCTTGTCTTCGCATATTGTGGGGAGTGTTTGTGATTTCTGCTGACTGTGGAGATATTAGCTTGTTAGCTCCGTTGGGAAAAGTAAAGAATAAAAATGTCAAGCAATGTTGAAAATATGCTGACTGCGTACAAACCCTAAAACCCAACCCTTTAGAAAAATGCCTGTGCCTGTGGATCATTTAACTGCTCTGACTGACACTGAACGTTGTTTCAGCTCATTACAAGAGTCCCTGCTTCTCCTCATCGATGCTTTCAACGTGATGACAACCGCACTCAGTCAATTTAACTTGTGACTGCCTGTCATCAGCTTAAGTGACAAGACAAGACGTCTCATTTATGGGAACGGACGGTCCGCCACAATCCACCAGTGGGTTGGGAGATGACACACTGGGGAGTTTGAAGTTCAGTTCTTTGTTTTGTTTTGTCACGGTCCATCTCTGGGCCGCAGACTGGAGACCACCAGGTCAACCGGCCCTCACACTCTCAAAACTGACCTTTTTCTTTTTCTTTGTGAGAGTTTTTTTCTTCCTTTGCAATTTTTTTTTAAAGAAGGTCATTGAAACTTCTTCTCTCTTTCTATCCCCAAAGTAGCTATTATAAAATCTTGGATGCCACATAGATCAAGTCACTAACTAAAAATTATTATAGCATATTATAGTATTATGAGGGAAGTGTGTGGAAATGGAAACGTCTGTGGTTAATAATGTAGGCCTATTGCTCTTCACCACTACTCTGGTTCCCTCTAGAGGCTTGGTGCAGTAAACACTAATGGGTCTCTGGTGGGCTCTTTGGTTCCTGGAGCTCCAATACCTTTTGGATGATGAAGTTGTCAATCAATGCAGCAGAGGGAGTTGTCAGGAGGAAAAGATATTTCTGGTATGGCGTTAAGTGTTTCTGCTCTGGATTGTGTTACTCTTTCGTGCAGGGCGGTTATATAGACCTACTATTGTCACACACACACCAAACTTCCCTCTGTTCATTCTACGTCATTATATATATATTTTCTTTATTCCACTTTGAGTCACAAAGATTTATTATACAAGTCAATAGTATATAAGTGGTTTTTCTCCCCCTCACCTCCCACCACCCATTCCCACCCCCACCCCCACCCAATAATACCCTTACAGACAAGTAAGCTACCGACAAATTCATATCAGCAGAGAAAAAAAAGGAAAAAATTAAATAAATAACATGGTAAATCAAAACAGGAAACAGAAAGATCATTCTACGTCATTAATCAAACTCGAACAAACCCCCATTTCCCTCCTCCCACATCTGTAGTGCGAAACACTAGTTTGTAGTCCTACTTTTATTTTTAATGCAGACATTTCAACTGACATCATGTCCACATACCTGGACAGATCTTATGGTTTGGTTATTTTTTTCTTCTTTGTAACGCGTTGGTATGGAAGGAAAATGCTGCCAGCAACTGATGAACTCAAATAATATAAACTTGTAAGGTTAAAATTAGTCCAAATTTTTAATATGTGTATTGATTATTATTTCTGGGTTATAGGCTCGGTGGGAGGAGCTATACCTTTAAAATGGGGGCTTCCTTGGCCCAGCTCAGTCAGTTTGGGTTTGGCTGCAGGCCGCAGTTTTTGCGCCTTCGGAAATCAGCACAATAAATCCCAATATTCAAGGTATGTGTGTTTTTGGGTGCTTAGACCTTGTGCACTTGCTATGCTGTTTTTTTAGGGTGTAGTTGTAGCTACTACTGCTACTGTAACAATAAGCCTGAAAAATCAATATGATGCTATTCAGCTTTAAGCCAAAGAGATATATAGATAAATAAAACCAAGACACTTAACATGGAAATAAACACAACTTTATTTTAGATCAACAGTCATCCACATTGATCAGACAAACACTGCATAAATGAAAGGTGCATATAGATCTAGAGCTCGCTCTGGATCTCCATATTTCATGAGGGTTACACAGAAGCATAATACAAAAGTTGTAAATTTTAGTGGGGGGGGCAAAGCTCTTCTAGACTACTCAGTATCATTATGTCTCCAAAAGAGTTGAATAATAAAGGAAGAATTGTAAATAACTAATCCCAAAAAACTGTTTACGCTGAAGGTCAGACTGCAGTTATCCTCTGTTGAAATTAATTGCATTGGCATAGAAAATCAATTATTTGGTGTATGAAGAACTCATAAACATCCTGGTCCAATAAATGGTAAAGGTATCCTCCTTTCTGAGTTATTCCATGACACAATTGGACCTCCCCTTACTACTGTAAAGGGCCACAACAGACATGATGGGCCGGGGCCAGGCTTTTATGCTGACCTTCCTTCCACAGAGTCAGATACAGCAGCAGCAAAATGCAGCAGATTTATTTTTTATTTTTTAAACTAGGTTGGAATCAGTTTTGGATTTGTAAATTTGAAATGGACCTTTTTTATTCCATCTTCACTTTACTCAACCTTTCCAGTTTGGTTCCCTTTTTTTATTGGGACAGTCAGTGCACATTTACTGGTGGTCGCACAATTTAAAGGTTAAACACACAGTTCGGGTGATCCATTAGGGTTGTACTGGTTCAGCTCTTCAGACAGGGGGGTGCAGCCTCAGGGGGGGTCGGGGAGGCAGGGGGGCTGAGCCGGGCGAGCGACTGTTTACTCTGGGACGGTCCGATGGAAGACTTCCTGGCGTGTGAGCTGCCGAAATAAGAGTGGGGAGACACATTCAGATGGTAAATTTCTTACAGACAATATAACAAATAATAATGTCAATATTTTATACTTAAAGGGATACACCAAAATTTTTTTTTTTCTGTGTCTTGCCTCACCGAGTCCATGACAACCAGATAGACACCATCCTTTCGACTGTGCGTGCAGTAACAAGGGAGATACAGGCAGAGCTGGTGCACCGCTAATTAGCTTAGCTCAAACGCTGGAAGTGTATGGGTAGTGTTAGCCTGCCTCCTACCCGAGCCGAAATCAGTAGTCAGAAGCTGGTTTCATTTTAGCTCTAAACTCTGTAAATATATCACTTTATCAACATTTCAAACATGTTTAGGTGAGAAAGTAGCCGTTGTGATCAGCAGTGTGTCGTTAATTTGTCTAAATACCAGCTGTTTACAATTTTGTTCGGACAAATTCGGCGCTACTCAAGCTAGCCGTTGTGACCAACGCACTTCCGGTTACTTTCACAAAATAAAACACCTGTTGCCCTTTACATACAGAAAACCATGACGATAGAATTTGTGCTTCTACTTTGAAACAGGAAGCTAACCTACCCTCGATGTAGCTAGCTTGAACCAAAATAAACCGTCTTTGCTTGAACCCTCCGTTTTGACCGATCTGGTCCCGTTACCGGCATTTGACCGCTCAAGATGCCTTACCGGAGAGTTTTGTCAGCTCTGAGACCAAGATCGGCCCGCCGGTTTCCGTTTAGAGTTGCTGAAGAGTTTCTCTGATGACTTTAGGTGGAGGCAGGTTAACACTACCCATACACTTCCAGCATTTGAGCTAAGCTAATTAGCGGTGCGCCAGCTCTGCCCTTATCTCCCTTGTTACTGCACGCACAGTCGAAAGGATGGTGTCTATCTGCTTGTCATGGGCTCAGGAGTTAGGCAAGACACGAAAAAAAAAATGTTGGCGTATCCCTGTAAAGTTTCCTAAAAAATTGAATCAAAATGATAACTAGATCTTCATCCTCCTCACCCTTCATCCATCCGCATGTCCTCGGTCTGCCCTCCATCCACAGATCCCTCTGACTGATCAGAACAGCTGTCCTCCTGCTCCTCCATGTTGCGGCATCGTGGAGGCCAGCGCAGCTCTCCACTCTCCAGCTCGCTTTGCTCTGTGGGCTCCACGACGATGGAGGGGAGACGCTCCCTCCTGTAGAGGAACCCCTCAGGGTACGAGCCTGAATCTTCACTCATGTTGACTTCTGGAAAGATCTGGATCACAGAGGAGATACATACGGTATGTAGGTTATAACCATTACCCCTTCCAAAAAGATACTCCATAGTGAATATTTTTGATTTAAAGCTCATGGGATAAAAAATATATTATTGAATCCGTTCATGTGGACCTGAACACTGCAAAAATTCAAAATCTTACCAAGAATATTTGTCTTATTTCAAGTCAAAATGTCGTTTCTGGTCAAAATAAATCTCATTATACTTAAAATAAGACTCATCACATTTAAAAAGTAGCTTGTTTTCAGGCACTTTTTTCAAGCTAATTTTCCACTTTAAATAAGTAGAAAAATCTGATAGTGGATCAAGTTTTTCTTTCTTATTACAAGCACAAAAAACTTGCTTTCACTGGCAGATTTTTCTACTTATTTCAATTGAAAATTTGTTTGAAACAAGTGAAAACTGTCTAAATACAAGTTAATTTTTAGGTGATGAGTCTTATTTTAAGTGGTAAGAGATTAGTTTAGACTAAAATTGAGACATTTTGACAAGAAAGAAGACAAATATTCTTGGAAAGATTTTGAGTTTTAGCAGTGAAGCCAAGTCAAGATATTTTTTTTAAAAAGGCAGTTAATCAAAGAGGAAGTTGTACCTGGTAGGCTCGGCTTCCTCTTCTCTGAACCGAACTGTCGTCCATCTGAGATTCTACTTGACTGAGCATGGTGGTCATACTGCAAACAAAAAACAACACATTTACAGTATGTTCAGTTTGGGTAAATCTGGTCTGAAACGCTAATAATATTATCCAATACCATCAGTGTCTATTGCTGCAGCAGACTCCAGTGAATACAATGCTTTCTTTGCCCTTTGCCCTTTGCTTACGGTGAACTGAATCTATGGTTTTAGCAAAGAACTCGCCTGCTGATCCAAATAATACAAAATACAAGTGCAAATGAACTAGCCACTTGTCTTTAACCTAAAAATACAAATTAGGCAGCCGCTGAGAGATGTGGTCACAGCAATCTGAGATCCACTGGTCATACTGTACCACATGCAGGGATTAGTGAAAGAGTTACATCCTGCACGAGGAACAAAGCTCCTCATGGTAAATCCACACTGCTTAAAGACGGGTTCAACAAACACATGTATTATTTTGTTGCTATTTCAGTCACTGGGACAGAATTTGATCAGATAGCCTACAGCTCTGTGCTCTGATCCGAGGGCTGCTGGGAGTTTGTGTAAAAAAAACACAACTTCATCTGTGTTATTGATCTGGATTGATAAATCCACTAAACACAAAAAGGGGATAAAGCTTTACAGTTGACAACGAGGTCTAAAAACGTGTAGACTCCATACACATATAAACAACCGCTTTTTACCTCTGCAATTTAAAAATTTAGGTCAAGTGTAAAGTGGCCAGTGTTTCCCTGAGATACAGCCCAGTACAAGGGATGAGGAGTGAGACTTTCTCCCACTCTGTTTATCTGCAGGTTTAAGCCCTTAATGATCTAACAAGCTTGAAGAACAAGTGACTCCTCAACTCCTAAGGTGGGGGAAGGGTGAGAACAGATGACGAAGAAAAAGACAACTTGGTTTTCTGTGAGTAAGTATTCTCAAGAAATTAAATAAATATACATATTTTTTCCATTTTTAAAGTAAAACTGATTGTCCAGATGATTACTTCCTTGTAAAGTGATAACAAAAAAATCAGACTTTTATGACTTCCTGTTGGGTACAAGAACCGTAAGTGACATTTTGAAAACGTAGAGAAGGAATTTGAGTTTAATTTCAAATTTGTGCTGTTCTCCAATCACCACCGGTTTATTTATTTTATTTAACCTTAATTTAACCTTATTTATAAGGTTTAAATAGATCTATCTCTACTATATCCCATAGTTATTTTACCATGGGATTGATACAAAGGTGGACCAACACCATTGAGCTGCTCAAACTGGGGCAATAACTGACATGGTATTTATTTCAGACAGTCAGCGTGTCATCCAAATTGATGAATTTAGTCGCAGGTCTACGAGTAGAGGCTTCTTGATGCAATTATCTTGTTATCTTGTTGAATTGGTGGTGGCCTCATTTTCACCGTGGCTCTCTGTGAATATAATACTATAACACTCTTTGTAATACTCTTTCTCACAGCTATTGAAGTTTTGGGCAGGCAGTTACAATGTGCACAATGTACAGTATGTTTGTGCAAAAGTATTGAGTATTGAGTTTTTGGTAGTCATATAGCTTACCTGTGCGAGGCAGGAATACAGCTCATCTTTACAAGGCCTGAAAGGACTTAAAGGTTTGAAGAATCGAAAACAAAGAAAATCCAAATGTTCTTTTACAAAAAAAAAAAATGTCTCAGAAACTGAACTACTCCTGCTGAAAGGTAACCACTCTGTGCTGTCACTCACTGGCTTTCTTCTTCCTGACTACCACAGGTTTGGTTTTCTTTCTTTTTTTTACCCCTCCTCACCCTCCTCCCCTTCTTCTGTCTTTTTCTCCTCCTCCTCCTCCTGTCTCTCCCTTCATTTCCCTACAACGTCCAGTTCAGTGACGCACACAGCGCTGCACATTCAGGCTGACGCGCAAACCTACTTTACAAGCTGACGGGCTTAGTGTCTCCTTTAATCACAAACAAAGCCTTGATGTAACATGTGAGTGTGCAGCATCACGGGGCCTTGTATATACAAATTAGCAGATGAGCTGTGCGGGCTGCCGGCAGTCTGGAGATTTTACTTTATGATTAAGGCCAGAGGCTTTTCCTCCCAATAACTCCCAACTTCATCATTCTGCAGACATCATCATGGCCTATGTTGTTGTAAACTAAAAAACTATCTGACAAGGATACCTAATAGGGAATCAGATATTATTGTTGGGAGTACATTTCCATCCAACAACATTTTAAAGATAGCACACGTGTTTTTCGGTGATATTCTGGGTCAGAGCTTAGTTTGCATTTGGACTGGAGTAAAGACACCAGAAAGTTGGACAGCTCAGCGCTCACTTAAGATGGGTGTTATTTATGTGTACCGTGTGGTGTGTGTACTTCATCTGTCTATCAAACTCCATCTGTCGGTGTTCCCTTGTTGCTTTTGGAGCCAAAGGTGTCGTTTTCTAGTCAAACCAGCAGGAGGTGCTAACACATTTTGGCCAGTTCTTTTGTTCTGTATCATAATCTGCCATCAGCTGCTGCTTAGAACAGACAGCAGCTGGAGTTTATACACGATCTACGTAGTTTGGCACAGAATTGATCTCATGAACCTCTACCCATGTTGATTTAAACTGTGTATAAGCACATTATGAATCATTACATATATTTATGGTGCTGAAGTCTTAGAATAAAGGAGAATAAATTCAGGATCTTTACAAACATGCTTCTATTCTGGACATTTGAGGTAAGATGGAGGATGGATGACTTCGGCATCACTCATTAATCTGATGCAACACATGTAATAAGGGAGGGGAAACCAGTACATATCATTCACCAAATCTCATTTTACTGACCCATAGTATTACTAACATCACATTTTCAGCAGCTTTAAGTGGACTCATATTGGATGTTGATGATATGTGAATGCTACAGTATGCTGTCATGTCTTATATCAAAGTCAGACGTGCAATGATCATGGGCGCCTTTCTGTAAAATGAAATGGTTATATAGCTCTAAATCTATGTTGAAAAATGACATCTATATGCAATTATATTAATCTTTAAGGTTATATACACTGCTCAAAAAAATAAAGGGAACACTTAAACAACACATTGTAACTCCAAATATATCACACCCATGTGAAATCAACCTGGGATGATCATTTTGATTTACATTGATCATTTTTATGTTATGTTGTTCTCAACACACTCTACTATATATTGAATAACAATTTTAAACTGCAATATTTCATTAATTGAGATCTAAGATGTGTTGTTTAAGTGTTCCCTTTATTTTTTTGAGCAGTGTATATAGTTATACATGTAAATGTCACATTTTTCTTAAACTTATACAAAAGAAAACTACATTTACATATAGAATCACAAATATGACCTTAAATATACATATATTTACAAACATATACATTTAGATTTTAATTTTTCAAAGCCAAACTTGCTGTTTCATGACCATGTGTATCATGTGTATTGTATTTAGTTTTTTTCCTTTGTTTTTAGCAGATAATGTTACCACTCTTGCAAACACAACATACACTCATACTCACTGTATTTTGAAGGCTCCACTCACAGAAAAATGTGATCACACTCATGTGGAAGTGTGACACTTTAGGTTGTCGCAGGAAGTGCAGTTTAAACAGCTATGAAGGGAGAGATTAAAAGTGTGAGGCGGTTCTGTGTGGCAGCTGTGCTGTATTTATAAAGAGGGAAGAGGAAGGAGGCAGTTCTCTGGAAAAGTCAAAACAGAAGTTGAGGAGGAGAAAGAGAATGAGAGGAAGAGGCTGCAACAGACAAGAGGATGAACCAGAGGGACAGAGAGTGAGCAGATGAACAGACGAAGAGTTTGGATATTTTTTTAAAAAACCAGTCAGCTGGTCAAGAGGAAACTACCTCAGCTGCAGAGTGAGTGAGGGAGACAGAGGAAAGAACGACATGCAGGGGACTGAGAGGGAGGACAGGGACACAGCAGGGAAAGAGAAACAATCAAGGGATCTAAAAAAGTTCTTTGGATGGTTGACAAAATAAGAGATTTGCACTCTCACATCAAAACATGGCTGAGTGTTACAGCAACAGTTAGCAGCACTGATTCAGGTCAGTGGTTCCTGTTTGCTTTGTCACGGGGAGATAAAAAAAAGGGGAAGAAAAGCAAACAAGGACAGGTAATAAAAAAAGAATTAGTGGTCGATGGAAAAGGGAAAGAGGAATTGTTTCAGAGAGCGTAGCCTACAACATGCATCTGTATTAGGTCTCAGTGTTGTAGTAGAAAGTTTGTTGTGCTTTGGATATAGAGGGAGTGGGGAGAGACCGACGGAGAGACTCAAACACCAAAAAAGGTCTTGAGTCAGAGCTGGAGAGAAACTGCAGGCTTGACAGATGCTGCACAGCCATGGGGAGCCACAGGGAGAGAGGAACAAGCCGGCAGACAGACAGACACACACACAGACAGAGAGAGGGAGAGGATAGAGCCGACTTGTAAAGAAGACAGAAAAAAGTAAGTGAACACAGAAGTGAAGGGGAAGAAGAAGAGAGGAAGAGAGGAACATGTCCTGCTCAAAGAGGATGTTTGCATAGAAAACACGACACTTGTGTACCAGTGGTTAAGCAGAACAGGTATAAAGGAAAAGGGCAGGTCAGGAGGGGGGTGGGGTTAGGTGGAGATCCAAAAAGTGACTGTGCATGTCAGCGACGGGGCGCAGCCAAAAAAAGAAGAGAGAGAGAGAGGGAGAGAGGGTTGGGCTGTTACTGTAAATGTGATTCTCAAGAGGCTGAGCAGAGTACTGTAAACCAAAAGAGAGGGGGAAAAGAAAAAGAAAAAGAAGATCCAGCTTGTCTCAGCTCGGTGTAAATCCATCACCTCATGGACGCCAGGATTTCACAGCAGCAGCAGCAGCAGCAGCAGCTCTAAGCTAAAAACAAAAACAAAAACACACCGCACCTATTAGGCCGTCATGTCGAGCGGCCCTGGCCTCGGTGCACCCGACCTGGCCGAGGGCCCCCAGACCACCGGACCCGTCGGGCTGCAGACCCTGTTGGACCTGCTGGTGGGCGTCTACCAGGAGTTCTACTCCTCGCCCTTTGCAAGGGAAAAGTATGTTTCTGGTTTCCTACAGTGGGGTGAGTGTCTCTCTCTCAATTCAATTCAATTCAATTAGCTTTATTGGCATGATGAACAGGGATTTGTTGTTGCCAAAGCATTGTATAAACTATTTCAATATAACAATACAGTATTACATATTTCAATATTCAATAACAAATAAACAATATTCCATATAAACTACATTACAATAGAATTTAATACAATCAGGTATAAATAATGGTGCAGGTAAAGATGTTACAAAGCAGAAGTAAGCGATCCGGTGGTGTTGGCTAACTTCCTGTCAGATGATGGAGTTAGCAGTCCCCGCCCTCGTCCCTACGTCACCACATTCACGTGCATCCCTTGGCTGCACACACAGAGAGGACTGCCCCTTTATGTCGTTCTCTCTCCTCATTGGATAAAGGTTGTAGGATACAAGGAAAGTTTTCTCCTCGGCTCAGAGCAGAGCAGAGTGACTGACAGACCCGTGTTTCAGACCAAACACTCTATGTAAGTGATTGCTGTCGGAAGATAGAACTATTTAAGACTTATATTAACACAAATATTCCGCTTACTTCTGCTTTAATACAATCAGGTATAAATAATGGTGCAGGTAAAGATGTTAAAGTGAGTCCCTCAGGCTGTGGCAAGCAGTTACATATTTGGCTGCCAGAGGAGCTGCTGGCCCTTCTCCTAGCAGGATTGACATTTTCTCTTCTGGTGTTAGCAGGTGGAATCTTTTGATTTTCTTAGTTAATTCTTTGAAGTGGGTGTCTCTTATTAAAGAGTATTTCTCACAGTGGAGCAGGAAGTGCATCTCTGTTTCAGTTTCTCCTGTGGAGCAGTGAGCACATACGCGCTGCTCTCTGGGCAGCCATGTCTGTCGGTGTCGTCCTTTCTCTACAGCGAGCTGGTGGTCACTCGTCTTTGTTTTATGTCTCTGACAGAGTGGAGGTATTCAGCCAATTTATATTCTCTGTTTAGAGTTAAATAACAATTTAGTCTGCTTTGAGTTTTTGTTTTCTCTCTCTCTCTGTTTGCATATATCAATTCAATTCAATTTCGCTTTATTGGCATGACAGTTAAAAGAACTATGTTGCCAAAGCATTAGGAATCAATGACACAATACAACTCATGAAACCAAATATACAACAATATACAAATAAATAAAAAGTGTACATAAAATTATTTACCCTATGCATGTGTGTGTGAGCATGCACGTGTGTGCTGATCAAGTTCTCTCTCTCTCTTCACTGCAAAAACTCAAAATCTTACCAAGAATATTTGTCTTATTTCTAGTCAAAATGTCATTTCTAGTCAAAACAAATCTCATTCTACTTAAAATAAGACTCATCACATTAAAAAGTAGCTTGTTTTTAGACACTTTTTACTTCTTTCAAGCATATTTTCACTTGGAATAAGTAGAAAAATCTGATAGTGGAGCAAGTTTTTCTTTCTTATTACAAGAACAAAAATCTTGCTTTCACTGGCAGATTTTTCTACTTATTTCAAGTGAAAATGTGAAAATATCTAAAAACAAGTTAATTTTTAGGTGATGATTCTTATTTTAAGTGGAAAGAGATTAGTCTTTGACTAGAAATGAGACATTTTGACAAGAAATAAGACAAATATTCTTGGAAGGATTTTGAGTTTTTTCAGTGTTATACATAGTCTAAATGACATGAAACTTAAAATAAAATAAAAAATAATATGTGTGTGTGTGTGTGGTAAGATTGGGCATCATTAGACTGTTGCAAGTTGTTATATATAAAACATACACATATTGTTCTTAAATGATGACAGTAACAAATGATAATAAAAAAGGACAACAATATTAAATGACATCAATAGTGGTTCTGATCAGCATTCGTGTACTTTTCTAGTATCGTGGCAGAATGTTACATATTGTGCAGCTAATTTAGTAAATTGTGGATCTTCTCCCAGAAATACTTTTAACAGATCATCTCCTGTTTCCTCTCTGTCTCTCTCTCTCTCTGTGTGTTTGCATATAAATCACTCACCTTGCTCCTGACAGTACGTAGCTACATGTCGCCTGGCAACAACTTTGTTTGGTCACAGATCAAGAACAATCAAAGTGGCCGCTACCCGGAGCTCAGCACACGACATACTGTAGCATCATGTGTGACTCAACAACAGTCGGTGTGTGTGTGTGTGTGTGTGTGTGTGTGTGTGTGTGTGTGTGTGTGTTTGTGCTGCTCAGAGCTCAGCTGCTGCTGCTGCTGCTGCATTCCTGGGCAGGAAACCATGAGTTCAATCATTATTTAACTCTACCGTGGCTGCATGCACCCCATGCCAACATGACGTGTCACTTAGCAACCAACCACTTTGTTTAGTCGTTCACAAACTCGGGGCCAGTTTCTCCAAGATATTTCAGACTGCTCTGTCGTCTTACGTCAGGGACACACCGTTGGCCGTTGACCTGCTATGAAGAAGTATGCTCTGTCTCTTTACATACAGTTTGCAACTTTCCCCAGTGACATAATTCAATTTTTTTCCATATTGTCTCCATATGCAGCTGCTGGTTTAACTATCAAGTGATGCATTGGACACATATCCAGTGTGAAAGTATGCATCAGCTGTAAAAAAAAAAAAAAAAAAAAACTGAGACTGGTCTGATGTACGTTAGAGAATTCAACACAAAACAAAAGCTGTGTCCCATTTCAGGGGTTGCATCCCATGTGGTGTAGGAAGGCGTGGCAAGACTGAACTAAACTGAGTTAGTCTGGCCTACGTCTGCTACCAGCTGTGTTCATCTTTACGAACTAAGGTGTCATCATTTCTCAATCTTGACTGCACAATTCTGCTGAGATCTGATGTCTGTTTTCCTTCCTTGGTTAAACCAAACACAAGTTATGATGAGTATTGCAGATGTTTGGCATACAACAGGGAACACCTACCAAACATTTTCATTTCATTTCATTTCATTTTCATTTATTGTTTATTTGACGAGGACAGTCCACATGCCGGATTTAGCTCAATGCTAATTTCCATCCGGAGCCCTCACATTTAAAGACAGACAGACAGACATACCATACAAACAGATAACTGCGTATATATAAGAAGTATTAGCAGCAGTTACAACAATAAGAAAACAGATAACAACCTGCATAAATATAAGAGAGGACAGAGTACTAGCAGCAGTTATAGCAGTAAGAAATAAGAAAACAGATAACACCAGCACTAATTATACTCAATCCATCTGTGGGGTTACCATTTATATGGATGGAAAAAGGTGATAGGCTAGAAATTATATTACTATTAGATTGCATTACTTTAATTTATCACTTTAACTTTGTATAATTCAATGAATGTACGCTGATACGTATGTTTGGAGCACTGTGTTGTTTAGTTTGTCTTCATTGATATTAATGTGGCAGACAAAATAATCGCGGCCCACAGACCTGTTGTGTGGTTTGTTGTTTGGTTCAAAATCGGTTTTCTCTTGTCTTGATCACAGATTTTTGTTGTTGGAATCAACTGTTATAACCCAACCCCGTTAAAAACCTAAAGCCGCGCTAGATTCCCTTCAAACACTAGCTACAGTATACAGTATTTTCCATGGATTTAGTGGTGCTGTGAAAGCTCTCAGCACCACGGCTCTAAACTGAGCCTGGTAGGTTACAGGAGGGGAGTTATGAAGATATGAAGAGCTCAGCTGAGAGAGACCACACAGAACTGCCTCGGTAACCTCTGTGCTACGACCCCAGAGTGCACGGCACTTAAAAGCAACAGGAGACCATCGCAAGTCATGAAAGTCAACGCTCCTCTGTTGACCTGCTGCCACTCCCGATGAACCTTGGAGAGGCCGAGAGACGGACGTGACTCAGTGACAGACTGATTCATGACAACACACACACATAAGAGCTAGAAGAGCACGTCGCTGCTTAGATTTACAGTGGTCTTCCTGCCAGGCATCGATCTTTAAAACCCTCCTGTTGTCCCTCTGGGTCAAGGAAGGAAGGAAGGACGAAGGGAAAGAAGGAAGGAAGGACAAAGGGAAAGATGGGAGGAAAGAAGGAAGGGAAAAAGGAAGGAATGATAGAAGGAGGGAGGGAACAGATTGGGTCAATTGGGTCAAAAAGGAAGGAACGAAGGGAAGGAAGGAAGGGAGGGAATAAGGACTGTGGAAAGAAGGAAAGGTAAAAGGAAGGAATGAAGGATTGAGGGAAGGAACAGATTCATTCAAGGAAAGAAGAAGAAGGAAGGAGGAAGGAAGGAATGGAAAAAGGACTGTGGAAAGAAGGAAAGGAAAAAGAAAGGAAAGAAGGGTCGAGGGAAGGAACAGATTTGTTCAAGGAAGGAAGAAAGAAGGAAGGAAAAAGGGAAGGAAAGAAAGATGAAGGGAAGAAACAGATTCGTTCAAGGAAGGAAGAAGAAAGAAGGGAGGGGGAAAGGATTGTGGAAAGAAGGAAGGGAAAAAAGATGGAGGTAGGGAACATATTTGTTCAAGGAAGGAAGAAGAAGGAAGGGAGGAAAAAGTGAAGGAAAGAAAGATGGAGGGATAGGGAACAGATCAGGTCAATTGGATCAAAAGAGATAGGAAGAAGTAAGGACAAATGGAAGGAAGGAAGGGAAAAAGGATTGTGGAAAGAAGGAAGGATGGAGGAAGGGAACAGATTGGGTCAACTTGACCCAGAAGGACAACAGGAGGTTAAATATCGAAGGTGGCTCGATTTAGTCTGTAACTGTTGATGAATTATCACCCATCTGCCCTCACTCCTCCTCCTCCTCCTCCTCCGTTATTGACATAATCTGTCCAAACACGTGACTGTGGCTGTGCACGTACCTATTGTATTGTATTGTCTAGTGTAGCAGAGAGGGAGTGGGGGAAAGGTGGGTGGGTGATTATGTGTGCCCCCCCCTTGCCCACACACACACACACACACACACACACACACACACACACACTCCAAATTTAACCACCACATGAGTCGAGGAATGAGGATCCAGTGTCACTGTGATCTGTGATGAAGCCGTTTTCTGGCTTCAGTTTGAGCTTCAGAGTAAAACAGCTTCACTGCCAAAAGCTTATAGAGGCATCCCAATCAGTCAGGAGTCAGTAATGTTTTAAAGTTATGTGTTGTTTTATCCTACTCCCCTAGCTTATAATTGGCAAATTTAACATTAAAGGGATACACCAACATTTTTTTTCTTCGTGTCCTGCCTCACTCCCGAGTCCATGACCAGCAGATAGACACCATCCTTTCGACTGTGCGTGCAGTAACAAGGGAGATAGAGCCGTATCGCCCGTAATTAGCTTAGCTCAAACGCTGGAAGTGTATAGGTAGTGTTAGCCTGCCTCCACCTGAAGTCATCAGAGACGCTCTTCAGCAACTCTAAACGGGCCGATCTTCGTCTCAGAGCTGACAAAACTCTCCGGTAAGGCATCTTGAGCGGTCAAATCGGAGGGTTCAAGCAAAGACGCTTTATTTTGGTTCAAGCTAGCTACATCGAGGGTAGGTTAGCTTCCTATTTCAAAGTAAAAGCACAAATTCTATCGTCATGGTTTTCTGTATGTGAAGGGCAACGGGTGTTTTATTTTGTGAAAGTAACTGGAAGTGCGTTGGTCACAACGGCGAGCTTGAGTAGCGCCAAATTTGTCTGAACAAAATTGTAAACAGCTGGTATTTAGACAAATTAACGACACACTGCTGATCTAAACGGCTACTTTCTCACCTAAACATGTTTGAAATGTTGACAAAGTGATATATTTACAGAGTTTAGAACTAAAATGAAATCAGCTTCTGACTGCTGATTTCGGCTCGGGTAGGAGGCAGGCTAACACTACCCATACACTTCCAGTGTTTGAGCTAAGCTAATTACGGGCGATACGGCCTCTATCTCCCTTGTTGCTGCACGCACAGTCGAAAGGATGGTGTCTATCTGCTGGTCATGGACTCGGGAGTGAGGCAAGACACACAAAAAAAATGTTGGCGTATCCCTTTAACATTAAGGACCTGATGGAGCGAGGGCGGGGTTAGTAAAACGATTACAGACAATATATAACTTTTTAGTTGCGCTTTACTTCACACTATTCAATTTTTGTTGTGTCACAGTGCGTAGTTTGTCATTTGTAGAAGAAATACTGATTGAACTTGAACTTTACATCCACAGTTCACTCACATTAGGCCGTGGAAGCTGCCAGAGCCGTGAGCCGTCCAACTGTGTCCGTCTGATCTGATGCCAGATTTAATAAGTAAACTGCCTCTTCTATTCTCGGCGTTCAGTCTGTGCAGGAAACATTTTAATAAAATGTCATCAGACCAAATATTTAACTTGGATCTCGAATAACAGTAATATCTGTTATGTGAGGGGTGATGCTGTAGGTGGACATCTGAAAACATTTATGGTTTTATATTACATTTGCTGTTAATGTTTAACTGCAGGTGACACATTTTGGTCTTCATGATTCCTAATAATCGTTGTTGTTGTCATTATTACATTGATGCACAAAAACAACGATATATCTGAGTGAGGAGAGAGGGATCAGAGGGATTTGCATGGATTTGGGTAAGACAAGAATACAATCTGCAGGCTGCCTTAAAGCCTGATGTAAAAAAAAGACTGAACACATTTCTTGTCCACAAATGAACTCTATGAATGGCCTTTAGTCACCAACATGTGATGCTGCTATCACAAGACAACCTCGACTTTCCACATATCTTTTACACTGCTGTGTACCACTGTGATTGTGCTGGATTCACTTTTTCCAAAGCTGTATCATCACCATTTAAATGCATGTCAGTGTTTTGTACACATTATGCAGTCACACATTCAACCAGCTGTTTTTTTTTTCCAAGCTGCGTTCAGTTTGGTGTAAAACTACTAGGCCTCAGTAGATGATTTGTACTACAGCTTTTATAGTCATTTAATCCATTTAATGAGGAAGTAACACGTAAGTGAGCTGATAATGAGGCTGTGTGTAACAAGTGAGAAGAGCTCCAATGCTAAAAAACAACTGATTCAACAAATTAAATTCCCCTTCTCCAAATCAAAACTTCTTCAAGTGTTGACATCTCAATTTTTTTGGTGTTCTGTGTTCCTCCAGAATGATGTTGGGACTACAGATGGAAATTAGCTCTAGGGGCTAAATCTGGTATCTCTTCGTTGTTCTACAATTGATTAATGGTATTGTACACTGTCCTGTAATAATAAACTAAACTGAACTAAACTAAATTTAAAATATTCTGGCCACAATCTATCACATCCAGTAGTCGAGTTGAAGGGGGATGAGGGGGGATGGTATCCCCCCTGAAATAAAAACGATCAAAATCATCCCCCCTGAAAAAATGCCATCCCCCCTCTCCATCCCTCCCATTTTTACATAAAATGTTGGACATATAACTTGTAATTATAGGCTGTCAAATCAATTTTAACATTAATTAAAAAAAATCTATTGATAGTTGATTTCATTAAAAAACATTTGCACAAATCAAGCCTATCCACTTTTCCATGTTGATAAAAGTATTAAAATGATAATTCAAGGGATATTTAGGCTATAATAGATAAAAATGTGCGATTAATTTGCGATTAATCGTGAGTTAACTATGACATTCATGAGATTAATCGGGATTAAATATTTTAATAACAGCCCTTGTTATTTCATCATTAGAGAGTAGGCCTACGCATGTTGAATAAAAGAAATAATAAAATCTGAGGGCACAAATAAAAAAATTCAAATAAACTTGGCTTGATTTGATTTGAGAGGATTAAGAAGTCTTATTTTTTCAGTGTTTTGTTTTGATATCGTATTTACATGAGTTGACCATCCCCCCTGAATTTTTTTTACAACTCGACTACTGATCACATCATAAGACATAACACTTTTTATTGATCCCACTTGTAGGAAATTCACCTGCAACAGTAGCATAGAAGCACAGGACAAGTAAAGAAAGTAAGGAATACAAACATAAAGACAGTCACTACTACAGTATGTACAAAATATAGGAAAAACAAAAACATGTACTGTTAGGCTATAGAGAAAAACCATAAATACGTTGCTTGATCAGAAATAATGCACCGTGTGGGTGGGCATGAAAACAAGTAAATGTAGGCTACAGCTTGTAAATGAAACTGTGCTAAGAAAGAAAGATCCGGAAGAACAAAAACTTTATTCAACAATCATATTTTTTCTGCTCGCAAGGTTTTTACATCCACAGAATCAGATAAAATGGGACAAGAAAAGAATGAATGTTGTTTATGAGTCTGTTTCTATGTAAAATGCAGCATCACAACATCACAAGGCAGTGATGCAGCACACATGTCTCCTGTCATGTGGGTGGGTGGGCCGCAGCATAAAGGACCTTTTCACAGTTGTTCTGCTGCAGGAAACTTTTAGTTCTCGTGCTACAGTTAAGTGTGTGTTAATGAAGCCACGGTTTACACTGCGCCTCTGCCCCACTTGCATTCCTGTCAGTGTGTGTGAGGACGAGAGGGGGAATGAAAATAAAAATAAAGGACTGGAAAATTTGCCTCGATTCATAAATGATAGCTGCTATTTTTAGCCGTTAAGAGTGACTCCAATTCAGACAGTTGCTGTGCTGAAGAGAGGAACTCCCTTTATGGCAAACTGAACCCTCTGTTGAGCTGGGAGGACACGGAGAGCAGCATGTTCTCAGTTTAAAGCAGCGCTCTGTTATGTGAGAGCAAAACAGCCACATTGTGAAGAAAGAAAGAGCAAAGAAGCATTTTATATTTGTTTTTTTCAAATTTAGCACCAATTAGAACTGCATTTTTTGTTTCATTGTCCGTTATATGACGAAGGCAGGCAGTTTTTGTTTCAGATAATGCAAAAATGTGAAGTTGTGTGAGTTGTTTTGGGTTGATGATGATGTAAAGTTGGAATGGTTCTTCAGAAAAGAAGTCTTTACTATAGCTACACTGCAAAAACTCAAAATCTTTCCAAGAATATTTGTCTTATTTCTCGTCAAAATGTCTCATTTCTAGTCAAAACTAATCTCTTTCCACTTAAAATTAGACTCATCACCTAAAAATTAACTTGTTTTTAGATAATTTTCACTTGTTTCAAACACATTTTCAATTGAGTTAAGTAGAAAAATCTGCCAGTGAAAGTAAGTTTTTTGTGCTTGTAATAAGAAAGAAAAACTTGCTCCACTGTCAGATTTTTCTACTTATTTCAAGTGAAAATATGCTTGAAAGAAGTAAAAAGTGTCTAAAAACAAGCTACTTTTTAATGTGAAGAGTCTTATTTTAAGTGGAATTAGATTTGTTTTGACTAGAAATGACATTTTGACTAGAAATAAGACAAATATTCTTGGTAAGATTTTGAGTTTTTGCAGTGTACTTTCATAAAAAAAGTGCCTGGTCAATAAGAAAAAGTGAATTATTTATGTGAATTCCATGTGGTTTTTGTTTTGTCTGTGCTCTGATGATTTAGTTTGTTGTCTAAATATGAAATGTGTCTTGTAAGCCCTTACAGGCTGGGCGCCTTAATTGGTGCATGACACTTCAATAAACATGAATTCATTCCACTCCATCATCTTAAAATCAATAAAATCCACATTAACCTTTCTCATTTTCTTGCTCTTGATAACCATCAGACCACTAATTTAGTTTTAGTTTTATTTACTTGCACCATCAAAATCAAGGACAATTACAAAAACAGAAATGAAACAAGAAGGGGAGGTAATAAAAAGCCTGTAGCCTATGGGCTTATACAAAATACCTTCCCGAAAAATATGCAAAAATTCAAGAACAATTCAATAACAGCAAAAAAGTGCCTTATTATAACAAAATGTGAAATGATAGCGTATGAGTGGGTGATCTCTATAGGTGAAGGCTACATTACAACACAACATGTGTTATTATTTTTGGACGTCACACAGTTTCTCCTCCCCTCACAGCTGAGCCCCTGGTGAGACAGGTGAGGAGGACTCGCATCAAGAGAGAAGACTTTCACATCCTGAAGGTGATTGGCAGAGGCACGTTCAGCGAGGTGAGCGGGTCTGAGGCAGAAATCAAACATTTTCAGACACGTAGAACCAGTAAATGATCTGACAAAGTGTCGATATAAGATTTTTGGAGTCTACACATTAAAGATTTTAGATTTTTAACTAATGCCATAACACAAAATACACTCTGGACCATCATCTGTCCCCATAAAACCACACACTGTATGTTGTATGATGGTATATAATGTTTTTATTGTCTGTTTTTGATGTAGACATTCTTCTCTTTAGTTTCTCAGTGTCATTTTTGAAAGATTGCAAGTTCAACACTACTATTTTTGTAATTTGCACTTTTGTCTCATACATTTTTTTTAATAGAAATCATGACTAATAATATAATACTGGTATAATAATAACGTGACTTCTCACAGGGTTCAATAAAAACTGTCTGACTGCTAAGCCCAGAAAATGTGTATAAACTCTCTCCTGGAACTATAATATGAAGTGAAGTTAATAAAAACACTGTTTTGAAAAATAAAATCTAACCGTTTATTAACCCTGAATCAAAAAGTTTGCAAAAAACACATTTACACACTGATTATTTGGCTGAATCTACGTTTTACCATAATAAGTGATGACAGCATCCAATGTTTGTGGTTGTTGTGTTGTGTTGTGTTGTTGCAGGTTGCTGTGGCGAGGATGCGAAGCACACAACAGGTGTACGCTCTAAAGATTATGAATAAGTGGGACATGCTGCGGCGAGGAGAGGTACACAAACAAACACACAAACATGGGCTCACTCACACAGTCGTAGAATAAACACAGGACAGGCAGGGAGGGAGGGAAATAAGGACGGAAAGTGAAATGAAATGAAATGGAGGCTAAAGTCTCTTTGATTCAAGCTGGACGCCCTTTAGTTTTCTACCTGCAGCTCTTTGTTTTGTCTCGTTCAGACAGCGTGTTACCAGGAGGAGAGGGAGGTTTTACTGAGGGGCGACAGACGCTGGATTACAGAGCTGCACTACGCCTTTCAGGACGACAACTATTTGGTATGTACTGTATATGAACACACCATTAGTTACACTGCAAAAACTCAAAATCTTACCAAGAATATTTGTCTTATTTCTAGTCAAAACGTCTCATTATACTTAAAATAAGACTCATCACATTAAAAAGTAGCTTGTTTTTAGACACTTTTTACTTCTGTCAAGCATATTTTCACTTGAAACAAGTAGAAAAATCTGATAGTGGAGCAAGTTTTTCTTTCTTGTTACAAGCACAAAAAACTTACTTTCACTGGCAGATTTTACTACTTATTTCAAGTTAAAGTTTGTTTGAAACAAATGGAAATTATTTAAAAGCAAGTTCATTTTTAGATGATGATTCTTATTTTAAGAGAAAAGAGTTTAGTTTTGATTAGAAATTAGACATTTTGACAAGAAATAAGACAAATATTCTTGGAAAGATTTTGAGTTTTTGCAGTGTATGATGTCAACTAATGTATCAAACACATACAGTATTTATTTAACTTTTCTCTCACCCATCCATCCGCCCTCTCAGTATCTGGTGATGGATTACTACGTCGGAGGAGACCTGCTGACTCTGCTCAGTAAGTTTGGAGACCGGATCCCTGAGGACATGGCTCAGTTCTACCTGGCTGAGATGGTCATGGCCATTGACTCCATCCACAGGCTGGGTTATGTACACAGGTAGACCGTCCTCATAATGCTCCTCTGACTTCCTCATTCATTCTTTTTGCTGCATTTTATATCTAGATATATAGATATATAAGCCATTAATGAACATGGGATTTATTTTGGAGGGTTATTTTAGATTTTTAACTAATGCCATAACACAAAATACACTCTGGACCATCATCTGTCCCCATAAAGTCACATATTGTGTGTTGCATGATGGTATATACTGTTTTTATTGTCTGTTTTTGATGTAGACATTCTCCTCTTTAGTTTTTCAGTGTCATTTTTGAAAGGATGCAAGTTCAACACTTACATGGTTCTAATTTGCACTTTTGTCTCATACATTTGTTTTTTATAGAAATCATGACTAAAAATATAATACCGATATAATAATAACGTGACTTTTCACATGGTTCAATCAAAACTGCTAAGTCCAGAAAATGTGTATAAACTCTCTCCTGGAACTATAATATGAAGTGAATAAAAGTTTAAAAAACTGTTTAAAAAAAAAAAAAAAAATCTAACCTTTTATTAACCTTGAATCAAAATGTTTGCTAAAAAACGTGAAATGTTAGCACATCTTAATTAGTAAATTTGAGGACAAAATACTCAAATTTGTGCATAGCTGAAACGTGTCAGCGTGTTTTTGCATGATGTGAGCCAGAATAAATCATGTGAAAAGTGAGTATTTTGACCTGAAATTTATTAATAAAGATGTGCTACCAATGCAAGTTTTTTGCAAACTTTTCCATTCATATTAAGTCTTTGGTTCAGCACTCTGATTTGAATGAGCCTTTTTGTTGAAGCACAACCTCTCCTATCTCTTATCTTTTATCAACCCTGTTCCTTACGCAGAGACATCAAACCTGACAACATCCTGCTGACAGCTGACGGACACATCAGACTGGGGGACTTTGGGTCATGTCTGAGGCTCTTAGAGGATGGGATGGTGAGAGCTGACTTGACTTGCAGAGAAAATATTGGCAAACATCCAGCACATCGTGGAATAAAATGAAAATAATACCATAATGTAACGACATTAAAGTAAGTTTTAAGAGAAAATTCTGCTTAAATTGACCCGGAAACCAAAAGGACTGGAGAATAATGGTAGGAAGCTCTGTGCTACAGCTGTGAAGGGAAACTAAAATAGAGAGACATGTTGAGCCAGAGATCCAAGAGTAGACAGATTTCGGTCGTCAATGAGCTTATTTTTAAAATCATCCATTTTATTTCATGGCAGGTTCACTCAGCCCTCGCGGTCGGGACCCCTGACTATTTGTCTCCAGAGATTTTGAGGGCCGTAGAGGGAGGTGGAGGTTACGGTCCGGAGTGTGACTGGTGGGCGTTGGGTATCTGCGCGTACGAGATGCTGCTGGGGACGACGCCGTTCTACGCAGAGTCTATTTCTGAAACATACGCCAAGATCATCAACTTTCAGGTAAAGTAGATCATCAATGTTGTCAATCATTTAAAGGGATAGTTCAACATTTTGGCAAATTGGCCCATTGCCATAATCCCTATAGTCATAGCAGTAGGTTCGTTACCTTTAATTGTCGGTGCAAGCTATTTTTAGAACAGCGGAGCAGAGCCGTGAGCTGCTCAGAGCTACGCTACGGAGGCTCATGGGATTTCTTGGTTTCCTTCATCAAACTCATCAAATACACAATCCAACAACTCCAAAGTGCTCTGGTGGACAAGTTGTGACCTGCACATTCACCACGCTATGAGATAATAACACAACGTTACCAGACAGAGTTGTTTTAGAGGGAAATACAGAGACTGTTGATGAAAAACTGTCCCTGAAGGCAACGTGCATCAGCGGTTTTGCATGAATTTATCTCTAAAACAACTCTGTCTGGTAACGTTGTGTTATTATCTCATAGTGTGGTGAATGTGCAGGTCACAACTTGTCCACCAGAGCGTTGTGGAGTTGTTGGATTGTGTATTTGATGAGTTTGATGAGGGAAACCAAGAAATCCCATGAGCCTCTGTAGCGTAGCTCTGAGCAGCTCACGGCTCCGCTCCGCCGTTCTATAAATAGCTTGCACCGACAATTAAAGGTAACAAACCTACTGCTATGACTATAGTGATTATGGCAATGGGCCAATTTGCCAAAATGTTGAACTATCCCTATAATGTCACCTTCTTAAAAAAAAAAAAAATTAAATCCAGGAGTATTTCGAGTTCCCTCCATCCGGCCCTGAGATTTCAGACAACGCCCGGTCCTTCGTCACTGGACTCATCTCTGAGAGGGAAATCCGTCTGGGGAGGAAAGGCATCAGTGACTTCAGGAGCCACCCGTTTTTCTGTGGACTGGACTGGGGGTCGCTGCATAAACACCCGGCCCCCTACCTACCCGAAGTATCCAATCCCACCGACACCTCCAACTTTGACATTCTGGATGACTGTCTCAGCGAAATGGTACCGGTGCTGTCTTTAATTAATTAAACATCCTTACCTTTCCCTCTCATATCATGCCATGCACTTTATTCTGGAGCCTAGGTTGTGTCTGAAAGAAAACTCCATACTTGCAGAAACTGTGTGAGACTTCTGCATGAAACCTCAAATTATTATTTTTAGGAAGCTGTCTGCAGATACGAATAAAATTTGACACAAATTCTGATATTTTTTTTGTTTGTGCCACTCATTCAAAGTGTGGCTGGCTTCTAACAAAATAACACACCTAACCTTTGCTAGTATGAAAATTGGAAAATCTGTTGTGTTCTGCAGGAGACGCTGTCTGATGTAATGGACAGAGCACCAATAGGAGTACACTTGGCTTTTGTTGGATATTCTTTCACCGCTACCAGGTGAACTGAATGGCTCGTTTTCTGTGCATCAAACAACTCTCTACCTGTATTAGAAGCCGTCCTTGGTGTCATTTAACGGGTCTGTCTTTACAGTCAGACGGGTGCTGTCGACCGCAGTCAGGACATCATGATGCAGATGGACCACACGAGGCTCAGGGAGTTCGAGGGCCTGTACACGCCGGAGAAGCTGGTGAGAATATAATTTATAAACATGTCAGAACTTCCGGTAACACTTTACTTGACGCTTATCTTTATAACGCATTATGACTTATGATGCAGTTATAGCACTGTATAGCTATAGCTATAAACACTCATAAATGATCATAATGCTTTATAACAATAATCGTAACACACTATAAAGCATTTTTATCTTGACTTATAAGGTCAGGTATTATAATACGTTATAATTGTAAGTAACTGGCTGACAATGCCCACATCGATAATGCATTAAATGCATTAAATATAGTTATAATGTGTTATATAAAAAACCATTATAAAATGCTCTATGATGTCTTATGCTTATTGTTATAAAGCCTTATGATAATTAATGAGTGTTAATAATGATAGTTATACACATTTATAAGCCAATTATAACACATTATAACTACATTAATAATGCATTATCAATGTGGACATTGTCAGTGAGTTACTAACAATTATAACCTATTATAATACCTGACCTTAAGGGAGATAATAAGTCATGATAAAATGCTTTATAGTGTGTTATGCTTATTGTTATAAAGCATTATGATAATTTACAGTATGAGTGTTTATAACTATAGTTATACAGTGCTATAACTGCATTATAACTCATTATAAGTATGGTAAATGTGTTATAGAGATAGGCGTCAAGTAAAGTGTTACCGAACTTCCATTTGTCCCCCATATGTTCATGTAACGGCTATAAATATCGTTCCTGCTTGTTTTTAATTGTTGTACTGGACCCAATCTGTGTGTGGTTCTGATCCAGGGTCAGCTGTTGCATCTCACAGATACTCTACCAGACGACCTGCCTGCGCTGTTGGATCTCCCATTCACTCTGGAGCAAGGTTGTGCCGCGTCCACCCACACCACCACCGAGGAGGAGGAGGAGGAGACGGACGAGATATCAGGACTCAGTGAAGACTTGCAGCGGTAAGAGTTTATAGACGTATCATCTTTAACCAGTGCATCTGTGTTGCCTATCCTCAATGATTTGCAATTTAAAGCCCCCAGTATGCAACTTATTTGGCTTTTTATTAGCAAAAATCAAATCTGTCTTTCATAAATACGTATTTCACTGAAGTGGAATCACAGCCGCATACAAATGAAAGCTTTCTGGTACCTTAGAATGAGTTGTTACAAGTCGTTACAAATACATAAGTGGGCGACGCACCGAACCGAGGCGGCCATGTTGCATCGCCATTTTTTACGTTGAGTGGCAGCGTGACCGTAGGTAACCACGGAAACTGAGCGGAGCTGTGGGCTCGGCCTGTTAAAACTGTCACCACTGTGTAGTGTGAGGAAGGACGGAGGCACCGGTGTTGCATTCAGGTGCAGTCAGGCAGACGGCCGTCGGCAAACCAACCGGATGTCATTTTACTCCACCAGAGAAAGACGGTAAAACAATACCACATCACCATGACAACATGTTGTCACGCCTGTATTGTATTGTCTCGTGCTGGCGGACCACTTGTTTACATAGACGCTTGTTTATCCTGTTACATGCAGCGTCTGTTGTCTGTCTGACGTCTGCCCGATTTCACGTGAATGCAACATCAAGAATACGTTCAGATATGCAACCGCACCGCTAGATGGGGGGAATTCCTACATATTATACCTTTAAGGAACACAAATTTTTTAGGAAACCTAACCCGACAAATGACCTATAACTTCACACAACCCAACAGAAGTGTGAAGAAGAAAACAAACAGGTTGGAAATTGTTCAGTTGCCAGTTGGGGCATCGTTTCACTTATTATTTACCTTAGGGGCAAGAAAGTCAGGGAGAGAGCGGTTAGGAACACACACACACACACATAAACAAACATACACAAACCACACCCATGCTTGTATCCGCTGGAAACACTTCCGTTGTGTTGTACAGTAGCACAGTAGTTTGTTTATTTGCATGTGTTGTGATTTTTTTTTTTTGTAGCACTCGTGTTGATTATGTTTTCTGAATTTGCAGAACATTTGAATGTTCACATGTTTTCCTAAGTTGCCATGTGTTGAGCTCTCAGAGCCACATACGAATGTATCTACAGTATTTCCCATATCATAGTCGACTGTTCCTCTGTAAATGACATGTTTTTAAGATGCTCAGTTAGATTAATATTGAACAAAGTTTTTTTGAATTGCTCTTAAGTGCAGGTTAGTTAAGGAATATGGTCACAGTCTTTTGTTTTGTATTTTCCAGCAGGTTACAGGAAGCAGAGAGGAAATATTGTGAGCTGGAGAAAGAAATGGAGAGATTGAAGGAGGAGATGCAGGACAGGAGATCCCCCAAAGTAACAGGCAAGTGATCCACAGCCCTGCCTCTTCATCACCACCATCATCATCATCATCATCATCATAATCGTCTCTCTATTGACCCCTTGCACGTGACGTAACGTTCCACTCGCGGTAGCTACGGACGCCATGGTGGACGTCAATTAAATTCAATGGGCGCGTTATAGTTTTGTGACATACTGGGGTTGTAGGGTTTCCCCTCCTTTTCCACTGAGCTGGTTCCAGTGCTGGTTCGGAGCCAGAGCCTGACTAGCACCGGTTCTTTGCTTTTCCACCGCTTAAGAACTGGTTATTGGTTCTTAAAACTGGTCCCAAGCACCAACTCCTTGCTGGGCTAGAAGCTAAGAACCGGGGGCTGGCCACTGGCGGCGGGGTTACATGAGCAACAGGACCAGTGCGAAGATATACAGACACGTTATCAATGCCATTATAAGTTAGTTTATCTACAGTGTATAGTCGATGTAAACACAGTTGAAGCTAACTAGCTGAGCTACGGGGAGCATACATCAGTCCGACTGCCCAAAAGTCAGACGGCTCATTTCTCCGACTACCCATTCTACAGTGTTAAGGTTAGGTTTAGGGTAAGGTTAAGGGTTAGAGCTACTTAAGTCGGAGAAGTGGGAGGTCGGACTAATGGACGCAAAAATAAAGAAATGTATGGTCGGAGAAATGGGTAGTCGGACAGACGTCATGCGCCCCTGAGCTACATGCTGTGGCTAACAACAGCTAAGGCTCATATTAAACATAGCACCATCACAACGTAGTTGCCGCGGGCCGATCGCGGCGATTACAACGAAGACGGCTTCCTGTTTTATTTTATTTTTCAGCCGGGTTTCTTCAGAGAATGATCACTAATTATACAGACGTCGGGGTCAGGTCTTCAACACCCACGGGTCGGACCAGGTTTTAATTTCCAGGTCCGTTAACTGTAGTTAGCAGCAGCAAAGACAGGAGAAGCTGCTGTATGGGGAGTGTGGCACTGACTTGACGTTATAGCTCCTTAGCAGTGGAAAAATCACAGAAAAATGAGATATTCTACGGCGAATAACAAATAAACAAACAGAATATTGCAACGGATGAGTAGATATTCTATTTTAAAAGTGATAATGCTGTGAGGTTGTAGTGTGAAGTGATTGAGCCACATTGTTGGACGGCACCCATACACAGTACATTATCACTGAGCACTTTCTGCCGTCCGTCATGGTGTCACCTCTCGCGTCACGTGATAATTCTGACGTAGCTGCAAAGGGTCAATACAGCATGGGCTGTTCCTCTCTCTTTCACCTTATATTTTATGTAGTTATACCGTGATGGCATCATAGGAACCAGTACCATTTTGACACTGGTGGATGTTGACGAGGAGCCACAACATCCACAGGGGAGCTTTAAAAAGAGACACAGAAAACACAGAGTTAGAGTCGTGACTTTAAATTTAACCCAGTTGGTGAAAAAAAAAAATTCGAAGGCTGTTTTCCAAATGCAAGGTATTTCAGTCACATTACCTAATCACGCAGACATCCACACAGCACCAAGTCCTTCTTCACAGTCCTGAGTCTTGTTAAGAACAACATAAATGTGAGGTGGAATGAGTTCCAGACAATATGAGCCACTCTGAATAAACACAGCGCTGCACAGTCCCAGCGGCAGCATCTGCTTATACTGGAGGCCTCGGTCAGAACATGGTGATAAATACCCACTCTAAGAATAGCCTCGGTATGCAGGAACTTGGATGCCCGCGTTTCCATAAATCAATACGGTGTCATGAGCTTTTTAAAGATGCAGTGATGAGGGTCTTCCAGCTGCTCGACTGACGGATAAAGGTGTTATGAATAATGATGACCACGACTCCTGCATGCGCACAAAAGACATGAACGCAAAAAAAACATGAACGCACTCCATGTGTGCACTGCAAAAACTCTTATTTCTTGTCAAAATGTCTCATTTCTAGTCTCTTTCCACTTAAAATGAGACTCGTCACCTAAAAATGAACTTGTTTTTATATCATTTCACTTGTTTCAAACAAATTTTCACTTGAAATAAGTAGAAAAATCTGCCAGTGAAAGTTGCAAGTTTTTTGTGCTTGTAATAAGGAAGAAAAACTTGCTCCACTATCAGATTTTTCTACTTATTTCAAGTGAAAATATGCTTGAAAGAAGTAAAAAGTGTCTAAAAACAAGCTGATGAGTCTTATTTTAAGTAGAATGAGATTTGTTTTGACTAGAAATGACATTTTTACTAGAAATAAGACAAATATTCTTGGTAAGATTTTGAGTTTTTTGCAGTGTGTTGACACTCACTCGCCTCACTCAGCTTCTTTCTCTCCTTTTCACACTGTCATCCCTTTCATCACCACAAATATGTTGTTGTGTGTTTGTTTTTTTCTTTTCTTTTTTTTTCTTTTTGGTTCTGTTCTGTTTCTCTGTATCGCTGCAAATCTGACAAGCCGGCAGTGCATCCCATCATGACTGAATGCCTGCAACAGAGCTGCTGCTGCACATCATGGCCTCTGATGTTCCTCTCTCTCCTCCAGTCACAGAGCTGAGTATCTGCCCAGCCACTCTTGCTCTGCCTGCCCACTGTGTGGACACACCGGGGGATGTAAGCCTATCTTTACTCCACTTCTATATTCTCTGTCTCTGCTTGACCCGGGAAAACAAAAAGAAAAAAACTATTGTGAAACAGTATAATATAACCTGTGTGATTTGTCTAATTCATTTGCAGAGGCCTTGTGTAAGTAACTAAAGATATCCATAGGTTTGATAATGGGCAAACAGAGAGTGTGTGTGTGTGTGTATATGTATGTGACATGAAATGTGTACAGCTGGCCAAGCTCTTTATACAGTATGTTCCTACATGGGTTTGCTCTGCTCACTGGTCTCATTTGCATATGTTGCAGTGGAGGAGAGCGCCCCCAGCCTGCCACTACCCACTGGTGATCCCCCTCCACCGCCACCTGCTCCTGTTCCACAGGGTACAAGACTATCACCACTCATTTACTGTATGATTCAACAGATGTAAAGTTTACAATGCAACAACAATATTGACATGGTTTTCAGTTCTTTTATAATACTACTACTACTAATAATAATAATAATAATAATAATAAAGTTTATTTATATAGCACCTTACAATATCTGGAATGATGAACAAAGTGCTTTACATAACAAATACAAAGAGAAAGAGAACACAGAAATGATAAAATACATGACAAATGACAAATGTCACTGGGTATTAAAAGCCTTTCTAAATAAATGAGTTTTAAGATTTGACTTGAAGAGTGCCAGGTCATTAATAAAATGTAATTCAGGGGGTTAGGAGTTCCACAGTTCCACTTTTGATTCGGTTCTTAAGTAGAAAATAGTAGTAGCTAGTTCTCATAATTTCTCCCAATTGCTAAATCATTCCCATTGATAACCAATCATTAGTTAAGATTTCAATGTTTCAGTATTTTTCAGTATTTCTAATTCTTAATTTTAACGCAAAGACAGGAACTGTACAGGAACTGTTTGCACAAACATCTCACTTATTTTAATTTACTTTGATGTTTATGCAAAAAAAATGTCACCACTGTACACAATTATTGTTATTTTTCAATAAATAGCCCAAAAATCCTATTATATCATTGACTTAAAGGGACAACGAGGAGTTTTGGAAAAGCGAAGTGTTTTCACACTACATTTATGAGCCTCTGCGCACCGTGAAATTCTTTGACCGGCGCAAGACAGACTCATGTTTTCATTCATCAAGAATTAAAGTCAGAGGTTCGAAGACGATCACATACCGTCGTAGTTCCCACCATAAACGGCGATTCGGCGGCGTTATTCTCATGACTCGCCACGAAACCGAAAGTAAGGAAACGCTGGTCGGCTCGACCAGCATTTCCACCACCACTAATAATAACAAAATAATGATAGAGACAAAACGATATATTTATCGAAAATGGGCCCATTAACAAGTGTGGGTAACGTAGATTCATCCACATTAATATGAAACTTTTTTATTGTCGCGGAATTTTTGGTTCTGCCGCTGGAGAAAGGCAAGGCAAGGCAAGGCAATTTATTTGTATAGCCCGTTTTTACAAACAGTTTGTCTCAAAGGGCTTTACATGGCATCATAACAACATCCTCTGTCCTTAGACCCAATGGCGATTCTGGGGGGTGGCCTGGGGTGGCACTGGCCACCCCTGAAAACTCATTGGCCACCCCTGTGGCCACCCCAAATTTGATAGGTAGTTGTTGGTTAAGTTCGTCAACACAAGAAACAAGAGGAACGCTGTCACACACTCCTCTACACACAGTCACTGTAGCTGTGCCTCGCTCCGCTCTCTCTCTCTCTCTCTCTCTCTCTCTCTCCCTCTCTCTCTCTCTGTCACACACACACATACATACGGGCGCATAGGTCGCGCTTGACCGCTAATAAACGGTAAATGCGCTATATCGCGCTAATTGTACAGTGTTGAAATGAACACACTTTATACAGAGTGCAGTCAAACACCAGGCTAAAGAGAGAGGAACAGCAGATCCTCTGACTGCGCAGTCAGCTGCAGGTGAGTGACAGACAGGTGACTGTGAACCAGCGACACCAGTGAGGCACAAGTTAACGTCCGTTTGTGGTCAGACCTTCCGTCACGGGGTCGGGGACGAGCTGCTGCATAACTGACACACATCAGGCTACTGTAGCCTAGGCTAAGTCCTCCTGTTAATATGTTTGCTGTGAAATAGGACTAGACTGTGCAGTACCTATTCTTAGTAGACCGGAAAGCAGCAGATGATAGAAGCGTCATTACAACCAGAGGAGACAGGAGATTTTTATTTTTTAGAGAATTGAGACTTGACTTAATTATTATTATTCATTATTTGGTAAAGAAAAAAAGAAAAAAAAAAAAGACTTGTGAACATCTCTGGCCCCCACTACTTAACTTTAGTTTTCATTCTTGCATTAGAGCATGGCATTTAATGTTTTAATGTCATGCTGTAATTTTCTGTCATGTTTGTACATTTACTAGCTATACATAATGAATATTGCACTGAAGCTTGATTTTAAGAAAATCGTGAATCAAATCAGAATTGTAATATCTGCCCGAATAATTGCAATTAGATCTTTTCCCAAAATCGTTCAGCCCTAGATGCACTTAAGAATATCCATGTTCTGTGTTTCTAAGAAACTTGTTCTGTAAATTGTTTACTTGTGATCCAACATCTGAAGCTCAGTGCTGATGCTTTTCTGTAAATACTATAGTTTTCTAATAATAATAATAATAGCAACTTCTTCCAGTTTTAGGCTTACAATTACAGGTTAAAGTCCCACCCACTCCATAGGCTGCATACAGATAATTTTTATATGGTTGAAGAGACAATGGTGTAGCTACTTGCTCATCCCTAGCCATCTGGCCACCATCTGTGTCACCTGTATTGTTACCTACGTTTGCTTTACTAATTTAGGCAGCATCTTGTGATTAAACAAAAACACACGTGTGCTGGCAAAAAACAAACCAAAAAATCAAATTCCAGTATCTCCAACAAATTTAGATGTAAGATAAATAATAACATAAACCAAGCATGTTAAGAGCAATTTCAGTTTTTTCTTACAAGCATAGTTTATCTTTTGCTTACAGATAGCCTACACTTTTTAATGAGGCCTATCTTTAAATATTAAGCTTTAATTTGAATGTTTGGGTTTCTTCTGTTGCCTAGATTGCTGTGTTTATTTAATCACTAGATAGGGCTTCAATTAGTAAAGAACACACAGGTAACAATACAGGTAATACAGATAATGAGCTAATGACTGATGAATGTTATTCTATAGGATGAGTTAAGAGCAGGTGAATTTTGCTGCCCTGATACAAATTGTGAAGAGGTGAGGACTTTTATCCACTACAAGGCTCTTAGAAAAGCTGTACCCTATCCTGAACAATTACTGATTAAAAACCGACATGTTAAAACAACCAGAGAGTACCAAGAACTGTGAAAAAAATACTGTTTTTTAAAAGTTTTTTTTTTTTTTTTTTTTTTTTTACCAGTAAACCTTTCTTCTTGACATTTATGAGACAGGAAATCATGGGCGAGAGAGAGGTAATGTGACATGCAGTAAAGAACCTCCAGCCAAGATTTGAACCGCGGTCGGCTGCGTATATCACAATAGTTTTGTTATGCCATGGCCACCCCACACTAGCTTTGTGTCCCATCTTGGCCACCCCAGTAAAAATATCCTGGATACGCCACTGCTTAGACCCTCACATCGACTGAGGAAAAACTCCATGGAAACCCTTTTAACAGGGAAAACTCCTCGTTGTCCCTTTAATTCCAATATAATCAAGAGAAATGTCCAGTTTTCTCAGCTCTAACATTGTGATTCATTGTGTTTTGGTCTGCAGGTCCGACTGCCACAGGTGACGAGTGAGTTGTACCTGTTGGTGTGTGCAGAAGGCGGCGAGGTCCAAGCCTGGGAGAGACACTGTTACACTGAACTCTCCTGAGTGCAGTTAGGTTGGCACATGTTGACTTTCTCCTATTGCAACAGCAGGACCGCGGGCCACGGCTCTAAGCCCACTCACTGCCACACTCCTTTAGCCTCTTAAACTTTAAAAAGACGGTAAAGCAGGACGAATGGGAACTTCTGGGCGTGCCATTAACGTAGGAGCATTTATGTTCTCCAACTGATGGGAGAGAAGCGTTTCTTTCAGATTGCTGCGAGCTGATGAGGAAGAAATGATGAGGACACTTTCTGACCTACCTTGTCCGTCCACCAGCCTGAAAGGTTACGGTAGAGACGCCCTGAGTCTCGGCTAACTTTAACCTGTTGCCAGAAATATTTACCTAAGGTTACTCTGTTGTCTTTTGAAAAGGAACTTGTCAATTTTTTTTTTTTTTTTTACAACCAAAAAGATCTAGTCAGTAGAAGAAGTTACTGAACCAAAGATATGGAGGAACAAACATGTGGTGAGGAGGGTTATGCTAACCCTTATCCTTACCCTTTTTGCCTTGTCTCCTTTTTTGTTTTTATTTTATTGTTTGGCCATAAACGGGTTGTATGGTACAGGGATCCTAAAACACTATGCACAGATCAGAACCGGGAGACCTACAGCTTTCAAACTGTGTGCAATTTGTCCATGTTGTGTGAACACTGAATCTGGTAAAGGCCAAAACACACTTCAAGTACCTGTAAGGTTCACTCCATGAGTATAGTATCTTCAGGCATTTTATATTACAAACTTTATTGTGGTATAGAGTGGATTTTAGATTGATAAAACTACCATTTGCCCCTCAATGCAACCAATAACCCATTATGTCAAAGTGAAAACCAACTGAACGATCTCTATTTACAGTCCCTTTGACAGCAGTTACTTTGAGATCCTTTTTATCTCTTGAGCATGTTTTAGTCTTTTTTCCATAGATCCTTCATTTCCTTCATAGGAGTGGTATTAGCCAGGTAATGTAATGCAAAAAGTCCAAATGGGCTGTCAACTGCCTTTCACTCAAAGAGGCAGGAGTTGATTGACTATAAGGAGGTCTGGGGGAAGTTCTGCAGGAGCTAGTCCACTTGTCCATTTGCATCCTTAAGTAAGACAATGTGATATGTGAGGAAAAGCAGCATATGAACGTGTGAGTGAATGTGTAAGTGCAGCATGTAACTTTACAGTGTGTATAAGTGCAGTTAATTTCCCGTCGTGCCATGACCATAAAGGCCTGAGGTGGTCGTCCTTCCAGCAGGTTGTGAAGAGTCGAGTCAGTTGGGTTTGAGTTCTTTCCTGTCCAATGTCTCCATGTGGACTCCAGTCAAGGTCTATAGTAGGCTACATAGCTTATCTACAATAAATGTAAACAGATTTTGAGTCTTAGCACAAAGGGTCATAGCTGAGGGTCTTAATACGTTTGTACTTTTGTACTTAGTATCTATGAGGTGCTGTGAGGAAGTTCTTGAATCAGGAAGTTCAGTTATTGCCCCAACTCACCCCACACTTGTTCTAAGGGAGAACACAGTTATCTGGCTAGCTGTTTAACATCTAACAAAGTCTAGCTAGTAACGGTTGAACCTATAAAAAGGAAATACCTATGTATGGCAGCTTAGAATAAGGCAATACGTACAATACGAATGTACAATATAAAATGTGAACAATGGTACTATCATCCACAATGATAGTACCAGAAGGTCAGAGAAGGTATAAAAAGTACTTCTAATGCTCACAAGTGGCACTCTCCAATTACAACAAATTACAATTATAATTGATTATAACAGTGTGTATATTCTCATTTTCAAAATATATAAGAAATGGTGGTGTCCCCTGTTTGTATAATTGGTTCTTATGTGAGAACCCTGTCGTGTTCACCAAGATTAAGAGATTTTCAAAACTGTAAAAATGTTTCCTTTGTCATTATGGGTTGTTCAGAGGATATTGATGGGCACAGTGGTAATTTTATCAGTTTTAAATGACAGCACCTAGCAACCAAAGCACAATAAAGTGTGCAGAATAATGGAGGTGTCTAAAGACACTGGAGTTATTACAATGGATACAACTTTTTCTTATGTATCTTAGAGTATTTGCACCTAGGGGTGGTTTGTACATGTTTGCGTTGCACAACTACAGTATAGACATGTTTTTGATGTGCCTGTTTTGGTATCAGAGGTGATTCAAGCAGAACAAGTCACGCTTGTACTGTAGGATGACTGACATCAGCTGTTTCATTCATGCTTAATAACCAGCTCATTCACCACTGTGTGGCTACTAGCTGACTTCTAACATCCATTCATATTCATGCAGATGTAGAGCACATTCACTATAACTGACATCATTTTTTATACATTTCGAAGGCCGTCTAAAGTCCTCCACTACAATGTATATACAGTATGAATAATGAAGCAGATGACAGCCACCAAAGTTACATTTTGTATAAATGAAAACTACCAAATTTTATATTTTAAACGTGCTATTTCAGGTCCTCAGGTCCATGAACACATATAATAGTGACAAAAAAAAGGCTGAAAGTGTTGAATTTACCAGAACTGGGGTTAAAAACCCATTAAAATTTTAGATTTGTGACATTGTACAATGCCAAACTCTCCCTTTCAAGTCCACGAAACAATACAGACACTACAGAGGATATGACTACCACAGCTTCCTCCACAGCCCTAACCTCAACCCTGAAGTGTCAGTCTAATGTCAGAGTTACTGGAGAGGTCGTTCTGAAGGCAGTATAATAACCCTACTGGTTTTCTTTCTGTCTGATGATCGCAGAAAAACAATAGCATGTAGACTTATTGTAGGTGACGGTGCAAATTTGCCATGATTTATTGGGAGAAAAGGACTGGTGTCGTTTAATTTGATGCAGATAATCAGGGATAATGTTAAAATGCCAATGAGCATTTCAAAGAAAAAGGATGTAAGACGGACATCCAGGTCTGTTGTGTGAAGGTTTGTTGTTAAAAATGTTCATGCTCTTCTACTGTATGTCTCTTTGACAAACACAACATTCACAAACACAATTGTTAACTTCTTTAGGCCAACGTAGCATTGGTGATCATGATGTTCAGTAATAGTTTCCCGCCATTGGTCCGTCACCATGTTTGTCAGCGTAAACTACTGCAGAGAGGTGTGTGTCTGTCTTTCTGTGTGTGTGTGTGTTTGTGTGTGTGTGTATATGTGTGTGTATGTGTCAGCACACTGTCTATTGTCAATTTTGTGGTACCAAATTTGGTGGCTATTATTATTATTATTATTATTATTATTATTATTATTGGTGCCAACTATTTGTATCATGGCAAACTTAATCCATGAGATGAGAAATGAGGAACGACTGATTTCAATGAAACATTTTGTGGAAAGCACATATTGCACTGATGTGTTGTGCTTAAGGTTTCACTCTCTGCTGCATTATTATATCAGCTGCTTTTGCTCTATTTATTGTAAAAACCATTACCATTGTCTGAAATGTAACACATAAAGCCAGTACAAGATAAGAGCAAAATAAATGTTTTGTTTTTCTATTTGGACTTACTCATCTTACTATGTTGACAGACATATTGACTTTGATTCCCTGACAATCAGTAAAAGAGAAGAGACAATGTTCAAAAATCCGTGTAAGAAATAACTTTCCTTGACCAGTTTGATATAAAATCCCTTTATTAGCAGGTCAGAGTCAAATTTTTTCCAAATTATTGGCGAATAAATGTTTTTTCATCAAAATTCGTCAGCAGATCTTTTCTCCATCTTCACGTAAAACACTTACACATCCTTATTCACACTTGCTCTGACCCACAGTTAGTTTATAATGTCCTCTGAACATACATCCATTTCGTATCTTTTGCAGAATATGAACTGAGAGCGACTCAAAGCGTCACATCTCACAGCCATAGAGCAACAGCTTGGTTACTTTGATACCTGATAATAAAGGTAATTATTTGAAGAAACCAAATAAACATTCCTTTGAAACATTATGTTGTATAGATTAAACATGGGTATGCACCTTTAAATAGGAATAACATTATTTTCATATTACACATATTTATATCACACCTGCAATTCCCTCAGTTCTTCTGTAATGACTTTTCTCCATATAATAAATTGGCATCACTCGTCATGGACTCAGTTCTCCACCACTGAGCTCTTTGTCTGATCCATCCAGCAGATCATTTTAACTTAATTTACATAGGATCCAACCAGGGAGGTCAGCGTTCAAGAGGCCACTCTTGGGGAAATTTACACTTTTAAGTCATTATTTGCTTTTGGTGGTGAGTAACTACAGACTATATCATAATATATCGACATTAAATAACAAATAGAGGCAATTATAATTCATTTATTATCACTAATCTCTTTTCAAAGGCTGTACATTCGCTTAAGAATTGAATGCAATATTAATTTTTGATTCTTCATTTTTATTGTGTTGATAAAGCCAGAGAGCAAAGAAACATGGCGCTAATATGAGTAAATAAAACAGGTATAAAAGGTAGTATTAAAGGGATAGTTCACCCAAAATTGAACAAGATGGACATTACATACGAGCATGGAGGTATTTGGATGTTTTTTGGTGTGTCTTTTTGTTACGAGAACAATTAGTATCCATTTGCAACCGTTATATGGACATGCACTGCTACGCCGATACCCCCTGTAACTCAGAGAAGCCACGGAGGACTCTGAAACTTCTCCCAGCCCTTAGTCCACATGAGGGGGAGTACTGTAGATAATGAGTGAAATTTCAATTTTGGGTGAACTATCCCTTTAACAGTCCAAATTTAAAACATCCTTTTAGAAACATAAACTAAAGAATGAATACAATACATAAATTATCTAACAAAATTAACTTAATTTAAATTCATCAATACACATTCAATTAAATTTAGTCCTACATGTAGTATCCAGGGTTAGAGTACATCAAGTAGGGGTTGAGTTTACGGTCTGCTGGTGCAAAGCTGCTGTTCTCGTGGGCCTGGCGGCGGTAGTACCTGCGCAGGGCGGGACTACCGGGGTGGCACTGTCTCACATGGAGGAAATATTCATCCGGGCGGCTCGAGGTGTAACCACAGTCCTCACACACAAAGATCTTAGAGCGTCTCTGGCGGTAGGCGTATTGCTGGTGGACGCCGTGAATCTTCCTCATGTGGGACTCCAGAGAGCAGCGCTGTGTGAAGGCTTTCTCACAAAGCTCACATTTGTAGGGACGGATACCTGCAGCAGGAAAAGACGGACAAGAGATCCTCAGTGTTTGTTTGTTTGTTTGGGAGCACGGCTACGTTTGCATCAGTGGTTTTGAAGTACATTGATTTTACTGCTGTAGCTTAGGATACATCTCTCAATATATCATGCACTGCAAAAACTCAAAATCTTTCCAAGAATATTTGTGTTATTTCTTGTCAAAATGTCTCATTTCTAGTCAAAACTAATCTCTTTTCACTTAAAATAAGACTCATCACCTAAAAATTAACTTGTTTTTAGATCATTCTCACTTGTTTGAAACAAAAAAAAATCTGCCAGTGAAAGCAGGTTTTTTTGTGCTTGCAATGAGGAAGAAAAACTTGCTCCACTATCAGATTTTTCTACTTATTTCAAGTGAAAATATGCTTGAAAGAAGTGAAAAGTGTCTAAAAACAAGCTATTTTAAGTATAATGAGATTTGTTTTGACTAGAAATGACATTTTCACTAGAAATAAGACAAATATTCTTAAGATATTTGAGTTTTTGCAGTGTGTGCAAAGTTCCTGACCTGTGTGTGTTCTCATGTGCCTCTTGAGGTCGAAGGTATCGTTGAATCCTTTCCCACAGAATCGGCAGGGATGTCTCTTCACCAGGCTGTGACACTTGAGGTGGCGGGTCAACATGCGCTGCAGAGGGAATATCTTGTGGCACACCGAGCACACGTAATCGCCAGAGCCCGGGGAGCTACGGGGACGAGGCTGGTGACGAGAAATAAATAACATGGTGTTACAAGAGACTATCACCCAAAAAAACCTATTGGTTTGGTCATACAGGTTTCACAGTCACTAGATCTCCACTCAGTTGAAGACTTTGGACATGGAGGAAACTCTTTCCACCACCAAAACACCAAATGAGGAAATATCTTTTTGGTGGCATGGTGTCCATTGCTCTAGTAGAGTCAAAAAACTTCAACAATGTCAAGGAGCATTGACGCTGTGGTAAGAGCACTACCTTATGTTGGTAGTCTATACCAACATACATGTAGCCTACTACACTAACATCACTAGCACTAGCATGCCAGCTAACAACAACAACCAGGTAATGATACATCAAGCTAACTTAGTGGTTCCCAACCTTTTTTGGCCTGTGACCTCATTTTGACATCAAAAATTTCTGGCGTTATTGCGGCTGTCAATCAAGATGCGCCAGCTCAGATATTTTTCTAGCCTATGCTGCATTCTAGTTGAACTCGATTTATATTTGAGTAGGTGAAAGTATAGACTACAGATGAAAAGTATAGTATACAGTTGTTTAAGAAGAAGAAGAATTATTAGTTAATTTTCTTTTCTTTTTTTTCAATTACTAGACATTTCAGGCGACCCCAATTGAATTCCATGCGACCCCACGTGGGGTCCCGACCCCAAGGTTGAAAAACACTGGGCTAACTAGTAGGCCTATGTTGCCTTTATGGTTAAAGTATGTTGACATGTTGGTCAACCCACAGAATAAACTAACTACTCTCAGCTAGATTATATATTCAGCATGCCAAAACAAGCTACCTGACCCTGCAACTGCTAACAAAGGCTCCCCATTGTATCACCTTATAGTTTCCAGATATTTAATAATGGACATTTAAAAAAATAAAATTACAATTCATCATAGGGGATGGTTTTATATTTTTTATCTCATGCTATGCAGTGAAATGTCAGATAATACAGCAAGTATAGGCTAGTCATTGGTCCCTAAAACCTCAGTCCTGATTATCCATTGCTATGTAGACTTTATCATCTAGATGAATACAACATCATACAATTTGATGCAATCATTTGAGGAAAAAATGTCAAGAAACCAGAACTATATGTGAGCTTACCTTTGCTCTGCTGACCAGGGCCAGGGTACTGGAGTGGTAGAAGGAGCCGTGCAGCATCAGCGTGGACCAGTCCAGCCTGCCGTCGGCCCCTCGTCCTCCTGCTGCTGCTGCCAGCGCTACAGGCGCTCTCATCCCCGCTGCTGTCCCATTTCCTACGGCGGTCGCTGGCTGAGGCACCGTGGTGGACTGTCGGGTGTTGGGGCTGCTGGGTATCTGCTCTTTAGCATTTTCACTCACTAAAAAAGGAGTCGTTTGAGCAAATTAAGTCAAAAACAGAGTAATTTCCACGTAAACGGTGACAGTTAACGATGATAAAATAACTGTTACTGCTCCCTGTTGACAAGTAAAACACATTTTAAAAGGTTCTTGACATTCTTACCCTCCTTATTCTCTTCTTTCCACTCCAGCTGTTCTGGTTCTTTCCATTGCCAAGCTCCACAAGCCCCACGTTTCTTTTTCACGAGGAAAGATCTCGGCATCTTTTCAGTCCCCCTGTCTCTCAATCTTTGTTTTTCTTCCACTGAGCTACTATGATCTGTTATCACTCAGTAGGTGAATTCTTAAGTGCTGTGTATGATGGGTAAGAGGCAGGGCAGTGTTTTGACTGGTGTACACCTGTGTTGACTGTGCGTGTGTGCCATTTTAACTGGTCCCCCACCGGTTTTGCATGTCAGGTAGTGAGAATCCGGGGAGCTTCGCATTCAAGTGGCCCTTGACATGCAAAGTTTGGCCCCAGACAAAGGGCATGGTCTGAGTAACAGGAGCAAGAACAGAGGAGCCACAGCTTTAACTGCTAGGTAAATCAGCCCCTATTGCTTTCTTTTCTCTTTTCTTTCAGCTGCAGTTGTATGCTGGGATTACAGAGCGTCTACAAGTACACAAAAAGACCATTCACACACTCTGAAAAGACGTCAATCATTTGTCCAATGAGTGTTGTTTACATACTTGCACATACATGATGGCACTTTTCAATCACATTGTCTTGCCCACTGCATGCTGAACAGAAACAAATGATACTTTAGACAGAAGGGATGGATTTAAATGTCCAAACCGGTACGATAGAATATCTCACTTCTGCACTGATAATGGTAAATTGTGAAAGTAAACTGCTCAACCTTGTCTAATTGTCTGCACAGTCAGCGTATGTATACTGAAGAGGAAAATGAACTGCGTGCATCTTCATCTTATTTCACTGGACTCTGCATGGCAAATACAAATTTAACTCCGGACTAAACCTCATCATGCAAATAGCGATAGAGGTCACTCCAAGAACGACAGCAGCAGGATAATGTAACACAAACTGCACAGCAACACTGTATACACGCACAGCGAAGCCTGTATTGTCTCACGGCTATTCAGTCATTTATATGGTCCATTTACTGTATGCTGCGTATTTCAACAGTACCTAGGTTAATCTAGGGGAAAGCACAGGAATGTTAAATGTTAAAATCAAACAGAAACACACTTTAATCTTCCAGTTTATGAATAATATGTTACTATGACATTTAGAAATAGAGAAACTAAATACAAAACACTAAAATGCTGCTCAAAGATGACTGGAAAACCCTGGATGATACAGTCCACTGTGTTATATAATAATAAGTTCACACTATTAAGCATTAGTTAAGCATTAAATACTGAATTCATCATTTATAACACATGAATACTCATTAGCATGTAGTTTAAACACAGTTAAAAATGTTTTACTCATCATTGATAAGTAGGCCTACTAACTGTATTTATAAACTACATACTAATGAGTAGAATATGTTATAAATGAAGAATTCAGTATTTATTAATGCTTACAGTAACTAATATGTACTTATTATAAAGTGTTACGACTGTATGCTACATGCATTAAGAAGGATTGTTTATTTTTTCCATATTTTATTGATTTATTTTTGTTTTTGAAGTATTTTACACTTACATTAATTGGTCAAATGAGAGAGCACACGATTCACAATATTCAGAATCTACTTTTGCATAACTATCAGCATCTTGAGGCATGTTTGAGTCCTGTAAGCTGATATGAGCCGATAGTCAGAGCTTCCTAAAGAGCCTGCAGGAGACTGTTGACTGTACTGTGTGTGTTGCTGCCCGTCGTCGGAGCTGCTCTCTCTAACTGTATGCAAAACACAAGTCGCTGTGTGCTGCAGCATGAAAATGAAATGGTGAAACTCCAACTCCACTTTGCAAAAGACATTTGTCTAACTTCGAAATCTCTGTCCACTCACTGTCACAGTGAGCAGTGAGGCTGTAGATAAATGTAGTAGTAGTAGTAGTTTATTCAATCTTTACAGTAACACAAAATTATTTACAGTTGAGCATCAATCACAATCAGTCAACCTTCCTTAATACCATTATTACAGTAGTTCAACTAGTTCATAAATAGATAGAAAGGCTGAAGCTAGCTAGCTTATAGATGCCCACCCTTCAAATCAATTTTCCATTATATCCATTAGAGCTCTTCATGATAGATAGATAGAAGCCTTATGATAGATAGATAGATAGATAGATAGATAGATAGATAGATAGATAGATAGATAGATAGATAGATAGATAGATAGATAGATAGATAGATAGATAGATAGATAGATAGATAGATAGATAGATAGATAGATAGATAGACTTTATTGATCCCAAAAGCTGGGAAATTACAGTGCAGCAGCAGCATTACAGACACAGTGACGATAACAACATATAGTATAAGAATATAAAGAACAAACTATACATAATAAAATAGTAAAATATAAAGAACAACTATACATAATAAAATAGCAATAGCAAATAAGATAAAGTGTGATGTACAAAAGTAGCCTACATAGAAAGTACAGAGTCATAGAAAGAAACAAGTATCCAATAATTAACAAATGTAGCCAAAAAATAAAATAAATAGATAATTAAGCAGTATTACAGTTGCAATCAGAGTCATAGAAAGAAATAATTATCCAATAATTAACAAGTGTAGCCAAAAAAAATAAATAAATAAATAATTTAACAGCATTACAGTTGCAATCAACACCCAGTTATTCAATCCTGTTTATAGCTGACCAAGAACCGACTTTAATCTGTAAAGAAGGAGCAAATAAAAGGAAAATGAATTGGAAAAGCGCCTCATTCCTTAGTGATGGGAGAGTCAGTCTGCACATTAACCCAAGTTCATGTTTAACTTGATGTGTTTGTTGCCTCTCTCAGTTATTAAGTAAAGTCTGATCATTCTCTCTCTCTCTCTCTAAAATCTTTCTTAGACCTCATGAGTCATGACCTTTTCCACTTTTAAAGGAAAAGTGCTTTGGAAGGAAAGTTTTTTTCACTAAAACTAGGGGGGATAGAAACAAGTGAATCACATCAGGAAGGAGGGAAGTGAAGCTGTCTGAAATGAGACGAGAGGTGAGGCATTTCAAAACAAAACAGGAAATAACAGAATAGGCTAAAAACAAACAGACAAACATGGTCTGAGACAACAGATGTGGGCGTGACACTGGACCAGAGCCAGGATTTCCATCTCAGGTGCAGGCTGACCTCACCTGAAGACCTGCACACATCTGCAGCTGCATGGAGCTTAAACAAATTCTTCTTCAGACTAACCCTCTTTAACAATCCAAGAGGCTGATTAAGTCCACGCGCTATAACCAGAGGCCAGGTGAGGTCAGGTCGTCCTGTAACTGATTACAGCTTGTTTGTGGTTTATTTCCATCCAGGGGGGAAACTTTGGAGGCTGCCTTTGATTACATTTATCTTACATAAGTGATTTAAAAACACAAATTGTGTTTTTATAAAGCTATGCACACTGCAAAAACTAAGTTCTATTCCTGCATAAATATAGTTGTCTAAGCGGTACACAAGTCCACAGTCTGAATCACACTGTGCACAGTAACTGTTTCACTCCCCCCTCTCTCTCCTCTGAACTCTGAATCCATGGCTTCTTACACTGCAAAAACGCAAATATCTTACCAAGAATATTTGTCTTATTTCTAGTCAAAATGTCATTTCTAGTCAAAACAATCTCATTATACTTAAAATAAGACTCATCATGTGAAAAGTAGCTTGTTTTTAGACACTTTTTACTTCTTTCAAGCACATTTTTACTTAAAATAAGTAGAAAAATCTGATAGTGGGGCAAGTTTTTCTTTCTTACAAGCACAAAAAACTTGCTTCCACTGGCAGATTTTTCTACTTATTTCAAGTGAATATTTGTTTGAAACAAGTGAAATGATCTAAAAACAAGTTCATTTTTAGGTGATGAGTCTTATTTAAAGTGGAAACAGATTAGTTTTGACTAGAAATGAGACATTTTGACAAGAAATACGACAAAAGATTTTGAGTTTTTGCAGTGTATTCTCTTCATTCTGACAGTTTTATGAATTTATATCAGTAGCTAATGAATTACTGAAGATTTTTGATAACAGTTGTTAAATTCTTTTAATCTTGTTCCACAAAGAGACACGATGAATCAGCGTCAGTCAGTTTCATTAACGATTTATTGATAATAACATTAATTATATATATATATAAATCCAACACTTATGATGGATCAAAGTACACATCACATGTTTTTTTTTTATAGTTTTTATCATGCTAATATTCAACCGTTCATTTTTCTGATAAAAGGCTCAGATTTTGTTAAGTGCATATGTGTAGAAATATATTGCTCCTTTCAGAGAAATATTACTTTGTTGGTGTGTTTATCAGTTATTTTGAGCACCGGGGGGCAGTGCTAGTGTGAATATTAAACCCGGAGTGTGTCTATGTGTGTGTCTTTGATGTCTTTGTCCTCTTTCACTCTATTGAAGAGACATAGAAACACCTATTCTGTTTGCACTATTAAAGTCAAATAAATTGAGCGTGTGCCAGTCTTTGCTCTGGAAGGCAAACTGCCGTGTAATACCATCTCATGCACACACACACATGCACAGATAGATACAAACAAAGGGAAATGAAACCCCTGCAGGACATCAAGCGTGACTTATCTGGTTTTCTAAGAGGTGCATCACATGATGAACCTACCCAGTGTAATGTTTATGAGAGGTCTGGAGTGTTTTTCCCTTGAGGGCATATAGCTACTACAGCAGATATACAGAAGAGTTCCTACGGTAACGGTCAGATGACTAGAGATCCAGCCGTTAGCCGATGGCTACAGATACTGTTGTCTGGGGAAGTTCTATTCCTGCATAAATACAGTTGTCTAAGCGGTACACAAGTCCACAGAGGAGTCTGAAGTCTGAATCACACTGTGCACAGTAACTGTTTCACTCCCCCCTCTCTCTCCTCTGAACTCTGAATCCATGGCTTCTTTACACTGCAAAAACGCAAATATCTTACCAAGAATATTTGTCTTATTTCTAGTCAAAATGTCATTTCTAGTCAAAACAAATCTCATTCTACTTAAAATAAGACTCACATAAAAAGTAGCTTATTTTTAGACAGTTTTTACTTCTTTGAAGCCTATTTTCACTTGAAATAAGTAGAAAAATCTGATAGTGGAGCAAGTTTTTCTTTCTTATTACAAGCACAAAAAACTTGCTTTCACTGGCAGATTTTTCTACTTATTTCAAGTGAAAATTAGTTTGAAACAAGTGAAAATGATCTAAAAACAAGTTAATTTTTAGGTGACGAGTCTTATTTTAAGTGGAAAGAGATTAGTTTAGACTAAAATTGAGACATTTTTACAAGAAAGAAGACAAATATTCTTGGAAAGATTTTGAGTTTTTGCAGTGTACAGTACATTTCTGCAGACTGACTTTTTCCAGAGAGATGAGCTGCAGTCACGGCCTGAACCAGCAGGTGGCGACATCCCCTTAAGAGCTGATGAAGGAACAGTCTGTCTGCCAGAGAAGAGTGTCAACAGGAGGACAGCCTCATCTGCATCTGATCAGTAGGAGCCATCAGAAGAGAGACAGACAGCGGCCTGTTGAAGAAGCTCTGTGAACGTGAATGAAAAGCTAAGGAAGCTCAAATAAGATGCATGACGACATTTATTGATTAACTAGTGGCTACTAGTTTGGGGGTCTGCTTTTAGATCCTCCTTTAAAGGTCAATGAGGGCATAAATTCACAAAAAACAACAAAAAAAACAACATTAAGAGATAGTTACAAAACAGCTGTTGTTCACAATACATGACACTGTGTTTTTATTGTGTGTCTGTAGCTGTCTTTGAGGCCAAGTAGGGGAAAAGGAACTACACACGAAGGAGGATATGATTTGGTGTTTGTAGGACACCACAGAACTGAGAATGTACGTAACTGTAGGGCACATGCACGCATGCACACACACACACACACACACACACACACACACACACGAGTCTTCTGGTAATACTTTACATAGAAAGAGCCGAGTAAGCGTGGTGTATAAATATCATCCCTGACTGTAAAACACATTTAACAGCGAGATGTTGAACGCATCTCAACATCTGGCTGTTATGTATGTATGTGTCTGGTCACACAGACACATACATAATAACATACACAGTACACAGTATATTTAGAGATAAATATACTGTTCTGCATATAATTTTACTCACATTGCTTACATAGTTCAGTAAAGTCTGGAGGATGCATCTGAAAAACAGCTCTTAAAACTTTTTACTTAAATAATTTTACTTAAACACACAGCTCATCTTCCTTGTAATAGCCCTTTAACCTGTTACTATACTGAGACAAAAGAGTTCACAGGAAAACAAAACCACAGACCTGGTGTAAAAATAAAACAAGGTATGATTTTCATATTTGAATGTGTTCCTATTTATTGGAACTAATACTCATTCAGACCCTCAGTAGAAAAAATAATGAAGTTTGCAGTTCTTCTTTCTCTGCTACCACAGTATGGGTAAAAGCGAAGTACGACTTTTTTGTGGTTGTGTTACAGAGTCTGGGGTGGAGGTAGTGGGGGGGTAGCGCGGTGTCGGCTACTGTTGTTGTGAAGCAGAAGGTCATACATGTGTGATTTGTTTATCAAAATCTGAAAACTGATGATTTTTGCTGTTTTATTGTAACAAGGATCATTCAGCAGAAACATGCACATGCACAACAGCTGCTACTTTCACTCCCACTCCTGTTAACTTCTGCATTCTGCTACATTGCTGTTTCTGTTCTGAGTCCAAACATGACCTTTCACTGTTGAATTAAAACTAATATTACTCAGTATTCACACTTACACTGCAAAAACTCAAAATCTTACCAAGAATATTTGTCTTATTTCTAGTCAAAATGTCATTTCTAGTCAAAACAAATCTCATTCTACTTAAAATAAGACTCATCACATTAAAAAGTAGCTTGTTTTTAGACACTTTTTACTTCTTTCAAGCATATTTTCACTTGGAATAAGTAGAAAAATCTGATAATCGAGCAAGTTTTTCTTTCTTATTACAAGCACAAAAAACTTGCTTTCACTGGCAGAATTTTCTACTTATTTCAAGTGAAAATTTGTTCAAAACAAATGAAAATGATCTAAAAACAAGTTCATTTTTAGGTGATGTGTCTTATTTTAAGTGGAAATAGATTCGTTTTGACTAGAAATGAGACATTTTGACAAGAAATGAGACAAATACTCTTGGAAAGATTTTGAGTTTTTGCAGTGTATTTCATTTGAGACACAAAATACAACTTCTGTGACAGCTGTGTTATAGTACAACTTGCCCTGCTGCTGTTTGAAAGTTGCAATGAACCAGCTCTTTATCAGTAGTAGCCAAAATAAAATAAAAAAACATACAGAGAGGACGTATGACAAGTGCAAGTTTTAGTGAATCCTGTTGGGTTTTTTTAACACAGACGCACACAGCATTTCTTCTACTAAAAAAAACAACAGACCAACCACAAAAAAATAAAATAAAACATAATTATGATGGAAAGAGCTAAGTGGGGGGAGGTGAACGTGAGAATATAAAAGAACCAGTGAAGGAGACGAAGAAGAACAGGAAGAGAGAAAGAAAAAAAAGTGTCTAGGAAATGAGAATACAAAGGCAGAAGTGCAAGTGGCTGGTGTTAAACAATGTTATGAGAGAGCGCGATGGAGGTGTGCAGGAAGAAACGACAGCAGGTTTGATTCCATAGATAAATACATATACGTATATAGTTGTGGGAGAGAGGAGGAAGCAGTTTAGCCTAGTTGTTGTTGTTGTTGAGAAGAAATTGACTGTAAACTGTTAACAAGGAGAAACACTGAAGACTGCGTGCAACAAGGAGAAACATGGGGTGAGTTATTACTTCTTTTTTTTTTCTTTTGTTCAAATGACAGATAACGGTAGTTCACTTATTTCATCCTAAATCATTTTGACTGGTTGGCACATGTGTAAGTGAAAACATGCAGAATAGTAGCACCGTTTCATATCAGTTTTACACGTGTTTTGCCCGACAGACTCTGTTACTCCGATTACATTTCCTGATGTCTGAGGAGCGTCTGAGTTCATAGCAGGTGTTCTGTTTCCACGATGTTACACAGAGAAATGAAATGAAATGATCGTCATGTCGATATGTGCCACCGAGCGCGATGTGAAATCCTAGGAAAAGCTTTTGAAGGCTTATTATTCTTTTTAAAAGTGAACATGCATATGAAGAACAGGTGAAACGTTGGTGTAGTCCATATAAGGAAGCAGTGAACCGAACACAGGAAGTGGTCAAAATATAAAACAACCTTTTTCAGCAGGAAGTAAAAGATTTCCCACAGGCTGCAGATTTTGCAACAGCAAGTTGACTGAAAATAACTCCCCATCACAGCGCCTCGTGTGAAAATAAACATATTAAGCATGCATGGTTGTGTTATCTTATGTTATACTGGTGCAAATGTTAGTCTGAAAAACCTTCAAACTATTATAACTCAGTTTCACAATGCAAAGACAGGTCCTTTGCAGTCTACAGCGTCATCAGCGTGTGATTGAAAAGCTGTGGTGTGTGTTAGGTGTGTGTGGTAAAAGCTCGACAGTGCAGTTACTTTGCAGATTCATGTTTTATCGTGACACTGATAAGACTCTTTCAATTATACTTTAAATCCTTATTTTCATGATCTATCTTTACTGTGGTTTTTACAAGTTGTACTACTGTACCACTGAAGGATTTTTGACACTTCATTGCTTTGTTATAGGTCAAACACCTCAAACTATGACTTACATCCAGTCATGAATACTTCTCACTCAGTTCAAAGTGAATTATCATTATCAAAACCTTTTTCTGTACCTTGCTTTGAGGAACTTACAGAAGCCCTTTTCATTGAAAAAAAAACAAGCAAGATATTATCCATCACATACAAGTTACATAAACACTTCTTAGCACTGCAACATTTCTATTTTCACTGATAATGATTCACATACAGTAATGATAATTGGATGTTTCCAATGGCAACTTGTCGTGTCTTTGTTTATACAAGCATGTGATGATGTCCTTAACAGAGAATGCTAATAAAAAAAAAGAAAGAATCGCTCCATGTCTGGGAAATTAATTAGAATATGTTTACATGTCACCTATTAATAACGTATTCACTTCATACTGTATTCTCTCCCTGACATGACCTAAATCTAAAGATAAAGCATCTTGATATAATATTTACTTGTTCTCGAATATGATTTTTTGCACCTTACCTTTTTAACCCAAGTTATTTTTTATTTACCCCATCACGACACTATAATTGTTTTGCTGCCAGCCACTTCCTTCCACCCTGTGGGTTTTCTGTCTAGTCTGCAGCATCTTGTTGCCTTAAAGGGATAGTTCACCCAAAATTAAAATTTCACTCATTATCTACTCAGCCTCATGTCGACTAAGGGCTGTGAGAATTTTCAGAGTCCTCCGTGGCTTCTCTGAGTTACGGGGGGGTCGGCGCAGCAGTATTTGTCCATATAATGGTTGTGAATGGATACCACTTTTCTTCGTCCAAAAAGACACACCAAAAAACATCCAAATACCTCCATGCTGCTCGTCTGTAATGTCCCTCTTGTATTGAAGCCCCGACATGAGAAATTGTTCCTGTGTCAGTGCAAATCATGCAAGATTTGCACTGACACAGGAGGAGCAGTGAACTGAGACACTGGGAACTTCCGCTACAAATAAGCCTAAAACATAGACTTATTTAATTTTTTTCGGAACAATTTCTCATGTCGGGGCTTCAATACAAGACGGACATTACAGACGAGCACTATGGAGGTATTTGGATGTTTTTTGGTGTGTCTTTTTGGACGAAGAAAAGTGGTATCCATTCACAACCATTATATGGACAAATACTGCTACGCGGACCCCCCCCCCCCGTAACACAGAGAAGGCACGGAGGACTCTGAAAATTCTCCCAGCTCCTAGTTGACATGAGGGTGAGTAGATTTGAGTAGAGAAGATTTGGGTGAACTATCCCTTTAATTCCTCTCATCATGTCTCCCTTCCACAGTGAGTCCAGTATTTGTCAGGTGAGGGCCACGGTCATGCTGTACGACGACGGCAGCAAGCGCTGGGTTCCTGCGGGATCGGACTCTGCCTGTCTCAGTCGTGTCCAGATCTACCACAACCCCGCGTCCAACACTTACAGGGTGGTGGGACGTAAGATGCAGGCTGACCAGCAGGTACGAGACAAGTGCACACAGACAGACAGACAGACAGACAGACAGACATTCACCTTTATGCACTGCAAAAACTCAAAATCTTTCCAAGAATATTTGTCTTATTTCTTGTCAAAATGTCTCCTTTCTAGTCAAAACTAAACTCTTTTCTCTTAAAATAAGACTCATCACCTAAAAATGAACTTGTTTTTAGATAATTTTCATTTGTTTCAAACAAACTTTCACTTGAAAAAAGTAGAAAAATCTGCCAGTGAAAGCAAGTTTTTTTTTTGTGCTTGTAATAAGGAAGAAAAACTTGCTCCACTATCGGATTTTTCTACTTATTTCAAGTGAAAATATGCTTGAAAGAAGTAAAAAGTGTCTAAAAACAAGCTACTTTTTATGTGATGAGTCTTATTTTAAGTATAATGAGATGTTTTGGCTAGAAATAAGACAAATATTCTTCGTAAGATTTTGAGTTTTTGCAGTGTGTGTACTATAGAGTCTTTCTCTCTTTCCAGCTGAAGCACTTGAAACACTCACCTTTGTATTCACAGCCTTTGAGTTTATAGATAATAATACTATGCATAGGCCTACCTCCAATTCTAGTCAGGAAGAATCACCTAATTATTTCAATATCTGCTCAATTAGTCCTTTAATCCTGTTGGTGCATTTATGGCACACACCATTTTAAAAGACAAAAACTAATGTATTTTTTAATTAATATATATATTTTTTGTAATAATGCTGCCTGCTCTGTAGTTGAACTATCCAAACTTGTGTTATGTTCGTCAATCCAGACATTTTTCATGCTAATTGTCAGTAGTAATGTATTAGCTATTAGCTGTAAGTTAAAATTGTGCATGGTTACAAGAGTCTGGGTTAAGTGCATGGTCATTTAAGCATTGAATAAAAAGCTTCAAATAGTCAATCTTGTGTTAGCTGACATTTCATCTCAGACTCAGTGTAGCCTTTGTAACAGCTCATCCAGAACTGTTTCACTTCTTTTGTGACAAACCACTGACATGTTGTTGCAGAGATAACACCTACACCATTTGACAGCAGACATGTGTCGCCAGTTTATTTTTAAATGTACTAGTTTAAAAGAGACGGAAATGTAACATTGCATTCAAATAAAAGTCAAAAATAAACTCATAAACTCACGTGAGAAGAACTGACTGCATTTTACAAGACAAGTGTTCATGAGCTATAAGCTATATATTAAAAAAAGATCAAATCCTCAGTAGAATCACTGTCCTGTGCTTCTGTTCATGCTTGTAGGTTGTGATCAACTGTCCCATTGTTAAAGGGATGAAGTACAATCAAGCCACAGCAAACTTCCACCAGTGGCGGGACCCCAAACAGGTGTGGGGGCTGAACTTTGGCAGTAAAGACGATGCTGCTCTTTTTGCCCAAACCATGATGCATGCAATAGAGGCTCTCAGTGCAGGTAACCAACCAACCAGCAATGAAAGAGGGCAGATGAGGTCCAGATTGGACAGTGGGAAGTGTATCTGTAATTTATGCTTTAATCTTATACCTCTGCTAACACTCAGTAAACTGCATAGAATTTAAAAATACATTAATCCAGAAAATGACCAGTGTTGTGTTCGGATGAAAAAGCATTTTAACTATAATTTTAGGCTATATACTATACATGTGCAAAAATTATAGTCAGTTTTAGGCAGGTGTGGAAAAAATGCATTAAACTAAGAATGCTTTCAAAAATGGAAGTGTTAATAGTTTATTTTCATCAATTAACAAAAGGGAGTGAACAACCAGAACACAAATCTAAATAAATCATGGTGTGACCACCCTTCATTCATATTATTCTTACTTTACAGCACCTTTTCACTGCTGCCTAATACTTATGCACAGTACTGTGCAATCTTTATAGCCATATTTTTCATTATTTATTTATTTATTTTAACAAAAATAATGCTTTCAGGCCCTGCTCAGAATGGACCCTCTGCACAGGAGCTGGAAAACCAGAGAAGGTAAAGGATATTAAGACTGCAGCTAATGTTTACAGTAATCAACATCACATCATTTAGTATGTTTTCCACCCAACAATCAAGAATGTAATGAAATTCAGTTTTCAACAAGCTTCAAATAATCTTGATATTAAAGTTTGAGCTCACACTGCAAAAACTCAAAATCTTTCCAAGAATATTTGTCTTATTTCTTGTCAAAATGTCTCATTTCTAGTCAAAACGAATCTCTTTCCACTTAAAATAAGACTCATCACCTAAAAGTGGACTTGTTTTTAGACAATTTTCAAATTTTTACTCTAAAAACAAGCTACTTTTTAATATGATGAGTCTTATTTTAAGTATAATGAGATTTGTTTTGACTAGAAATGACATTTTGACTAGAAATAAGACAAATATTCTTGGTAAGATCTTGAGTTTTTGCAGTGCAGCTGTGGAAGAAGCTAAACACTAAGCTGTGAACTGTCTGTTGCCCTGTGAGCAGACAGGAGCAGCAGCGGCAGGAGCAGCAGGAGAGGGAGCGTCTGGAGAGAGAGCGACAGGCCGCGGCTGCAGCAGCTGCCCCCGCTGCTCCTCCTGCTCCTCCTCCTCCACCAGCTCCTCCAGCTCCTCCGCCACCCCCAGGCCCACCACCACCACCCTCTGGATCAGGCCCACCACCACCTCCAGGCCCACCACCACCGCCTGGGTCTGGCCCACCGGCACCTCCTCCACCGCCTTCAGGAGGAGGAGGAGGAGGAGGAGGAGGAGCAAATGACCTGGCTGCAGCTCTGGCAGGAGCCAAACTGCGTAAAACAGTCAAGGTAAGGAGAACATAGGCAACACTTTATACTAAGTGAACACTATTAAGCATTAGTTAAGCATTAAATACTTAACTAATCATTTATAACACAATACTCATTAGTATGTAGTTTATAAACACAGTTAAACTTGTTTTACTCATCATTGATAAGCACTAACTGTATTTATAAACTACATACTAATGAAGGGTGTTGTACATATGGGTAACACTATGATCGGGCCCTCGCGACCTCATGCCACCGCGGACCTGAGGCACGCAGGGGCTGTGGCAAGAAGGAAGAAGGGAGAAAAAACCTGGAAAGAGCGAAGAAACGCAATGTTTTGTTCATCCACCAGGGGGCGGCAACCAGATGTGGGCAGATGAGCTCAGGGGCGGACATTCATGACACACGTGAAATTTGGAGCAAATAGGACAATGCATGAAGGAGTTATGACAAATTGATGGTTCATCCACCAGGGGGCGGTAGGAGCGTAACAAAACATGGGCCGGTGCGTTCAGGGACGGACCCTGATCACACATGTGAAGTTTAGAGCAAATTGGACAATGTTGATGTAAAATACGGCATGGTATGTAGGAGAGAGAGCTGCTTGAAGATGCATGGCGATGGATCAAACATGGCGGCGCCATAGCGGCCACGCCCCTTGACGTAGAGAAAAGCTTTTAATAACTTTTAATCAGCATGGCCTCTGGATGATCTGTACTCAATTTGAAGTCGATCGGACAAAATCCCTAGGACAAGTTCGTTAAAACACAACGTGTGGAAATCACGCCAAAATGACACATTAAAATCAAAATGGCCGACTTCCTGTTTGGAGTAGACCAATGGTGCAAGAGACTTTTTTGTTCGTCTGGACAACTAACACATGTGTACCAATTTTCATCTTCCTACTCCAAAAAAAACCCCTATGGGGAGGGTTTTTTGAAAACTTAAAGGGGGCGCTATAGAGGAATTTGCCCCCCGCCCAATGGGCGTGGCCCCTATCAGATGGAAGAGGTCTCCACCCTGGACATCTGCATCAATTTTTTAATGATGATACGAGTTTATTAAAGCCATCAAAAGGACAAACGTAATTTCATGGCGAGGGACGATAGTCGCCACATCGCCACACGGACGCCATTGCTCGTAGCTTCACAGCGTTCATGATGTAGCTTCACCAACTGGTTCTGCATGTTTTAGAAGTGTAATGAAGTTGATGGGGTCAACTATGTGCCATCAGTACACGTGAAAGTAAAAACTGGAATGGAGCCATCATCATGTCCAGCAAGTTTGAAGCTGATAGGATAAAGTATGTGGGCGTAAGAGCTATTTGAAGTGGAATGGCGAGAAAACGAAAAGTCGCCAAATTTTCACATTCTTTTAATAACTTTTGATCAAAATGGCATCTAGATGGTCTGTAGCCAATTTGAAGTTGATTGGGCGAAATCTGTAGGAGGAGTTCGTTCAAAGAGGTCAAAAGTTCAATTCAAAATGGCCGACTTCCTGTTGACTTTAAGGTATAGGTTACATTGACTTTTTTGTACATCACAAATTTCCGTCTGCCTACGCCAAAGTCACTCCATTCATTCTTACCAAAACAAAATTTCTAGGGGGCGCTATAGTTTATAAATACAGTTAGTGCTTATCAATGATGGGTGAAACATGTTTAACTGTGTTTATAAACTACATACTAATGAGTATTCATGCGTTATAAATGAAGAATTCAGTATTTATTAATGCTTAACTAATGCTTAATAGTGTGATCTTATTATAAAGTGTTACCCATATGTACAATACATAGGTAGGCTAATGGATGATTTCTGGTGTCCATGTTCTTGTAAGTGACTGAGTGAGTGAGTGAGCTGCACAATGAGCCAGATCCTCAGTGAAAGTGTTTTTGTGGTGCAGCAGGATGAAGGAGGAGCCGATCCAGCGCCCAAACCAGCAGCCTCATCCGGTGGAGGTGGAGGTGGAGGTGGAGGTGGTCTAATGGGAGAGATGAGCGCCATCCTCGCTCGAAGGTAAGTTATTGTTTAAGAGACACATAAAGATATAGCTCGTATGATTTGATTCGCGGGACTTCTCATATTTTTAACAATTTTAAACAGGAGGAAAGTTTCGGACAAACCTGCTGTTAAAAAGGAAGAACCAGCTCGCAATGTAAGTTTCCTGTCTCATTCTGTCTAGCTTTTCTGTAATTGGCCTATTTTTATTATGACCAGCAAGATTGAAAGTTTTGGTTTATCTGCAGGATGAGCCAGACTCCCCAGTTTTAAAACCCACAGGACTTAGAGGTATGTAGCATCACTGTCACCTCTCGGACACTCGTAACTGTATGATATGTAAAGAAAAGTGATGATTATTTGTCACATGATGCACTGCAGCAAAGCATGGTAGAAAGAAAAGTCTTAAAGAGTAACTAAAATGATCTTATTTCGGCAGAAATCAGTGAAAAGCCCAAGGAAAAATGTGCTACCATGCCCAGGTAAGAGGCCGATACATCCAACTGTACACAAACACCTACAGATACAGATTCAAAAATCCAATCAGCAGCAACTGTCTGTAAGGTTTGAATGTTTTGTTTTGTTTTGTTTTTCTGCAAAAGGGCCAAATCTTTAACCAACAGTCAGAAGGAAGCCAGCCCCTGCTCTTCTCCCTCCACTCCCCCAGTGTCCAGGTACCAGTCCCACCACTGTGGCTTCAGAAAGCATCCAGACCTTTTCAATCCCCTACACTTCATTGTGTTGTAGATTTAAAGGGACAACGAGGAGTTTTGGAAAAGCAAAGCGTTTTCACACTACATTTATGAGCCTCCGCGCACACCGTAAAATTCTTTGACCGGCGCAAGACAGACTCATGTTTTCATTCATCAAGAATTAAAGTCAGAGGTTCGAAGACGATCACATACCGTCGTAGTTCCCACCATAAACGGCGATTCGGTGGCGTTATTCTCATGACTCGCCGGGCAGCATCTGCGAAACCAACACCAAAAGTAAGGAAACGCTGATCGGCTCGCCCAGCATTTCCGCCACCACTAATTTACTTTACTTTATTTGTTTATTTGGATGGGACAGTGCACATCAATGTACATATAAAAACATGTAAATGTGCCGCATTATAGCAGCAATGCTAATTTCCATCCATTTCCATCCATAATAACAAAATAACGATAGAGACAAAACGATATATTTATAGAAAATAGGCCCATTAACAACAAATTAACGTAGATTCGTCCACATTAATATTGTCGCAGAATTTTTCATTCTGCTGATGGAGAAACTCCTCGTTGTCCCTTTAATTGTAAATGGATAAAATATGTAATAATGATAAATAACCAGTGGTGGCAGACGTAGGCTATATGATGAATGCCTTCAATCTCATCACAGAGGTCTACAGAGAGCTACTCAGAGTTCATAGCCTCGCTCAACACAAAGTGTGAACTGTGTGACCACATACGCTCAGATATGAGCATTTCTAAGACGTGTCAAGTCAGTTCAGTTTGCCACAACCAGATACATACAGAATCGAGGATGGTTGAGGCAAATAGAAAACTCGTGAACACAGCGTCTAAGTACGTTTTGTAAGTGAAGGATTGAAGGATTTCAGATTTTGGTATTCACTGAATTTGCGTAATAAAGAAAAATCTAAAACCACGTTTTTACTTTACTTCCTACATTTGGACGTTTTGAGTAATGACTGATGTGCAAACATCTACAACACAATGATGATGGGGTCTTTAGACTTTATGGAGCCACTTCCTGTCCTGAGATGCCACTTTTTTTTGTGATCTCTGCTTTGCATGCTGCCTAATGTATTAACGGTGAAATGACACCTGCAATAGTGACTTTGTGTTTTTTGTTTTAGAAATAAGAAATAAAGCGCTTGACACTGTGGTTTCTCTGAGCCTGTAATAGCTCAAGGCCTCTAAGTTGCTGGTGTGACCTTGTGTCGCTTGCTCCACTTCGACATGTTGTTGTGACACTGCCCTGCACATGAACTCCTATTTCTCTCTCCGAGGCATGAGCATCAAGTGTGTGAGCTTGTGCAAGTGAAATCTGAGCATCAGATCAAATACAAATATTGATACGCTATCACAAACTCCAGTGTAATGTAAGCAGAAGTGGATGTTTTGAAGGCAGTTAAATTATACTGGCCACAGGAACTTTGTTGAAATGGCTTTGTAAAGACTTGAGGAAGTGCTTGTTCTTACTGAAACACAAGCAGTTGGGGTGATGGCAGATGATTCAATCCAAGTGCTGATTACATTTACTGTTTGACTCGGTGCAGCTGTTCTGTTTCTCTCCTCAGACATTTCCTAATAACTTTTATAATCTATTTGTGTCCGTCCAAAACAAATATGCTGCTTCTGCTGCCCAGCTCTCTCCAAAATAAAAAAGCTTTCTTCATCTTAAGAAGTCTGTTTTGGCTGACGGTAAATATTTTCTTTTCTATTTTAGGATGAAGGTGGTGAAAAAGAACTCAGATGTTGCAGGAAGTGATACCGATTTGGAGCAACTCAAACAGGTTTGTACTTCAATCTGTAGCTCACAGCTGTAATAAACAATGAAGTTGTGTGTTGTGACCTTTCCATAGTGGAGTATTAACTTATAAATCCATGAAATTGAAATATATTTCATGTTATTACATGGTAAATTATGTGACTATAAATAAAGGTAAAATAATGTTATGTTCAACGGCATGCATCTGTGTGATTGTAGGAAATTCTTGAGGAAGTGAAGAAAGAACTTCACAAAGTGAAGGAAGAGATCATCGCAGGTGAGTCTAGTTTCTGTAACTCACCTGCATACACTTGACATTACTGTATTGTTTGTATGTTCACTGTATATTATCTATTTTCTCCAGCACTGATCAAAGAGATACAAGGTGCACAACCCACAAGTGAAGAATGAGACACTGAAGGATGGATCTGAAGAATAATGAATAGATATGAAGTTTTTTTTTTTCATCCAGTGCCAATAATTTCATTTTTCTCCACATTAGAAATCATGTTTTTTGTTTTCTGTTGTCATCAGTGCAAGGTTATTCACATTTCCATTAGTTTTTATTTTTATGGAGTTTTTCAATTTGCTTTTCTTTTTTTTCTTTCAGTTTAGTTTTTATTCAGTTTTAGTTTTTCGTGTATTAGGAGGAAAGTCTTGGTTTGTAGAAGCTTCTCTGTGAGAGCTCTTTTGTGGGATTTCTCTCTTTCAGTTGCTTCCCAGAAATGTTCCCGTCGTCAGTCCTCATGACCGTACATTTACTCGGTCGTACTTGAAATAGTGTCATTATTGAGCTGTGACATTTTCTTCCTGCAACTTTTGCCATTTCTAAGAAACCGAAAACAGCTTATTCAGGTTAGTTTTAGTTAGTTTTGCATTGTTCATTGTAGTTCTTATTTAGTTTTGTGAATTATATTGATATTTCGGAGTCCAATACTTTTTTGTTAACAACATATTAACCAATTTCATTTTTCTACATGAAACTGTGATGCCCACACATTTCAATGCTTAAAGAATATTGTAAGCAAAGTCGGTTCAGACTGAGTTTTGCCCCGGAAGAGCGTGATGGCGAGCAACGCTCCTGAATCTTACCCCAACACCAAATGTTGAAATTTGTTGTTGACTTAACCTGTCATTGTCAGACTTCCTCCTTCCTGTTCTGTGCTGCTTCCTTTTCAGTAAATTAAATATTAATAGCTTTCGCTGAACTTTAGCTCAGCTGAAGTTATACCTACATACAAACTTAAACTTTTCCCTCATCTAAGATTAACCTCTTTGCTCATCCATGTGCTCACATCTGCAGAAATGAACCACTGTCCCACTCATGGAAGATGTCTTCCATAAATACAGTCCACAAGTAAAAAAAAAAGTAATGCATTTCTCAAAGTGTTAATTTATTTGATATGATTATTAATACAATACGGTTTGAGCAGCATTTAGTGTTGCAGGTGGTTGCAGTATTCACCTAGGTAGTCTAATTTATAAAGGTGCATGATACTGTATTTGTTGAGTCTGTTTTCTGTGTGACATTTTAAATCACAAAAGAACATAGTGCCTCATTTGGACTTGTGGTGTTTGAGTAGATGTTCTATGATACTGGCAGGTTCCTATTTATGTCATGTCATTCACTTCATGAACCACACAACACATTTATTGTCAACATTTGTTTTGCCCCCTGTGTCAAGAATCCTATTGCTTCAGCATGTGCAAGGACTGTTACGTTTTATTGTTTATGCAAATAATAAAAAGTGTCACCCAAACGGAACTGACATTTATTGTTTGTATGATTTTTTTCTATTGAAACAGATTTCTCAGAATCATAAGGCATTTAGGACACAAGCCCAAAGTGTCAGACAGACAGAGTTCACACCTAACAAGTTTAGGTTTCTATCATGATACTGTGTAAATGTTAACCATATAGCGGTTTGATGTGTCACACATTTATTCAAAAGCATGAGAATTCATACATGGTGAATGTATCCTACAGAGAAGGCAGGGGCAGCTGCAGCAGTCGGTCCCATCTACAAAATGTATTTATTTATTCATTCATAGCAACACAAGATGTTTTCTCTGATCAATCCCCTTTTCCATTGCTTGGGGCATCTGGAAAAATGCTTGTCCGGTGAAGAAAAGGTGAGCGCTACCATCAGTCCTGTGTCATGCCAACAGTAAAGCATCCTGAGACCATTCATGTGTGGGGTTGCTTCTCAGCCAAAGGAATGATGGGCTCATCCACAAATTCACTGCAGAATCATGATTTACTCCCACACTCACATTTAACCTCTGTTTATCAACATTTTGGTCTATTGGCCTTCATCAGGACCGACATTTTGATGATGAGATTGAATTTGTCTGGGGATCTGCTCCCAGCAACACCCTTTTCAGGAGAATGTGCATGTTGATGAACTGACAGCCTATGGCTATATTCATTATATACATATCTCTTATTTATTTACTTTTTACATTTTATATTTGTATGGGCTAGGTACTCTCATATTTTACCCTGCTAGTCATCAATGCACCTGCACTGTCACTTTATCCATACACATAGGCTACTCGATCAGGATCAAATTGTTGATTGTTGAATAACTGAATGTCGGCACTGATTGCGTTACTGTTGTTGTCTGTCTTGTTTGTTTCTATGTGTGGTTTCACTTTGAGGTTTAGCTTTTAATCTTGTTGTGCTGTTGTACAATGACAAATAAATTCTGATTCTGAATGGTACCAAAACAAACCCCAGAGCGCAACTTATGTTCCCCACCTCTCAGTCTTAGCCCAGTCCTTCATTGACAATAGTTACTGGACTAGTTGTTCTTTTTGACTAGCTAACAGAATACAATTGTGTATAAAACTGAAAAAATAAATGAATAAATAATAAAATAATAAAAACAGGATTTTAGGGTAAGAGTAGCCTATAAGGTTTGACATCACACACATTACCTGTAGCCTAGCTACTTAATCATTTGCAAAGATGTACGAAGACATTTAGGCTACAATGTGATGAAATGAATGAGAAATACAATTCTGTTGTGAACATTTGCCAAGTGGTTTGGAGGTTTGTCCATGTTGTTTTTTGAGAATGTAATTTCTGTTTTGAAAAATGAGCCAAACCAATGGAGAAAAACTGTAATAGAGGAGGCACAATACCTGAAAGTAATTATTTCAGTTGCCAGTATGGGAGCATGCATGTTCCCACAGCCCTATGTTCCCACTATCTCTCTGGACTCTATCTATCTGGCCTGTCTAGCCTCTACCTGGTCTTTTTACTAAACTTAACCAACTCTTTTCTTCATTGCCTAAACCCAACCAATGGTGGGACCAAAGGGCTGCGGGAACATGGGGCCTAATTTTCAGTGACAACAAAAGTTAGAAATGTGGGAACGTAAGGCTGTGGGAACATAGGAATGACCCCGTCAGTATGATAGAGGCTAAAAATGCTATTTTCATGGGAACAATACCCACGTAAAGAATCTCTCTTATTTTCACTGGAAAAAATTTGGCCAGTGGAAATTCTGATTGGCTGGTGATCTAAAAAGTTAATTTAGAACCCCAGATCCCAACCATCCAAGAAACTTGACAAACTTGATGTAATTGTCAATAAAAGTCTTATGAACACTTATGAGATGCTTGTATCCCAGTTATACTTCTGTATATCATCTTAACATCTGACAAAAGATCTAAAAACACTGACACTTTTTGGCCACAACTGTAGGACTAGTAGCCTAGTAGCAGCAGCACTTGCGTGTTTTTTACCTGCAGGCGGCGCTGTGTGCGTTCAGAGAGCAGCCGCCACCGCCCTGTGGCCGAGAGGAAGAAGAGTCCATGGTGTTTTCCTGGGCGGATGGCCTGCTCTGGATCTAGCTTGTCAAAACCTGCACTGAACCGAGAGCAACGTGGGATAAAGTCAGTGAAATGTGTGTTGAAGCTTGTTATTGTATCATTTTAAGTGTAAAAGTATATCGTTGTACGCGATTAGCCGAGAGAGAGGGGAGGGGGAGGCCTGTAAATCACAGCTGATATAAGAATAGTGTTGTGTTGTGTGTGATTGCCTCGCTATCAGCAGCAGCAGCAGCAGCAGCAGCAGGGCTAACACCAGTAACCTACAAGAAGCCATATGATCGCTAATGTAAGCAATTTACAAATAATAAACAAAACATTTCTTACTTCTGCGAGATGCTGCACTTTCGTTCGCAACATTACAACAACAGTGGTGTAACACTGCTGTAACAAATATCGCACGGAAAGCACTCGAGTGTGTGTGTTTTTAGCCGATAAATAACCCAACTTAAAAAACGTGATATTAAGCTTTAATTAGCGAAGTTAGGTCTAAGTTAGATGACATGTTTTATTTGTTTCTTTCTTTGTGTGTTTGTGTGTTTCACTTGCGTAACAAATTACGACTTTACTGGTCAAATGTCGGTTAAGACAATAACTAACTCGCTTCACAGGTCGTTGAAAGTTAACTTATCACACTGACTGCACATTAGCACGAAGCTAATGCTAACGGCTCTAGGCGTTTGAGAGCCGTTAGCATTAGCATTAGCATTAGCTGAGTAACTTTGAACGGCAGCCAAGCACAACAACAGCGAGTTTATTTCCAAGTTAACTAGTCAACAAACGCGATTCGACCGGTAAGAACAAATATTGAATCACAAGAATAGACAATTGAAGGTTGTTTTTGTCTTGTTTTATATATATTTTCCAGCTTAGTTGAGCCCCGCATGTGTGAATTTAACGTTAGCATTATTGGTTGTAAATGTAGCACCTTGTTCTCTGCTCGATGGTCAGACACACATACACACACTCAGTCTGGGTGAAAGTACACGCTTACACACACAGATACATAGTGTACAGAAGCTGCAGCAAAGGTCCTTGTCTTTGCGTTTCTTATATAATAATATCATTTTGTGTTCAATAATAACTCCAAAAAATAATCCATGTTATGGTGGTTCACACTGTTTTGTCATTACCGTCAAGTGTGTTTATTGGTGTGAGGAATATGAACCCATGCTAGACAAGTAGGTTTCCTAACGCTGTAACGTTACAATGCGGTTTATTTATGCCGGAAAGAAATGTGAGCCATAGCTATCCCGAAGAGACTTGTGACGTGTGCAGATATAAACAGCTTTACTGATTTAAAAAAAAAAAACAAGCAGAAAAACGAAGAAATAATCCACCTTCAACTTCACTAACTAAAATAATTAGGTACTTAATGTGTTTTATATCCATTGCTGTGCACATGCTACTATTCCTGTTGGTAATTTCCCTGTTCAGTATTTGGTGTTTGACCTTAAGACCTTTAAGTGGAGGTGTTCTCCCTGACATTTACTTACATGAATATTATTAATGGCTAATTAAAACCTGGCCACTGCGTCATCTGATTTCATTTCCCTTGGTAAAATTAGTAACTTGTCATCCACTGGTGTCATATTAACAACATATGTTCACAGAACGATACAGCCAATGCATTTCAGAGCCATATAATGTCGTAAAGATTTTACCATCAGTGCAGTAGAGAAAAGGTCATTGAATTAATTGAAACATGACAATCGCAGACTTAAAGCTGCGGAGGCTGCAGTATTTTAACTGAGCTTATTTTAATTTATGATCTAGAGATATATGTTCTTCTTTGCAGGTCATTTGTTTAAACCAGAGCAGCCTTGTAAGCATGTCTTGATATTGCGTTCATACTTTTGTTATTACACATTTTTATTGCATTTTACGTCAAATTTGTTAGAGATGTAGCCTAGATGTTAATAACAGGTGAAAACTTGAAAATTTCTCATATTACATACAGCGGCATGACATCATTGTTTCAACGTAAACACTAAGGTGGCGTTTTGAGATGTACCTACTCTGGAACCCGTTTCCAAAAAAATACAGTTTTTGGCCTCCCAAAATGTGGCTGAAACGATTTGACAAAACAACAAACGTGTGCGGATACTCCTAAACCGGACTGTTTCTGTTTCGAGTATCGTAAGTATTTGAAAAAAAGGCTAAAAATGTCTAATTTGTGCTGCTTCATTTAATTCCTCAGGTGCTGTTTGGGTTTGCTGTGACTGTGACTGAGACTTAAAAAAGGCCCAAAAGAGAAGAAATCCACCATTCCCCTCCCCGACCTCTTGTTCCTGGTCCTCTTTGAAACACATCTCTCACCATGAATGAAGTTAATGTAGTCAGAGAGGGTTGGCTCCACAAAAGAGGTAAGGTGTCACCATGCTCACAAAGGCTTAATGAATTTATTAAAGCGTTATACATGTAAACCATGGCTCAATTTGGTAAATACCTTGAATTGTTGAGCCGAAGGGTTAATAGTAAAATGTCAGTGGTGATCCTGTTGATTTTAATTTATACTCTCTCTCTCTCTGACTCAGGTGAATATATCAAAACATGGAGGCCCAGGTATTTCATCCTCAAGAGTGACGGTTCCTTCATCGGCTACAAGGAGAAGCCCGACCTGAACGACCAGACGTCACCACCACTCAACAACTTCTCAGTCGCAGGTTTGTTAAGATGAAGGTTACTAAGATGAAACCATTAACTCAGCTGTAATTGATTGTTATTTTTTTGGATGTTGCAGAATAATCAGTTGGATGTTTTGAGTTGCATGCTTTTCCAGTATTCAGCAGCGTCCTTTAAGCATCCTACCGTCTTTGTTGTGTATTTCACAGAATGTCAATTAATGAAGACAGAAAGACCTCGGCCCAACACATTTGTCATCCGTTGCCTACAGTGGACCACCGTCATTGAACGTACCTTTCATGTGGACAGCAATGAAGAGAGGTAAGAAGAGGGAAAAATAGCATATCAAGTGATAGGGTTTGTGTCAAGCCGTGACTACAAACAACTGCTGAGCTAAATCTGCCATTTTTACAAAAAAATGTATTGTATTTTCATTAATATTCACAGTCCCATTCAAATAAATGAAATTGATGAAAACACTTAATGTGATGCCTAAATGGCGTTCAGTGGCATCCTCAATTTTTGAGATTTTTTTTACTTTTCAGGGAGGAGTGGATGCGGGCAATCCAGTCCGTGGCAAATAGTCTGAAGATGCGAGAACAGGAGGAGGACGAGCCGATGGATGTGTTTGGGTCACCCAGCGAAAGCAGCTTGGAGGAGATGGAGGTGGCGATGTCAAAGTGCCGCAGCAAAGTGGTGAGCTGATCATTTTTTGGAGGGAAATAGAAGATTGAGAGCTCTAGTGTCTGAAAAAAAAATCTGAAAACATGGATTTTCTTTTCAACTTTTTTTGTCGCTAGAATTTCTATCGTACTAATAATTCATTAATCAGCAGTTTAGCTCTAAAACATGACATTACGTTGTCAAAGAAATACTTTTTTGTAGTGAGTTTTTCATCTGTGCAGCCAGCGAAGCAGAGCAGACTGCTTCCTCTTCTTAGCTTCCATATGTTATACTGAGATTATGAGTTGGCCAGACGTTGAGCTCACGCAAGAACAGTTTTGAATTTTTCTCCTAACGCTCTTGTATTTTGTAAAAGTGAGGTAAGCTCTAGAAAATGTTCCAACAAACTTGCCCTAAATTGCCTGTTTCAACCTGATGAATTCCATTTGTACGTGACAAGGCGTGCGGTCATGAGATTAGGATAATCGATACACTCAAACATGAGGAAGTATAGTGATGCATGCATGCAGACACAGTGGCCTGGTGCTCTTTAACACTTATTAACCCTGCGTCTGTTAAGATCCCAGAGAGTAATATATTGTACTGGTGGTGACTCTGCAAAAGGACAAGAGATATCCTAAATAGCAAACAGTGACAAACAAAGCAGCGGCGAGGAGACACAGGCTGCAGTGTAATAAGAGGAAGCAGAAGTAAGTAAGTGCGGGTACCTGAGCGAAGCTACAAACCTGCTCCACCAATCATCTTTTATCTCGCCAGCGTCCACTGTCTTGTAAACAACAAGATGGACGATTTGAGGCTACAGATTACCAAACCACCAACCATGTGGTCATCTGTATCACGATGATAATAAATAGAGACCTGGCTGCATGAAAACATCCCAGCAGATGCAGCTGTGGCTCTAACAGTCTGTGCCCTCTATCTGGATATATCTGGATATCCGACTCTGGCGAGATAAGATGCGGTGGTGGTGTGTACATAAACAACAACAGCTTCAGCGAAGGGCCAAACCAGAATTATCTGCCCACACTCAGGTCACATGGGTTGTACAGAACAGCAGCAACAGCACAAAGGCTGATGATACCGTTCCTGGACAAGTGAAGTCTTGAAAGCTTGTGCCAACCTGACCATAGATATATATAAGAAGACTAGATGACTCACCCACCGCTGCTGCCCAATGACAAAGCGTAGCCAGTACGGCGGCCATCGTGGGACGGGCAACTCTCTCCCTCAGAGCATTAAGCCTATGCTGCATGTTCTGCTATAATGACCACAACTTGCTCAGTTTTTGTCCGATTTCAAAACGGTTTGATTTTTTATGAACGTTTATGCAGTTATGATGCAGCATACTTAAAATCACGGATCATTTTAATCATTTACTTTTTTTTGTAAAAGTAACATTATGCAAATAGTTAAAGTAATAGCTACATACTGATTTATTTTTCACAGAGTTATGAATCGTTTTTTTTAGTGAAGATGACTGGATCACGTATCTACTGCACTGTAACTGCAGCCAGAGTCAGAGCAATTTGCCCGTTCAAATATGGCCGACTGTGAGCTATGCCTGCGTGTAGTCCGATCTACCCCCTTGGACCAGACGGCATCAACCAGTTGCAAAAGCACAGCTCTGACCTGCCTGACAGCCGCCACCATGTGGCCAGACCTAACCCTCCTGTTGTCCTCCTGGGTCAAGGAAGGAAGGAAGGAAGGACAAAGGGAAAGATAGGAGGAAAGAAGGAAGTGAAAAAGGAATGAAAGATAGATGGAGGGAGGGAACAGATTAGGGCAATTGGGTCAAAAAGGAAGGAAGAAGTAAGGACAGGGCAAAATGCAATATCCTTTTTCTGGACTAATGTTTCTATATGTTTTTATACTTATTTTTTATACTTATCTCATGTGATGTTTTTATAGGTTTTATGTTTTGTATTTATTCTGTCTTGTGTGTGTTGTGTGGTACCACAGCGGAGCAGCAACGTGAATTTCATTGAATTTTTTTTCAGTGACAATAAAGGCAATCTAAAGATGAAGGGAAGGAAGGAAGGGAGGGAACAGATTCGTTCAAGGAAGGAAGAAGAAGGGAGGAAAGAAGGAAGGGAAAAGGGATTGTGGAAAGAAGGAAGGGAGAAAGGAAGGAAAGAAGGAAGGATGGAGGAAGGGAACAGATTAGGTCAGTTTGACCCAGAAGGACAACAGGAGGATTACAGCCTGAATGATCACTGTCCTGCTGCCTTCATGCCGATAATCGTGAAATGCCATGAAAGACTGACACTGTCCCACATCAACACCTCTGTGATAACAACATACTGTCTTCATGATGAAGGACAGTGACTTAAAGAGGAATTTCCAATTTTAACAATCTGGACCTTATTTCTAGCATAAAATACGATCATTTACTCACCCAGATAACTTTTGGTGTCATTACGAGTCCTTCCGACGAAATCAGATCCAGCGCTCAGAGATGACATCATCCAGGTCAGAGGTCAGTAGGTCAACCTACAGACCCCGGATGTTGATAACAGCTAACCCCGGACTCAGAGGGGAATAGCACTAGCGTATCATAACAAAATATTGGTGAAATAAACGAGTTTCGCGGCAGATAATGTGTTATTTAGAGGCTGCATTGCACTGCCCCGTGTACTCGCATTATATGGATATACGCGGCTCTCGGCTGGATCTAATTTCGCTGGAACGACTCTCACTTTTGGACATTTCAAGTTTTGAAAATATTAGAAAAACATTAGTCCTAAAAGAACAAAATCCAAGCAACAACAAGAAGCACAGCATTCTGACCAGGAAAACCCATCTCTTTCTGAAAATGTATTCTGTTGACTTGTATTTGTCGAGATGAGCACTTAAAATACTTAAAATCCACATTACTAATGAATTCTCACACACCCACTTTGTACTTTTTTTTTTGTTTTTTTTTTACAGAATATGAGTGACTTTGAGTACCTCAAGCTGCTTGGCAAGGGCACATTCGGGAAGGTGATCCTGGTCAAGGAGAAGTCCACAGGAGTACATTATGCCATGAAAATACTTCGCAAAGAAGTCATTATAGCCAAGGTGAGTAAGCTTGTTACTATGACCACGAGGTACCATGAACACACACTGGTTTTTATTAACTTAACTTCAAAACATTGTCATGTGTTTCTTAAATTCCCAACCTGATTTCGATCATTAAGTGCAACAAAAGACTCGACTGAACAGGACTTTACACTGGATTCTTACTTAGTACTTCAATGATAAGTATTGTGATATAACATTCCCCAAATTATCATGTCAATCAATGCTTCAAGTAATTAATGTCTATGCTTAAATAGCATGCACATAAATAATCAGAAGGTACAATTTACATCCCAAAAATAGATGTTTACATTGTGCAGGTTATAATTGATATAAAACGTTCTGCTGATTGGCAAGTAAGCATTTCAGGAAAATTATTATTAAGATAAGATGAGATAAGACCTACTGCATAAATCCCCGAAGGAAATTCATTTGTCTGGCAGCTCATCTACCATAAATGTCATGAATTAGATTTATTGTAATTCATTTGAGTATTAACTGTAATTGTTATTGTTAATAAAAATCAAATGACGACAGTCGGTGCTGAGCTGCAGGCCACGGCAGGAGGTTGAACCGGTCTTGAGAATCACTGATCTGACACCAAGTCAACACACACAGTAAATTTGCATAGATGCACAAAACAACACACAAAGCAGGCAGTGTGCAGGATCTGCGGTTAGCGAGGTAACTTCATGTTTAATCACTGTGCTGAACTACTAACATGCTTCAGGACAGGTAAAGGTAAGAGGATCAGTTCGAAGCCTTCCAACAGACCAATCGGATCACTGGAAGAACTGAGTCACTCTGGACTGGGACAGAGCAGTTTACAAGAAAGTGACAAGTATTAACAAGCAGTAGATAGATATTGATATAAACCTGTTAAATTGTTTTTGCTGTTCCAGACACTGCATGTGTTCACTCTGAACTTAAAACAGAGCTTCTAACAAACAAAGTACCGTCATTTTCGAACTATAAGCCGCTACTTTTTTCGCTCGCCCCGGTGTCCCAGCTCTCGTCTCTGCACACCGCAACACAAACGCGCTCCGTAACCTGTAATTTTTTTGTTTATGACGGTTAAGACTACACAAACACACACGCCGTAACATCGTATATGTTATGTAATGTTATCCACCGCTATATTTATTGATTTTTCGCCGGCTTCGTTGTAAACAAATGCACATGGGCGAGAGGAGCGTAACCAAAACAGCGGAAAGGCGAGCGGACTTGCATAGTTCCCTACTGTCTTTCCCTGTAAATATACAACATGAAAACCTGCGGCTTGTATGTATGTACAAAATGTATTTTCTTTTAAAATTTAGCTGGTGCGGCTTATATTCAGGTGCGCTCAATAGTCTGAAAATTACCGTAGGAGTTTATCAAACAAAATAAATATAATTATCATATCTTAAAGGGACAACGAGGAGTTTCTCCATCGGCAGAATGAAAAATCCTGTGACAATAAAAAAAGTCTCATATTAATGTGGATGAATCTACGTTACCACTTGTTAATGGGCCCATTTTCGATAAATATATCGTTTTGTTTCTATCGTTATTTTAATTAATGGTAGAAATGCTGGGCGAGTCGACCAGCGTTTCCTTACTTTCGGTTTCGCGGACGCTGCCCGGCGGGTCATGGGGATAACGCCGCCGAATCGCCGTTCATGGTCGGAACTACGACGGTATCTGATTGTCTTCGAACCTCTGACTTTAATTATTCTCTGTGCGCCGGTCCAAGAATTTCACAGTGTGCGCGGAGGCTCATGGTAAATGTAGTGTGAAAGCACTTTGCTTTCCAAAACTCCTCGTTGTCCCTTTAATTTTCATTGAACAACCTGCAGCTCAGAATAACCGGGGTGATGTTGCTTTGCTCGGCTGTTGCAGACTCAGGATCAAAATGAGAGACCGCTGTGAACATCACCTGCATTCACATAGCACCACAGCTGCCTGAACATTCGGACGCTTTCCATCTCAGATTGAAACAGATATGGTGTCAAACCACTGTGTCGCCATCTCGATGCCTGTCACAGTTTATATATCGCATGTATTTAATCTTCACAATCACAATGTCTTTGTTGACAGGATGAGGTGGCCCACACAGTTACAGAGAGCAGAGTGTTACAAAACACACGACATCCCTTCCTCACGGTGAGAGCGCTGCACTTCTTCGTACCGTATGTCTTGCACAAGTTTCAAAAGCTGTCAGTGCCGAGCACCTTGTGACTGAGTTCACCACTGAATATGAATAGTGTATTGTTTATATACAGTGTGTTTTTGCCATATATTTCCATCACTTTGATCTAGACTGAGATACACTCACAGAGTCTTATTGTCTTTATTAGGAATGCCTCAATATTCATGTAAGCACGAGTGCTGTTGAAGGGGTTTCAATCAATGAAACATTACGCTTTAGTTTTTTCTGTCACTGGAGATGGAAAAAAAAATTTAATTTACCATTATTTTCTTAGATGTTAGCAGCCCACATACAGCTCAGATAATAACTATCTCTAAATCTGAAATGTTGGTTCCTCATTTAAAGGGATAGTTCAACATTTTTGGCAAATTGGCCCATTGCCATAATCCCCTATAGTCATAGCAGTAGGTTCGTTACCTTTAATTGTCGGTGCAAGCTGTTTTTAGAACGGCGGAGCAGAGCCGCGAGCTGCTCAGAGCTACGCTACGGAGACTCATGGGATTTCTTGGTTTCTCTCATCAAACTCATCAAATACACAATCCAACAACCCCAAAACGCTCTGGTGGACAAGTTGTGACCTGCACATTCACCACGCTATGAGATAATAACACAACGTTACCAGACAGAGTTGTTTTAGAGGGAAATTCATGCAGAACCGCTGATGCACGTTGCCTTCAGGGACAGTTTTTCATCAAACAGTCTCTGCATTTCCCTCTAAAACAACTCTCTGTCTGGTAACGTTGTGTTATTATCTCATAGTGTGGTGAATGTGCAGGTCACAACTTGTCCACCAGAGCGTTGTGGAGTTGTTGGATTGTGTATTTGATGAGTTTGATGAGGGAAACCAAGAAATCCCATGAGCCTCCGTAGCGTAGCTCTGAGCAGCTCGCGGCTCTGCTCTGCCGTTCTAAAAATAGCTTGCACCGACAACCTACTGCTATGACTATAGGGATTATGGCATTTGGCCAATTTGCCAAAAATGTTGAACTATCCTTTTAACGAACAGGAATATACTGTAATTCACCTGTTAGCAAATATGTTCAAAACAACTCTTTGTGCTTTGAAATAATTAAAATGTTTGTCACATTTGATGGTGGGGGCAGTGTAACACGTGCAGTACTGATTCACCATCTGTTTTACCTAACATCTTCATTTTCTTCCTTGCAGACACTGAAATATGCCTTCCAAACCCACGATCGACTCTGTTTTGTAATGGAATACGCCAACGGGGGCGAGGTGAGACTTCGCATACACACACACACATCCCAGTCACGTGGAGATACACTAATGTCATTTGGTGTCAACAGCTTGCTGCGCACATAGAGGTTTTTTTTTTTTTTCTAACCGGCAAATGCTCACCACCTGCTCTCGCCTCTTCCAGCTCTTCTTCCACCTGTCACGGGAACGAGTGTTCACAGAAGACCGGGCTCGCTTCTATGGTGCCGAGATTGTGTCGGCGCTCGAATATCTGCATTCAAACGATGTCGTTTACCGTGATCTGAAGGTGAATACTCATTCATAAGTAGTGAATCTATGTGTAATATTACATTCACTGGGTATTATTGGGTCTCTACTAAAGCTGAGTCCAATGTGATACCTGTATTTTCATGACAATGGAGACCAGTGACGTAGGTGTGTGTGTGTATAATAACAGCTGAGACTATTACAACTCTCAAACACTGAAGGTCACGGCCCAGAAATGTGAAGTACGTAAGCTTAAATCATTGATAGGAATTCAATTTGGAGAATGCCACACCTGACTGTCACATGACGCAATCCACTAAAAAGAAGATGTCTCACTCTGTTTTGAAGAAAGACGTCCAATCTTTTGGTTCTGCAGGGATGTTAGAGTGAAGCTCTCAAACTAAACTATCTTTGACCAGTGCTAACAGTGGTGTCCTGAGAGCACACACAGACAGACGGACAGCAGCCAAGTTTAATTTAGGTTTGTCATCAAGTTACTCACAGAATTAGTGACAGTACACACAACGTAGCGCTAGTGACGTTTGTCATTTTATCCTGTGAAAAATAACTCCACAGCAGCTAATATGAGAAGCTGGTAACATTTCATTAAAATCAGCATGCACTGCTGTACAGAAGTCCTCTATTAGAGTGTAAAAAAGTGACTTTTATTCTCTCTCCATATCTTTATCATCTTTACATTGGACTTAGTGTAAATATCCATTAAAAATCCAATCGATAGAGACTAGAGCAAAAAGTGAAGAAGAATTAACCTCAGGTTTTGTTTGTCTGGCCTGTAGCAGAACTGAGCTGCTGTGGCTTCTTGTCAGTATCAGTATTTCTAATGACTCACCAGTTCGGCTCAGGATTGTTTCTGTGAATGAACAGAAAATCGCAGCCATGTCCTGATTGCTTTGTATTAGTTTACACTCAACAATCACAACATCCCTGTTTCATAACATTGTTGGCAAACCACGAAGCCAACAACATGTCTCTTTCTCGTCATTGGATACTTCACAATGACTGTGCTTGCTTGTCACCATGTTGGTAGTGGTGGGTAGTAGTAGGGATGTCACGACAGCAGACATCTGATAGTCAGTACACCTCCTAATATGTTGACTAAGACATTCATTTACCAAGTAAGTGTTACATTCTGACAGATGACAGGTGAATAGTGGTGACAGTAGTGCACTAACATTGTGAGCACCAAGCTCACTTTATGAGCTGGTGGTATGTTAGCTATGTATGAATGAATCATGAATTTTCCCCTTGGGGATTAATTAAGTAATTCTTAAGGAGTGGCAAACCAGTTACTGCACTCTCACTTGATGCTACAACTTTGAGTGGTGTTTTTGTTATTATTAACTGTGCTGTTTGCCGCCTTCTTCTCTTCAAGTCTGATGTTGCTTGTTGGGTTAATACACACAGTACCTCTGATACTGCAGAACAACAAGTACCATCTCATTTTGACATGAACTTGGTACCGGAGTGTGAGGTCTCATGACATCCCTCGTGGGCGGAGTAGTCTGTACTCAAGTAGAAGCACTGTTGGTCTATAACAACATTAGTACAGGGTATCCGCGGGGTCTTAAAAAGTCTAAAATTTGAAAATCTAAATTTTAGGCCTTAAAATGTTGAATTATTGTGTTCAAGTCTTAAATAATTTTAGACAGGTCTTACATTTTCTTATGCCCACCATGGGCGAGCATTTCACTCGCATTTGTCCCTAAAAAAATGCATGTGCGAACCAGGAAAATCACAAAAAAGAAAGATCACAACCTGTGATCGTTCAAAAACTACAAATCCCACAATTCTCTGGCCTCAACGCACCAATAACAGTAGTTACGTGTAAGTAAGGGAGAGTGGAGCTGTCGGTAAAAAGAGGAAACAACTCCACACTGGTCCTGTTCTATGTTGTTCCTTCACACCGAATTTTCGGTGAACACACTGTCACGTGCCGTTTATTCGTTATGTCCGCGGTGTGAAAGGCCGTAATGCAAAGACGCGATTAGCCGCGAATTCACGCCGGGCAACGCGGTACACGCGCCTTTTTTTGCGACGCGATACACATAATATTTTTTTTTGCGACACGACCATCACGTCTTCGTCTATTTCATCGTGTTTGGTGGTCATCAGGTTGAGTTTTATTTACATCAGGCTGATTATCATGATAATTAATACATACTTAGTAACAAGCCTGTAAGTTCAACAAATCAGTATGCTACTGTGATTTAACTAGCCTAGTTAAATAAAAAGATGTAGTTTAATACCATAATATATAGGGGTGACCAAAGGCCAATGTATTTACTTCATGTGTCAAATATTGTGTTGGTCATAATACAGAACAGGTTGTGGCTCGTGTCTGTTGATTAAAGAAGTTGAAATATTTCCATGTTTGTCTATTCTGGGTCACATTAGAAGTCATCACATTTCAGGCCAGAGGTGAAGTGTTGGTATTTTTACTGTTCTCCAATGTAAAAACGGGTCACGTTTGACCCTTAACATTATTCAAGGCTTAAAGCCATCTGCCTGTTGGTTGCCAGTGAATTAAATAAATAATGTGTTACATAAACATTTTTAATTTCGCTCCCCAATTTCTTTTTGTGCCCCCAAATAGTTTACTTTAGGTGTGCTCCTTGGGAAAAATGTTATGGTAGAGCCCTTGCTACCGCAAATGCTCAATAAAAGGCTCCTGCGACACTTCATTGTGCTTTATTGAATGTATTTTATGTATTTTCTAACACGCAACTTATATATTGCAATCAATTTCAAATTTTGTCACTCAACCTTTCTTTTGTATTGTTTTTTTTATTTGTCATGATATAGGTCTTAAATTTCATCCATAATGGTCTTAAAAAGTCTTAAATTTGAGCTGGTGAAACCTGCAGAGACCCTGTAGTAAAAGTAGTTATCAATATAACTAACCTGAGTTAGAATGTAAAAGTGTAAAATCAAAGGATCTATTATGTTCCCCTGATTAAAGCCAAATTCAATTCCCTGAATCATATTTATGATCATGAGAATCAGATTTGATGAGTGTTTTATTTCATTCTGTTGCAGCTGGAGAATCTGATGCTGGACAAAGACGGCCACATCAAAATCACTGATTTTGGTCTTTGTAAGGAGGGAATTACTCCGGACGCCACCATGAAAACCTTCTGTGGAACTCCTGAATATCTCGCACCTGAGGTAAGATGCTGAAAATGAGTTGGTGTCACATCTCGCCTCTTCTTCTTTTAACACGCTGCCCTGAATCACAAAGGTTCAGAAGTGTGGCCGGCCACTGAAGGTTTTTCTTCGGCAGCCAGAGCCCATCACGTGACCTCTGCTGCATCGCTCGCATGCTCTCATCAACTTGTAAGAAGCAAAGATAACATTTTTCTAGATTTAGACTTGCTTGCAACAGAGGGGTCATCTGTTTCCTTCCCTTTTTTCCCCCCTTCATCTTTCTTGAGAGTGGACACTTGTTTTTTTTCCTGCAGATGTTTAGTGACCTCTTCTGGACATTTCGAAGAACTGCACATGCTCTCATTACATCATTGGGTGTTTTTTTCATGTTTAAACTGGTTCTGCATGGAAGTAATCCTCCCCCTTCCCTCCCTGTGATTGTTAAAAACAGGTACTTACAGTAACAGGTGGTGAGTTATTCATTGGCCCTCCCCCTTGTTCCATGTGGGTGATGTTGAGCAGGCTATTTTTGCCTCGTGCTGCTTGTTACTTGTTATCTATTAAAAAACCTGTGTTGGACCTAATCACTAAGGCCCCTGTGTGGCATTGAAGAATAACAGCAAATTGTCTGATTCTTTATTCTGATATACTTCAGACCAAAGATCAATTTCATCTCAGGAAGTCATCATGAAACTATACAACACACAAAAAAATATAGGTTTAGGTGTGAGAAATGTGCAATGTAGTGACTTCTCTACTGCCACTGTCGTCATTAAAGCCCCAGTGTGTGACTTATTTGGCTTTTTATCAGCAAAAATCAAATATGTCTTTCATAAATCCGTATTTCACTGAAGTGGAATCACAGCCGCATACAAATGAAAGCTTTCTGGTACCCTAGAATGAGTTGTTACAAGTCGTAACAAATACACAAGTGGTTGACGCACCGAACCGAGGCGGCCATTTTGCATCGCCATTTTTTTACGTTGAGTGGCAGCGTGACCGTAGGTAACCACGGAAACTCAGCGGAGCTGTGGGCTCGGCCTGTTAAAACTGTCACCACTGTGTAGTGTGAGGAAGGACGGAGGCACTGGTGTTGCATTCAGGTGCAGTCAGGCAGACGGCCGTCGGCAAACCAACCGGATGTCATTTTACTCAGCGAGAGAAAGACGGTAAAACGTGGGTCAGGTAAACAATACCACATCACCATGACAACATATTGTCACGCCTGTATTGTTCTGCCTCGTGCTGGCGGACCACTTGTTTACATAGACGCTTGTTTATCCTGTTACATGCAGCGTCTGTTGTCTGTCTGACGTCTGCCCGATTTCACATGAATGCAACATCAAGAATACGTTCAGATATGCAACCGCACCGCTAGATGGGGGGAATTCCTACATATTAGACCTTTTAAAGCAGAAGTAAGTGGAATATTTATGTTAATATAAGTCTTAAATAGTTGTATCTTCTGACAGCAATCACTTACATAGAGTGTTTGGTCTGAAACACGGGTCTGTCAGTCACTCTGCTCTGCTGTAAGCCGAGGAGAAAACTTTCCTTGTATCCTACAACCTTTATCCAATGAGGAGAGAGAACGGCATAAAGGGGCGGTCCTCTCTGTGTCCTCTAACTCCATTGGCTGACAGGAAGTTAGACAAAACCACCGGATCGCGATACTTCTGCTTTAAGTAAACAAATGTCTTGTTTTCCCCTCAGGTCCTTGAAGACAACGACTACGGCCGGGCCGTCGACTGGTGGGGTCTGGGTGTGGTGATGTATGAGATGATGTGCGGCCGTCTGCCTTTCTACAACCAGGACCACGAGCGTTTGTTTGAGCTCATCCTCATGGAGGAGATCCGCTTCCCCAGGAACCTGTCTCCTGAGGCCAAGTCCCTGCTGGCAGGCCTGCTCAAGAAGGATCCTAAACAGAGGTGTTAGTTTGACCACACTCATGTTAACTAGGGCTGGGACGATATGCTTTTCTCCCGATTCGAGTCTTCTACGATTTTTTGGATGGTGATTCCATTTAAATTGCGATTCTACGATATTGCCGATTCTCTCGATTTTTTTGTCTGCATTTTTAACATTTATCTGCACACAAATACTGTAGGAGACTATAAATTAACATACTCCATTATAAAGTGAACTTAAACCCTTTTCATAATCTGTACTCTCTGTATGTAAAAAAGGCGAACAAATGCACATTGCACAATATTTAAAAAAATACCCCCCCCCCCCCCCCAAAAAAAAAAAATCGATTTAAAAATCGTCAAAAAAGATATCGCGATATTTATGTGAATTGATTTTTTCTCCCAGCCCTAATGTTAACTCTGTGTGTCCGTCGCTCTTGGAAATACCTGCTTGATTTCTTACACGATCTTGTTTTTGTTACTCACAGGTTAGGCGGAGGGCCCAACGATGCCAAAGACGTTATGACTCACAAGTTTTTCATCTCCATCAACTGGCAGGATGTGGTGCAGAAGAAGGTACGACATTATCGATCGGTTCTCCATAAGTTGTTGTTCTTTTTCAGTCAGCTGCGAAGAAAGTCACTAATTTCTTAGGATTTATTTCTGCAACAATTTGTTACTTTATTACTCCAAAATTTGTGGGTAAAAGTAGGTTTCTTCTTCTTTTACTAATACTACTACTATCATACAGCTACTGGTCCTTTGTCCCCATCTGTGACATAGATGCGTTGGCACCATGATTGTTTCAATTTGATTTTTTTTTTTTTTTTTTTTTTTTTTTTTAAATTTTCACAATAATATGACAACACTTATAACTATAACTACTTCTTGACTTTGGTCACTAGAGTTTTGATACAGTTTTTCCATCGTTTCATCTCCATTTACCCTGTTGTTGATCCAGGTAGATAGAGATGACTGTTGATCCAGACAAACACCAGACATGACTACTGCAGAGTCATTTGACCTGGGAGTGAATGACGCCTACACTCTCACTCTGACAACAAAAGCCTAACGTATTTGCTTTTAAATGAGTGTTTACACATGGATTATAGCTAATTTGAGCACCTTGCCTTCCAAAGCCAACAGCGTCTAAACAAACAGTAATGGTGCAACGTTGTAAAGAGAAAACTAGAACGGCTTTCAGTAGAGAGCAATACAAGAATGTCTTATTTTACATGCCTTAACTGGATGTGCACCTACATTACCTCCCTGGCTCATGCTGTGCACTGTGCACAACACTGTGATCTTAAAGAGGAACTATGCAAGATTTGAACCTTAATTAAACAGTTAAAGAGTAATTGTGATGGTTGAATGACTTGTTACTGGGAAATTGGAGGCTCTCTGCCTTCCACCTATAGCGTCTCTTGGCCCGAAAACCAACCATGCAAGATCAGCGGCTCCGACCCGGTGTCCCAGAGCTCATTTTGTGAGAAACACGCCCGGTAATCCGTAATCTCTTGTTAACATTACCCGCCTCTGTAGACATCGCTCCACGGATTGCCTTCTCGTCGACTTCATTAAAAACAAATGCACGTGGCCAGGGAGGAGGGTTAGCGGTGAGTTTATATATGACAGTGAAAACGTGCACTCTGAAACTGTAGGGGGAGCTCCGTAGAGAAAAAAGCGTCCAAAACAGAGAAAAAGTGACCAGACTTGCATAGTTTGTCTTTAACATTCAGTACGTTTACATGCAGAGCTTATTCGAGCTATGCTCCAAATTCGATTTTGGCGTCTAATCGGACTTCTGTCCTTGTCCCAGTTTACATGCAACTGAGAAAATCGAATAACTGACGGGAACGTGTCCTCCTCCTCAACACCAGATGGCGGTAATGCATCATTTCAGCGGGTTAATACGCAACCTTTTCCGGTTGACCTATTAGCCAGGCGGCAGACCGGCATTTTCCAAAAACAGCGAGATGGTTAATCGTACGGCTTTGTTCATCTCGTACGTAATGTGCACGTTACTTATTGTGCAGATAAGGTGCACGCTATCCCTCGTGGTCATGGTGATTTCGAGAGGCAGACGAGACAAGAACGCCGAAACGCTACAACAATAGCTTCTTCGACCGGCTTTCTTGGATGTTTTTGTTCCGGGGTCTTACGCCAGCGTGGGGGGTGTGGAGCAGCGCACATGCGTTGTCCAGTTAATCTCCGATTGAGGCGTATACATACACCGGAGAAAGTCTAATTCCAATCGCATTATCTGGGTGTCTTATATAGATATTAGTCGGACTAACGTTGTCCAGTTATAGTCGAATTAAGGCAATAATTCACTTTTCTCAAGTGTCATGTAAACGTACTGATTGACAGCACAGTGAACCACTTGGGTCTTTATGAATTCAGCCCCTAGGCCCGTTGAATCATGGGTTTTTGTTTGTTTTGGTAACTCCTTCCTGCCTTTGCACACATATGAAGGGATTTGTAGGCATTGAGTTATGTTCTCCACTTCAACCAATCCTCTCTTTCTCCCTCAGCTCACACCTCTCTTCAGACCACAAGTGACATCAGAGACAGACACCCGGTACTTTGATGAAGAGTTCACAGCACAGACCATCACTCTCACTCCACCAGACAAGTGTAAGTGTCCTTCACCACCACCACCATCAGCATCATCATCCACACTCAGGTTCTCGGTTGTGAAAACGCTGACTTGCTGTCTGCTGTCTTGTTCTTTACAGATAACAATCTGGACTGTGACGATTCTGGCCAGCAAGCACATTTCCCCCAGTTCTCCTACTCCGCTAGCATAAGAGAGTGATAGCATCTCACACACACAAACACACAGACATATACATACACACAGACACACACACAAAGAAAAAAAAAAACACAAACACAATCATATACAAAAAAAACACATGAGGCATGAACACCTTGGCATCATCCATTACGACTATACAAGGACGAGAACCTCCATCTATATTGTGGTTTTTGGTCCTTGCAGGATCCAAGTGCCTCAGCTGGTGGCCATATTTCTCTATAGACATCCCCTCCATCCACACTACAGACAAAGCCCGGCCGCACTGGCTGTACTGTATCAGACTGGACTTCAGTACCTCACATAGTCAGCACAACTCAACAACAACAACAACAACGCAATCAGGACTGTCTGTAGCACCTTTCAGATGGCCTATAAACAGCTGCTGCTGCTTTTTTCAGACTGTACAACCACCAGTCATTTTTTTAAACGTTGTCCTTTTTATGGTCTTATTATGAGAAGCCATACAGCTCCTACATTATGTTTCAAAGTGCTCTTCTTCAGAACTAGCTGTTACCACTGGTGATAAGACGTATATGAGGGAGGAAGAAAATCGCGTGGCAGTTTGTTGGGTGTTGTTCTGTTAAGGTGTGTGTGGATTTTTTTTTGTGTGTTTGTTTCTTTTGTTTTTCTTTTTTGAGAAAATGTGGGCATCGAATCTAAACTGTGTTTTTTTTTTTATATATATATATATATATATATATATACATACTACACTTACCCGCCGTGCATCAGGAACAACAGATGAATTGAGAACACGTGATGATCAAAGTGTCTTCATGGAGAAAAGCTTTAACAAAGCGAAACATGAGCGTCGCAGAGAGAGAGAGGCTGTCCTTTTTAAACTGTATGCAATGAAAACAAATCATGTGTTTATGACTTTGCTCTCAGACTGTGATCTTTGTTATAACAGATCTGTCAAGTGTGACACAGCAATTACTGGGGATTGGGAATACCTTAATGCACAAGGTGTATATGTTATTTAAACGATGTTTCTTTTTTCTTTTCTTTTTTTTTAATTCAACCACATTTTCGATCTTCTCGATCAGCTAAATACACACCAGCCATGTGATTTAAGAGACTCAATAAGCACTTAATGATTGAAAGCAGACCTCATTTTGTTTTTCAGTTGGCCCATGTTCATAATGTAGCTGAAAGCTTCCTGAATTTATGTCAGTGCTCGTTATTGTTGTTCTTATTATATATAACAAATATCAAAGACTGTCGGATACCAAAAGTTGTCATCAAATATCTGGTCAGATTCATAATCCTGTTGACCTCTTCTTTTTCTTTTTTTTGACCAGATAGTTTTCAACATTTGGCCAATTTTAAATGATTTCATATAATTTCTACATTTTTTGTATAGCTTCCTCTGTTTCAACAGCATCATTTAGCATTTGAGAACTTTCTTTTCTCTCTCTCTTTTTTTTTTGTTTGTTTTTTGTTGAAAAATATTCAAATGTACAAAATTCAAAGTAAAGTATTGCCATATCAAAGGCACAGGTGTTTTATCAGCACTAACTGTTGAAAATTGTCCAAGTATAACCAGCCCTAGCGCAAAACTGATTTCATAGCACTTTTGGAGAAAACGTGTTAATAGTAGGAATGTCGTGCTTTTCTTGGCATTCAAAGCTAATACACTCATACCTATGTTATAGCTTGTCCTATGTAGCCTTTCTGTGAGAGCCATCTTTCCTCAAATAATAACTCCCTTTGCTAAACTTAACCCGCTGGAGATTTTTTATAAGTTCGAGGCTGTTGCTAACAGTTCATACATTATAATATTCTCCTGGCCACTATCTGTCATCTCTCTGTAAATATTACTATTCTTCCAATGCTCCAGTGCATCCAAACTGCTGCTTTTCAGACGTGAGCATACCACTAGATTTGATTGGACAGCAAAGAAAGAAAAAAAAAAACTCATCCAGCGAGCTGTGCATATCATGAACATGGTCCATTGTGAGATTTTGTGTTTGAGTGCAATGTGGACTTGCGAGACTGTCTCTCTTTTTTCTCTTCCCGTCTTTTATTAACAACATCTAATGGTAACCAGTTAGGGGTACACCATTGAGATTTGCAATACTGGGTGTTATACTGTACATGCAAATGCACCCAACGTTGTGTTGGTGCTACACTGTTGTGTCACTTGTAATTAAGAGCCGGTGCAGAAATCCTGCTCAACTTCCCTTTGCTCACAGAGCCTTCTACCACATATGCTGTTTTGAAATAATTTCCGTTATTTTTTTGTCTTGTTTATCTCGTAGTTTTACTCCTCGACTTGCTGTTTTCCCCTCGTCCTTCCCCTCTCCCCCTGAACCCGGTCTCAAATTAAGGAAAATTCATAATGGTTGAAAGAAATGTATGTTTTTCAGTTACATTATTCTATTAAAACAGTTCATTTCTACTTGTCTATGAATGTAATTCTGAAAGACAATGATCCAATACACCTTTTTAACTGTCTTAATACACTGTGGTGTCTCACTTCTTTTCTTTTTTTCATGCTCTGTCTGGACGATGCTGCAGCTCTGTTGCTCCACTAGCACTTATTGGGATAAAGTGCTGTGCTATGAGTTGAGAAAGGTTTTGTAAATCCAGCCTTCAAGTTGCACATCCTGACACCTTTAACTTATCTGTGTCCTGACAGCATGAGGTAGATGTTACCGGATGTTAGCAGCAGCCAGAGGTAACAAAAAGCAGAGCTGTTGATAATTGTAATAACAGACTTGTGAAAATATAGATGGTTTGTCTTGTACTTACCCATTTTGCTGCTTCCTATTCATCAACTTCAAGGACTAAATGTTAATATGCTGCTTTATGTGCCTGGCTCGCCCTATGTCAGCTGGATTTGTCTCCAGCCCCTCCCCAAAGCACAATGCACAGATAAGTGGTATAGACAGTGGAGGGATGGATTGATGTCAGTGGTCATAATGTTGTGAATATAATCAATGTATCAAAAATGAGAAAAATGCCCGTGCACAGCGAGCGAACAGTCGAGGTGCTGGTAGTGTGGCGTTTCTATTGTCCACTGTATGGAGGATCTATGATTTATTAAGCAACGCGTTTCGCATCAAGGCTTCTTCAGGCTCGTGTTTGTGTTTGGACCAGGAAGTGAAGGGTTTTTTAACACAGGAAACGGTACTCAGTCAATCACATTTAGTAATTAACAGGTGAAACATATTGGACAGACGAATTTCAATGGCTAGGGACTACCATTATACCATGTTGAAAAGAGGTTTAAAAAAAACATAAAAATTCATTAAGCAGCTTCACATTAGATGACAACCAGAGAAAAGCAGCATGTGTACAAACCCAACAATATTATAATACAGTCCAAGTCGGTTATACATAGAAAATACCATCAGTCATGACATTAAAAGTACAGAGAATCAATTCAGGTTACAACAATGAGTATGACATCTCACAAGCAGAGTAATCAATGTATGCCTATGTTAAACCCTTTTTATTAGACAGCCCTCAGTGTGCACTGCAGTCATAATAAAGCAGATTACATCCTAGGTAAAAGAGAAAACACATTTTTATTGTCAGCCTAAAGTCAGATCACAGGCCATATGGAGCTCTGAGTGTAGCCTAAAACCACACACACACACACACACACACACACACACACACACACACACACACACACACACACACACACACAGAGAGAGAGAGTCCCAGTGCATAATACAACCTTAGGCATGTGAATAACTAATGTCCACACACACACACAGACACACAGCACAGGCTCCACTCCACCCCACCGCTGTGATATTCAGAGGATGTGTGAATTACACTGTTACGTAACCAGGTAACCCTGTGCGTCTCTCTCTCTGTCTACACACACACACACATACACACACACCCACGTCACACCGACACGCGCGCGCACAACGCTGCCCCAGCAGAGAACATGTGCTGCCGGGGAGCGACCACGCCTCCACCCGACGTCTCACATGCTGCCGCACACATCCACTGTCTCCTAACGATGCGTTCAGGTCTCATGAGAGAACAAAGGAAGTCTCGGGATGAGGCGTTGTAGTGGGGTTTTTTTTATAGAAGCATTCTGCTGCACTGCATGTTACAGGAAATGTACAAAAGAAATAGAAGATCACTTTAAAAAAAGAAAAGAAAAAGAAATCTTGATTGTGTTTAATTGTTTAAGCAATTGGGTATTTGCCATAAGAATACACATTATATGTAGGCCTATATGTAACAGTGCAAGTGTTATTACCATCCAACCATGGTGAATACTGCAATATTCATACTCAATTCATATTTTTTTTTTAGCATTTGTTTTAGTAAAATACCAATTTTCCTGATGTCCCTTAATGCAGCTTTATATAACAGGCCCTCCCAGGTGTGTGGGCTCTGCTATTCAGCTGAAACGTGGTGTAACTGGCAGAGCACACTATGATAATAAACCAATACATTTACTTATAACTGAACTCCAAAATGTCACAAGCATATATTCATATACCGGTATAAACAAAAACATATAGTGTGTTGTTGTTTCATGATTGACGTCGTTTGAATGAGGCCAAAGGTAAATTCACTTAAGCCAAATTTCCACATTATTTGCACTAGTTGTGACACCACCAGCGTCATCTCATTGATCACAGTGTGTTGAGTTAAATGTCCACTAATGCTACCTTTATGTGCTCCTCGTAAAGTCCTGCTTCGGACCTCCATATGAACTCCACAAGACAAGACAAGACAAAAACTTTCCCGCATAGACAGCCACTTAGTTGTTTTATGGTGTGTGTGTTTTTCCACACTGCGTTGTTGTTGTTGGAGGATGAAAGGCGGAAAATTCATCAATATATCACATGGATGACACAACAAGAATGTGACCTCTTGCACATATTTTGTGTCATCTCCTTCAGGCCGCTGTAACTTTATTATCACAACTATAAAACAAATGTTAACAACCTTTTTTTTTATTATTCACGTGTAAATTCACTATTGTCACTGAACTGTCACTTTGTCGCTCCAACGCACCCTGTAGCTTTAATATTTACGGCAGCAGTTGAAAAAAAACAAAAACACACATCATACTAGCAGCACCAAATGCAACGCTCACGCGGACCGTCAGACATCGCCGCTCGCGCACGTGTCTCGGCACGAGATTGGCCAAACCGCGTCTGTTACGTCACCGCCGAGCTGCCCAGCGCGCACCGACACGCTCATTAATATTAAAGACATAGGGGGAGGGGGGCGGGGCTACGCAAATGATCATCATGGATGCTTTCAGTACATGATCAGACGGACTTGTTTCCAGGACAGCCCGGCTGTAGGACGGCGGCTTCGGCTTCACCGGGTTTTAGTTTTTTTTTATATCAGTTTGTAAAGGCAGAGGTGGAGATGAAGCTGCAGCCTCCTCTGGTATGGACATGTTTGGATGTTTTCCTGCGGGCAAAAGTGAACGGTTTCCTGTCGTAACGTGGATGAAACACTGACAGGTGAGTGAACTGTTTCAAAGTATTAAAACATTTCTTTTTTTTCTGTTTTTGTCCGGTGAGTTATAATAATGGCGTCTGTTGAATAGGCTATGAACTTCAACACTATGTGTCCTAGTCAGTCGTTCTTTTGTCATGTTATATAACAGGCTTTAGATGTTTGAGTGTTGATTGTGAACATTGGCAGTGAATGGATTTATAGCAGACTTGTGAGTGTGTTTTTTTTTCACTGGGCAGTGGCAGCAGTGTATTACATAACAGTGGTGGGGGTGGGACTGTGCAGCCTGCCAGGGACCATTTTATCAAGTTCCTCCTGCTGCCTCATCCACATGTGCATGTTGTCATGTTTATACAGGACATGTTTTATACAAAACTCCACTATTGGGCTTATCGTTATGTTTGTATAAGTGTGTGTATCTTATTCATATGGATTAAAGCACTTAAGACATTTTCATACTAATGTTTCTACAGGAGCTAAGTGCTGCCTGCCCAGAGTTTTCAGCAACACTGTGAAAGTTTTATTATAAAGTATCACTATAATATCAATATAGTAATGTCAAATATCGCCATGTTTGCTGAATACATTTTAGGATTTTCTATAGTTGGTGAAAGGGTTATTCATTTGTCTATTATGTGTTATCCTTAAGCCTTTCCTGTGTTCGGCTAGATACTTACATGTCCTGTAAACTCTTTTGTTTGGCCATATGTAAACTGATTCTCGAACAATGTCTAAGAAGCAGCATGACAAGAGACTGTAAGTTCTGTCAGACAAGCTCACTGCACTTCGTACATTTCTTTTTACATGTCCACAGTGGATCATTTGTAGCAGTTTAGCACAGGAAGTGGCCCCGAGGATATCTGATCATGAATCACATAAGCTGTGATATTCATTGCATAAGAAGGCTGATCGTTTCCTGTCATTACTATAATCTACTTGCTAACAACATTCCTATTTATTTATAATGCTACATCCCTTTTTACATTTGATTCCACTCTCCGTCCCTCTGATGTGTGTAGACTTATGATATGTGGTTGAATGTGCAGATGATATGATAAATACACATTTGTATTCTTATCTGAACACTTAATCAAGCGCAAGTGAACACAATCACCATTCGTTAACATTGATCTCAATATTTTTGTCAAATGTACATGCATCTGTGCAACAAGCTAACTTAAAATTACATGTTTGAAGTCTTAATTACTGATCTCACATGTTCTGCAAAATGTTGTGATATTTGACAGAAAGTCAGTAATTGTTTCTGGCATCAAATGTGAGTTGAGAGAGAATAATAAATACATTTTATTTATATCGCACTTTTCAAAAACAAATGTCGACAAAATGCAGATTATGTAAGTGTAATGTATAATACATGGATATTATAACAATGATAATGTTAATAATTACAAGACATTTGGGTCATATTCACAATTCAACTTTTACTTTGTATTTTGTCTCTTTTTTTTTTTGGCAGATGACTTGGACTGAAACGTCCTGAAACGTGAGGGTAGGGAGGTGGAGAGTGAGTCTGTGACCACAACTCTACAACAGTATACAATAACAGTTAAACTTAACAGACAATGGAAAGGAGAAAAGACAAAAAGAATAGACTTGGGGAGTCGATATCTTGGAGCACTTAACCTTTTTGGGCACATGGGGACCCAATACATCACAACGTATTTTATTTCCTTGTATACTGTATTTCAACACTTACCTTTGCTTTTCAGGTAGAAGCCAAACCAATGTATCTTGAGGGATTATAGGTTGAAGACACAGGTCCATTCAACATACATTTGATAAAGATTGTATTGGTGGGTGTTTCCAGGTTAATGATTCGGTTGTGTATAATGATAATGATGCTGACATTTTGTGGCAAACTTGACTGCAAAAATCTACATGTCAGAGGAAAACATTTGATTGTTTGCTTTCCTATTCACAGATCCTGAATGCCAAAGGAACAGGGGCATTATGGGGAGCGAGCTGCCCATAGCAAGAATGCCAAGGATAAGAGCAATAGTGCCACTCTGCGGGCGTCGCAGAGTGGCGGCCGCATGGCGCCATCTGGAGTGGGTAACATGAGCAGCCGCATGCTGCGCTTTGACTCGGAGAAGGACTCTGAAAAAGACTCCGGGTACTCAGGTGAACAAACGTGCATCTAGTTACATGGATGTAGAACATAACCCCTACACCACTGTACATATTTATGTGAATTAAACATGTCTGCTTTTCATACATGGAATCAGTTTTCAGTTCTTTGGGAAGGAAAAGTAAAGTAACCAAGATCTTTCTACCAAGGCCTTTCTGTGACCATGGCCACTGTGGTGTCACCATAGATGTTTTTGTAGCCTCCACTGTTCAATGTTATGTCCTAACAATGCTACAGTTGTAAAAGATAAGGCTGAAGGTTCTTCACCAAAAATCACATGGCTGCAAAGATCTGAGTACTTCCTGACTGTACTGTATGTCTTTTGTCTTGTCTCTCAGAGGCGGGCTCAGACTTTGTGCACACTGATGTGGATGACAGGCGCAGCAGCGTGAGTGAACCTCACAGGGAAAGCAGCCGAAGTCTGAACAACAACAACAACAGTGTGAATGCCTCGGGCCACAACATGGCTCCTTACGAGGAGCTCGCCCCCATTTACGTCATCAAAAACCTGGTAGTCAAGCAGGTGAGATATTCAGTTATACAGTCGTACATACAGTACAACTTCCTGCTTTGTTGTATCATTAACTACAGCTCTTTTAATTTACATGACTTTTAACATGTTTCTCAATTTTAACTGTGTTAGGTAATTTCCTAATGCATTTTACAATTGATTGATGACAATCTTTTTAATCCTTTTAAAACTAAATTTACCACTGGGTGTGAACACAAACAGTATCACATATACTGTAGTGTGTAGGCCTACATAAAGTATATATTTTAGGGCTGCAACTAACTGTTATTTTCACTGTTGATTGATCTAAAAAATATTTTGTAATTGAGTTAATTTTAGTTGTCATTGATTCTTTGGTCTAGTAAATGTCAGAAAAGGTGACAATACAGTCTGTCAGAGTCCAAGGTGATGTCTACAAGTGTCCTGTTTGGTCTCATTAATACCATAGTCCAAAATGTTAAGATAATCACTTTACTGTGAAATATTTCTTTCTGAAAGGTAGAGTACAGAGCTTTTTCATTAAAACCAGCTGTCTGTCGCTGATGGAAACCAAAACAATGAACTGAAAGACACAAAAAAGGGGGAGAACTGGACAGTGGGTGATTAGTCGCTTTGCTTTTGTCATTGACAGGTACACCTTCCACATATCTCAGTTGTTTTTCTATATTTAACATAACTGCTTTAAGAGGTGATGATGATTCATTCCACTATTGTGTACAAGTGCAGTTGTGATAACATGTCTCCAGAACATTTGGAAGATACTATATCAATAGAATAATGGCATTTAGTCAAAGGTTTTGCCAAATCAAAGTTATTTATTAGAGAGGTAATGGATATGATGATGAAAATTTATCTCAGGACTCAAGTGTTTCTTATTTGATCTTTTTCTTATATTAATTCATTTATGGCCTCAGTTATATTGTGTCCTGCTGCTTATGTCTTTTGGACTTTAACCTCTTCCATATCTTCTGCTCTCTCCTTTACTCTGGCCGCTTCGCTGTTTGATGCTCACATATAACCCTGCTCACAACCTCCTTGTGGTACAGTCTAGACCAGAACAGCACCTCCATGGGCCCCTGGCGTGGGGCGGGGATTGGCACACCCTCACCGGTGCCAAAGCCCCCACCCAGCTCTTGCTGATCCAACAGCCAGCAATGCCTGCTCCCTCCACCGCCACCGCCACCGCCCCGTCTCCTTCATCCAGTCACGCTGCACGCCCGGGTCATGTTAAGACAGGAGGCAGCAGCAGCAGCCGCAGCAGCAGCCAGAACCACAGCCACAGCAAGAACTCATACCTGCCCATCCTGAATTCTTACCCTCGCATCGCCCCGCACCCCAGGAAGGACGCCCATGTGAGCAAGACTACCACATGGGTGGAGGGGGGTAAAGAGAGTGGCAGCGAAGGCCACAGCCAGAGCAAGAGAGTGTGCACCGAGGAAGAGAAGAGGGAGGCCGTATCCACCACCAGCCACCTCCTAAAGCCCCAGCAGCATCAGAAAGAGGGCAGAGTCCATTCCTCTTCTCATTATAAAAACAGAGGAGGCCACAGCTCCTTCCCCAGCTTGTCTCACTGTCCCGTGCCCGGCCATGTGTCCTCCACCACCCATCATAAGTCCCGCCACTGCCAACAGAGCATGGGCTCGCCCTCTGTCTCCAGCACCCAGACACCCTCGCCGCCTTCTTCCTCCGACTCCTCCTCATCTTCTTCCTCTCCTCCCTCTTCATCTCCCTCCTCCTCCACGGCTCACAGCCCGTACCGCCCGGCCCCCGACAGCTCGTCCGCCCGGGAGCGACGTTTCTTCAACACGGCCGGGATCCTGAACCAGTCGGGCCTTCTGGCCATCACGCTGCGCACCAAGGAGCTGCTGAAGCAGAACGCCGCCACGGAGAGAGAGATCGCCCAGCTCCGTCAGCACACCCATCTCCTGTGCCAGGCGGCCCAGGCCAACCAGAGCTCAGAGAGCCTCGACAAACTCTTCCAAGCCATGACCGAGTCGGCCTCGTACCCCAACTTAGACTTAAATCAACTGAAAGCCCTCAGCAGCAGCTCTCAACAGAGCAAAAGCAGAACTGAGGAAGACAACGAGAAAGATAACAACATCAGAACCACTAAAACTAACGGCGCAGTACAGGTGGTGTCTTTACACACTATAGATGATGGGACGTCACCGCCCTCGCCGCTGTTCGCCCCGTCGCCAGACACAGAAGAAACACACAACGGGGATCTTCTGGACATCCTGTCCAGCTCTGTCTCTCTTTCTTTCCCCGAGTGTTTTAATGAGCAGAGACGCAGACAAGAAGCCACAGACAAGGACTTCAATGATCTCACCATGTTGCCAGAGAGCTCACTGCACAGTGACTACTTCCTCTAGCTTCCTTTGGAAGAGGACATGGTTCTGTAATGACTGGCAGGGAAACATGGACCTAGCAATACAGGAGAGCATGGCTTTTTGAATTATTTATCATGTCTGTAAAAAGAAAAAAAGACTTGTTGAAAGTTGAGAATGATGGTTTTATGAATTTGATTTCCACATGATTTAATGTTGAGTATGATTGATACATTTTTCACTGATGCCAGGCATCAGGTGGTGACATACGCAGTCAGTGATGGATGTCCTACGTACATGTCCCAAGAACAAAAATAACTGACATGTGTCTCCAGAGAAAAAGAAAACATGAGTCATCTATTGTTGTAATCATCGCTCAGGTCAGTTTTGAAGACTTCCTGCGTTTATAAACTGATCACTATCAACTGATTTACGCAGGAGCTGACAAGATCTCAGCAATTATTGGGCTGTTTTATGATTTCTTTGGCTCGGTTTTTACAAAATGCAAATAGACAAACATTCTGAATTATTCATCCCTTTAAATACAAAATAGTGTTTTAAGTTTTGCAGACTTAAAATATTGTAAGGCATAGCCTATGTGGTAGTAGTGGTAGATATAACAATGTACAAGGTGGCAGTCTTGATTTTTATTCACTACATCAAAGTATCTACTGCAATCCAAATTTAATTAGCAGTCGTTTGACAATAAAATCGAAACAGCAGAAAAGATTTGATATTTATACTATTTTTGAAGGGGAATCTCCTTTACACAGACCATTTACATCCATCCATATTCTAAGTGCAGACAGTGTTGTCCATTGGACCATTTGTGTCTGCAGATGATGATCTGGCACATGCACATCAAACTAATCATCTATACATGCCCATTATCACTTTCCACATCCAATCTGATATTTCTACTGAGTTGTTGTATGGTCCTATTTGACAATGCAAATTGTGGGTTATTTACATTTTTTTTCCTCAGTTATTTTTGAGAATGTATGTGTGTGTATGTGCGTGTGTGCGCGTGCGTACATGTGTGAATGTGTTGACACATCTGTGCTGTATTAGCTTGTAAACATGGATTTGCTTAAACAATTTTAATTATAGATTTAATTAATTATCTTTAGATTGATTGTAGATGTGGGACACTGATCTTTACAACTGTCAAATGAATCCTAATCAGGTGTATGGTAATAAATGGGTTCCTCAAATGTTCTCAGACACAACCTTTAACAATAAATCTGCTCTCACACATGAACACATCTATGGAGATTGTGTCTTTCATCTTATTCTGTGAACTTTGCCGAGAGTTTTTCATTTTCTTCTTGTGAGTTTGATGCATTGCCAGGTTAACTAATGTAATGGCCTCTTTAGAGGTATAAAGGCACAGTTCTTACATGCCTCACCTCTCACATACTATATTTGCAAACAAGACTATGCCATATTTCTATACTTGTGTATAATAAATTCTACCAGACTTATCTAAACATGATCTCATGTCTTCTCACATGTTGAAAGTCTTCCTTGACTATTGTTAATAAGGATAGTTCATAATCTTCATCCATAGGGCTCAAAGGCACTTCATGCTGTCTCTAAAATTGCTATCAATAAGGGGCCCTATCGTAACCTTGGTTACTGTGGTTACTGCAGACTAAAGTGGAGCAGCTATACTAAATTAGAGTAAATGACTGTGAAGACAGTATTAAAAGTAACATACACATACATGCTTTAAAAGTATGTACAGTATATCAGCTGTACTTGTGAGGGTGAATATGGAAGAGGTGCAAAGCTGAGACTGAATTAATAGTGCTTTTATTGACAGTCTATGGGATGAGCATGCAGTTTGACAAGGTATGTGTCATTTTTTTGTGTGTTTATTGATTTATTTTTGCTTCATGTGTCATTGTTCACATATAGGTAAAGTCAAGATTTGACAACTCACCTATCACCAGTTCACATATTATCCCAGTAGGTGGCAATGTTGTCCAGTATTTATAAAGCTATCTTAAAAGAAGGAAAGATAAACGTATGAAGTTGGGTGTTCTACATTTTCTTATTAATTAAGTACTATTTCCACTATGTGTCCTCATGTGCCTAGAAATTCATTGCAGACTTCCACCTCTCTCTATTTTGTTTTATTCATAACATTGCCCCAAGTAAAAAGCCTTATTTCAGTTTTCTGCTTTTTTGTTTTATAATATGCTATGCAAATTTATACCCTGGACTGCAATGCTCTTGCAAACATCAGAAGAAAATTTGCCAGTGATTCAGAAATCAGTTGAGCGTCTTCATCTTCCATCACCTGCTTCATTAGAGCCGATTTGACTCAGTGGCACCACTAGCTGGTCTGTTTCCAGCCAGGGTCTGTTGCCTGCAGAAACAGCCTGGACACATTAGATGTAAATTGTGATCAGTTTTGTCAGAAATGCTGTTTAACCTTGGCCAAACCTGTCTTAAATTAATTGATTGATTAGGGCCAGGATTTAAACAAGTGTAATGGTCGTGTATAGCAGCAGACTAAAAATCACATCTAAATTGAGTTACAGTCCACTAACGTGCACCATAAAGTTGTATCGAGGAGGAACAGTTAGCTTTTGAAGTGAATAAATACACTGACAGATAAAGGTTGTAATGATATGGATAATTTTTATTTGACAAAGGAAAAGTTTGTTCAAAGAACTAAATTTAAATACATGCACTTTTGAATTTCCATTTAAACATAATGTACTTTCACCAATTGACATTTGGTACTCTTATTTTTACTGTAATTTACCCACAGGAAACAAAACAAGAAAAATAAATAGCAACCAACCAGCTTCTTAAATGTTAAAGATTTTTTGTATTTACACAGTATGGACTGTGTTTGATACATTCTGATAATATTTTGAAACACTCACTTATGTGGTTCAGCTATATTGATTGCTTATCAAAAAACAATAATAAAAAAAGCAAATTAAAATAAAACAAGTAAAGCATTTTTGAGACAGACAAACCTCACACATTTCACTTTTTGTATTAAATATTGTTTTTTAAAAAGAATCTTATCTCTTGAGAAATTCTGGCACAACAAAACACTGCTGAAACTGTGACATATTCCTAATAACATGTTCAGGTGCTATTTTAATAAAATACCCATTTAAAAAAAAGTAGAGCTACTGTACAGAAAATGTATGCTAGAAACATTCTCCTAGGGGCGGTGCGTGGCGCAGTGGTTCGAATCCCGCGTCGGGCAGACCTTTCTGCATGTCATTCCCCCTCTCTCTGCCTCCCCCTTTCCTGTCTATCTCACTATGAGCTATCCAATAAAGGCAAAAAGGCCCAAAAATATATAAAAAAAAAAAAAAGAAACATTCTCCTAGATTACAAATACATTGCGTTTCTCTCATTACTTCTCTGGGCACACTTGCTTGCAGCAGGCACAACAAGGGCTGCAACAATGGCAGCAATAATGCAAGAGCTGACAAAGGAGCCCAGCGGAAACCTCTGAATCAGTTTGTATTTCTTCTGTCTTCATCTGCTTTTGTAGTTTTGTAGAACTTTGTTGTCTTTGTGTCTGTACTTCTTCATCCTCTGTGGTTATATCTTTCTGGAATGTCTGATTACCCTTGTCACTAGTTGTCGTCCTAAAAAGATAACCCTTGCTACGGAGTCTCTCAATCTCTTTGAGCATCTGAACCTTAATTTGTTGCAGCTCTGCATATTTTTCATCAATTTTTGTGTCTTCTCTTTCCAGTTCACCTTTATTTGTGTCTTTGCTCCGTCCTTCCTCCAGCTCTGTCTCCTTTTCTTTTTGTGACCATGATTTCTTCACAAACCGACTGATTACTTTTAGTCTTTTCTCCAGATTATCTCTCATACCATGACCCTTCACCTTCATCTGATTAATTTCCTTACGTTCCATTTGAGTGTCCTTCCACATTTTTCTCAAATAATCTCTTTTTGACACTTTCTCATCTGTAAAATCATCATCTTGCTCTGTCACCAACTCAGACACTGCTGCAAACTTCTGGTCCTGTTCCTTTTCTAATTCTACTTCTGCTATTACCAGACTACCGCTCTGGGTTGTCGTGGGTTCACCTTCCCCTTCAAGATGATCAGAAATTTCTTTTGACTTCAAATGGTCAAAGTCTTCAGTCTGGGTTGCAATGTCTGGCTGTGGAGCAAATGTCTCAAATTCAAATTCTTTATCTGTTGTAACCTCAGTTTGTACCGATTTGTCAAAGGTCATTGTCATTGCACGCTTCTTTGTGCCTTGTATTACATCATAATAATCCTTGATTATATTTTTCTGTTTATCAAGCTCGACATATTTGTCTTCCAGTATTGAATTCAACTGAAGTATGGTTCTATTTTGGGTCTCTAATCCGTCCATATTCTTTCTGTAGTCTTCATGTGTCCGTTGAGTCAACTGTTCCAGTTTTACTCTCAGAATACCTATTGAGTTCATCACACTGGTTAGCCAGTCATCTCGGATTATTAGCTCAGACAGTCCTCCTTTTACTTCATTTGCTTCATTGTCCATGTCACTTTCAGTAGTTTCTCTTTCCTGGTTCATCTCGTCAAAGAGATGATCAATATTTTCTTCCTTGCTTTGTAGATCAATCTTTGTGACATCCAGTGTCTTTTCGGGTGTTTTATCTTGTAAGATGGCAACCTGTTTCAGGATGTCAGCTCTCATCAGTTCCAAGTCCAGTTTCTCTTTTTTCGTCATCTCATTGACTCTATTCAGTTCTTCTTTTTCTTCCTTCAGCTGCTCCTTAAGTTTGTCAAGATGGAGTTTCTCACTTGTAAACTTTTGCTTCCATAGATTTTCAATGGCCTCTTTCTGAATGACCATGTCTGACACTATACTTGTCAGACCTTCCTTTTCTCTCTCCAACCGATCTTTGTAAAAAGCCATGTTGTCTTTCTGTCGATCAAGCTCTGTCAGTCTTTCTTCCAATGAAGTGTACATTGTTAGCATATCTTCACTGTTTTGTTTTAAAGTTTCTGTTTGGTCTTTGATTTTGTCTCCCGTTCTTTCATTCAGTTGTTGAATTTTTACTCTCACAGTTTCCATGAAATGTATTTTATCCATGACTTGATGTTCTGTCGTTACCAGCTGAGACCTCTCCCTTTCCAATTTGTTCTTTTCAGTCAAAAGCAAGTCTTTCTCTCTGTCAATTTCAGTCTTCATCTGATTGACACGTTCTCTCTCTCCATTGATGTTGTTCTTGGCGGCTTCAACCTCTTCCTTCATTTTATTTAGACTTTCCCTCAAAAGTTCCAGTTCTTGTCTTTCTGTCAGCACACTCTTCTCACTGCTTTCCAGTTTTTGTTTTAGTCTGATGGTGTCATCCTGGAGTTCTGGTTGTTGTTGCTTTAAAGTCATCTTGTTAACAGCTTTCTCAAGGTTATTCCTCTCTCTTTGCAACTGAAGGGACAGATCTTTAATCATGTCCCTCTCTCTGTTTATCTCATCCAACAGGCAGTCTGCATGTTCTTTCTTCTCTTGTAGCTCAGTTCTTGTGACTTCCAGCTTTTCTATTTGCTCTTTGATATTTTGTTTCTTTTTTTCTAACAAGTCAACTTCTTTCATGAAATCAGACCTCACTACATCCAGGTCGTTTCTCTCTTTGTTCATCATCTCTCTGACTCTATACAGATCCTCCATGTCATCCTTCAGCTTGGCCCCCTGTTTGTCAAGATTCTGTTTCTCGACTTCAAGGTTCTGCTTCAGTCCATTGATCGTAACCTTCTCTCTGTTTATCTCATCCAACAGACAGTCTGCATGTTCTTTCTTCTCTCGTAGCTCAGTCTTTGTGACTTCCAACTTTTGTTTTTGCTCTATGATATCTTGTTTCTCTTGTTCTAACAAGTCAACCTGTTTCAGGATGTCAGCCCTCATATTATTAAACTCCTCTTTCTCTTTCTTCAACACCTTGTTGGCTCTATCTATATCTGCCCTTTCTTCCTTCAGTTCTGTTTTCAGTTTGTCATGATGTAGTTTGTCAGCTGTAAACTTTTGCTTCCATAGGTTTTCAATCTCATCTTTCTGGATGACTATGTCTGAAACTTTACTCATCAGACCTTCAATTTCTCTCTCTAACGTCTCGGAGTGACAAGCCATGTTTTCTTTCAGTCCATCAAGTTCTGTGAGTGTTTCTTCCAATGAAGTGTACATTATTTGCACATCTTCAATCTTTTGTTGTAAATTTTTCATTTTGCCTTTCATGTTGTCTCTCATTCCTTCATCCAGATGTTTAATTTTTACTCCAAGATTTTCTATGACTTTCATCTTTTCCATGACTTCATGTTCTTTTGTTATCAGCTCAGACCCCTCAGTTTCTAATATGTCCTTTTCATTCAAAAGCATTTCTCTCTCTCTTACAATATCAGTCTTCATCTGACAGACAAGTTCTCTCTCTCCATTGATGTTGTTCGTGGCGGCTTCAACTTCCTCCTTCATCTTGTTGAGATTCTCCCTCAAAAGTTCCAGTTCTTGTCGCTCTGTCAGCACACTCTTCTCTCTGCTTTCCAGTTCTTGTCTGAGTCTGCTGATGGTGTCATCCTGGAGTTCTTGTTCTTGTTTCAAAGTAATCTTGTTAACAGCATTCTCAAAGTTGCTCCTCTCTCTTTGCACCTGAAGGGACAGATCTCTAATGGTGACCTTCTCTCTGTTTATCTCATCCAACAGACTGTCCGTGTGTTCCTTTTTCTCTTGTAGCTCAGTCTTTGTGACTTCCAGCTTTTCTTTTTGCTCTTTGATATCTTGTTTCTCTTGTTCTAGCAAGTGAACTTGTTTAAGGAAATCAGCCCTCATTAGATCCAACTCCTTTCTTTCTTTGTTCATCACTTCACAGGCTCTTTCCAGATCATCTTTGTCTTGCTTCAGCTTGGCCGTCTGTTTGTCAAGATTTTGATTTTCAATTTCAAGTTTCTGTATCAATTGATTGTCCATGACCTCTGGCTTGGTCTTTGATAGTATATCCATCAGGTTCCCCCTCTCAGTTTGTATCAATTTAGTGTAAACTGGGATCTGGGATGTAATTTCCTCAAAATTTGCAAGTTTGTCATCCAAGGCAAGGCACAATTTCTGCAGATCATCATGGTTTTGTTCTGATTTCTCTATTTTCTTCTGAATGTCTCCAGATGTCCTTTCATACAGCTGTATGAGTTTAAATCTCAGAGTTTCAAGGGAAAGAACTTTTGTCATCAATTGATCCTCCCTCATTTTCATCTCAGACAGTACAGATTTCAATTTCTCTATCTCATTCACAAGGTGCTCTCTGTCAGTGTCAAGAAGCACCTCCATCTGACTGACATGTTCTCCATCTCCAGTCATGCTGCTCATTGATGTTTCACCTCCTTCCTTGACAATGACCTTTATTTGCTTGAATTCTTCCTTCTTTCCACTCATGCTTTTTAAAGCAGCCACCAACTCCTCTTTCTTCGTGATGACATCTTTCCTAAAAGCTTCCAATCCTTCTCTTTCTGCCAGTACAGTGTTTGTAAGGGTCTGTAGTTCTTCACTTTGTCTTTTGGTGTCATCCTCCTGTAATTCGTTTTCCTTTAGCCGCAAAGTGATGGTGTTTATGACATTCTGAAGTTTGTTCTGTTCTCTCTGTACCTGAAGGGTCAGATCTTTAATTGTCATCCTCTCTCTTTTTATTTCATCCAACAGACAGTCTGAATGTTCTTTCTTCTCTTGTAGCTCAGTCTTTGTGACTTCCAGCTTTTCTTTTTGCTCTTTCATATCTTGTTTCTCTTGTTCTAACAAGTCAGTCTGTTTCAGGAAGTCAGACCTCATCAGATCAAAGTCCTTTCTCTCTTTGTTCATCATCTCAAGGGCTCTATCCAGATCCCCCATGTCTTGCTTCAGCTTGGCCTTCTGTTTGTCAAGTTCTTGTTTTTCAATTTCAAACTTCTGCATCCATTGATGGTCCGTGCCTTCTTTCATTACTGTCTCTGATAGTATACATGTCAGATTATTTTTCTCAGTTTGTATCAAGTCAGTGTAAACGGGGATCTGGGATGTAATTTGCTCAAAATCTACAAGTTTTTGTTCCAATTCTACGCATAACTTCTGCACATCTCCACTATTTTGACCTAATATCTCTATTTTATTTATGATGTCTCCACATGTCTTTTCATTCAGCTCTTTGAGTTTACCTCTGAGAGTTTCTAAAGATAGTATTTTATTTATGAACTCATCTTCTCTAATTTTCATCTCAAAAAGTTCAGCTTTCATTTCATCTTTCTCATTCCCAAGTTGTTCTCTGTCCATTTCAAGACTGACCTTCATCTGATTGACATGTTCTCTCTCTCCACTGATGTTGTTCATAGCTGTGTCAAACTCTTCTTTCATCGTGTTGAAATTCTCCCTCATAAGTTCCAGTTCTTGTCTTTCTGTCAGTACACTCTTCTCACTGCTTTCTAGTTCCTGTTTTATTCTTCTGATGGTGTCATCCTGGAGTTCTTGTTCTTGTTGTTTTAAAGCAATCTCATTAATGGCATTCTCAAGGTTGTTTCTGTCTCTTTGTACCTGAAGGGTCAGATCTTTAATTGTGATCTTCTCTCTGTTTATCTCATCCAACAGACTGTCTGCCTGCTCTTTCTTCTCTTGAAGATCAGTCTTTGTGACTTCCAGCTTTTCTTTTTGTTCTTTGATATCTTGTTTCTCTTGTTCTAACATGCCAACTTGTTTCAGGAAGTCAGACCTCATCAGATCCGATTCCAGTCTCTCTTTGTTCAAGGTCTCACTGGCTTTGTCTAGATCTACTCTCAGGGTTTCTAGGAAACTCATTTTATCCATGACTTGATTTTCTCTCATTACCAGTTGAGACCTCTCCCTTTCCAGTTCGTTCTTTGCACTCAAAAGCAAGTCTTTCTCTCTGTCAATCTCAGTCTTCATCTGATTGACATGTTCTCTTTCTCCATTGATGTTGTTCATGGTGGCCTCAACCTCTTCCTTCATTTTATTGAGATTCTCCATCAGAAGTTCCACTTCTTGTTTTTCTATCACCACACTCTTCTCATTGCTTTCCAGTTCTTGTTTTAGCCTTCTGATGGTCTCATCCTGGAGTTCTTGTTCTTGTTGTTTCAAAGCAATCTCATTAATGCCATTCTCAAGATTGTCTCTGTCTCTTTGTAATTGATCTTCTCTCATTTTTATCTCAGACAGTTCAGCTTTCACTTTGTCTCTTTCGTTCTCTAGTTGTTCTCTATCCATGTCAAGACTGACCTTCATCTGATTGACATGTTCTCTCTCTCCATTTATGTTGTTCCTGTCGGCTTCAACTTCTTCCTTCTTCTTGTTGAGATTCTCCCTCAGAAGTTCCAGTTCTTGTTTTTCTATCACCACACTCTTCTCATTGCTTTCCAGTTCTTGTTTTAGCCTTCTGATGGTGTCATCCTGGAGTGCTTGTTCTTGTTGTTTCAAAGCAATCTCATTAATGGCATTCTCATGGTTGTCTCTGTCTCTTTGTAACTGATCTTCTCTCATGTTTATCTCGGACAGTTCAGTTTTCACTTTGTCTCTTTCGTTCTCTAGTTGTTCTCTATCCATGTCAAGACTGATCTTCATCTGATTGACATGTTCTCTCTCTCCATTTATGTTGTTCATGGTGGCCTCAACATCTTCCTTCATTTTATTGAGATTCTCCCTCAGAAGTTCCACTTCTTGTTTTTCTATCACCACACTTTTCACATTGCTTTCCAGTTCTTGTTTTAGCCTTCTGATGGTCTCATCCTGGAGTTCTTGTTCGTGGTGTTTCAAAGCTATCTCATTAATGGCATTCTCAAGGTTGTCTCTGTCTCTTTGTAATTGATCTTCTCTCATTTTTATCTCAGACAGTTCAGCTTTCACTTTGTCTCTTTCGTTCTCAAGTTGTTCTCTATCCATTTCAAGACTGATCTTCATCTGACTGACATGTTCTCTCTCTCCATTTATGTTGTTCCTGTCGTCTTCAACTTCTTCCTTCATCTTGTTGAGATTCTCCCACAAAAGTTCCACTTCTTTTCTTTCTGTCAGTACACTCTTCTCATTGCTTTCCAGTTCTTGTTTTAGCCTTCTGATGGTGTCATCCTGGAGTTCTTGTTCTTGTTGTTTTAAAGCAATCTTGTTAATGGCATTCTCAAGGTTGTTTCTGTCTCTCTGTACCTGAAGGGTCAGATCTTTAATTGTGATCTTCTCTCTGTTTATCTCATCCAACAGACTGTCGGCATGCTCTTTCTTCTCTTGTAGCTCAGTCTTTGTGACTTCCAGTTTTTCTTTTTGTTCTTTGATATCTTGTGTCTCTTGTTCTAACATGCCAACTTGTTTCAGGAAGTCAGACCTCATCAGATCCGATTCCAGTCTCTCTTTGTTCAAGGTCTCACTGGCTTTGTCTAGATCTGCTCTCAGGGTTTCTAGGAAACTCATTTTATCCATGACTTGATTTTCTCTCATTACCAGTTGAGACCTCTCCCTTTCCAGTTCATTCTTTGCACTCAAAAGCAAGTCTTTCTCTCTGTCAATCTCAGTCTTCATCTGATTGACATGTTCTCTTTCTCCATTGATGTTGTTCATGGTGGCCTCAACCTCTTCCTTCATTTTATTGAGATTCTCCCTCAGAAGTTCCACTTCTTGTTTTTCTATCACCACACTTTTCACATTGCTTTCCAGTTCTTCTTTTAGCCTTCTGACGGTCTCATCCTGGAGTTCTTGTTCTTGTTGTTTCAAAGCAATCTCATTAATGGCATTCTCAAGGTTGTCTCTGTCTCTTTGTAATTGATCTTCTCTCATTTTTATCTCAGACAGTTCAGCTTTCACTTTGTCTCTTTCGTTCTCAAGTTGTTCTCTATCCATGTCAAGACTGACCTTCATCTGATTGACATGTTCTCTCTCTCCATTTATGTTGTTCCAGTCGGCTTCAATTTCTTCCTTCATCTTGTTGAGATTCTCCCTCAGAAGTTCCAGTTCTTGTCTTTCTGTCAGCACACTCTTCTCACTGCTTTCCAGTTCTTGTTTTAGCCTTTTGATTGTGTCATCCTGGAGTTCTTGTTCTTGTTGTTTTAAAGCAATCTCATTAATGGCATTCTCAAGGTTGTTTCTGTCTCTTTGTACCTGAAGGGTCAGATCTTCAATTGTGATCTTCTCTCTGTTTATCTCATCCAACAGACTGTCTACGTGCTCTTTCTTCTCTTGTAGCTCAGTCTTTGTGGCTTCCAGCTTTTCCTTTTGTTCTTTGATATCTTGTGTCTCTTGTTCTAACATGCCAACTTGTTTCAGGAAGTCAGACCTCATCAGATCTGATTCCCGTCTCTCTTTGTTCAAGTTCTCACTGGCTTTGTCTAGATCTACTCTCAGGGTTTCTAGGAAACTCATTTTATCCATGACTTGATGTTCTCTCATTACCAGCTGAGACCTCTCCCTTTCCAGTTCATTCTTTTCACTCGAAAGAAAGTCTCTCTCTTTGTCGATTTCAGTACTCATCAGATTGACATGTTCTCTTTCTCCATTGATGTTGTTCATGGTGGCCTCAACTTCCTCCTTCATTTTATTGAGATTCTCCCTCAGAAGTTCCAGTTCTTGTCTTTCTATCACCACACTCTTCTCACTGCTTTCCAGTTCTTGTTTTATCCTTTTGATTGTGTCATCCTGGAGTTCTTGTTCTTGTTGTTTCAAAGCTATCTCATTAATGGCATTCTCAAGGTTGTTTCTGTCTCTTTGTACCTGAAGGGTCAGATCTTTAATTGTGATCTTCTCTCTGTTTATCTCATCCAACAGATTGTCTGCCTGCTCTTTCTTCTCTTGTAGCTCAGTCTTTGTGACTTCCAGCTTTTCTTTTTGTTCTTTGATATCTTGTTTCTCTTGTTCTAACATGCCAACTTGTTTGAGGAAGTCAGACCTCATCAGATCCAACTCTCGTGTTTCTTTATTCAGAGTCTCACTGGCTTTGTCTAGATCTACTCTCACGGTTTCTATGAGGCTCATTTTATCCATGACTTGATGTTCTCTCATTACCAGCTGAGACCTCTCCCTTTCCAGTATAGTCTTTTCACTCAAAAGCAAGTCTCTCTCTTTGTCGATTTCTGTCTTCATCTGATTGACATGTTCTCTTTCTCCATTGATGTTGTTCATGGTGGCCTCAACCTCTTCCTTCATTTTATTGAGATTCTCCCTCAGAAGTTCCACTTCTTGTTTTTCTATCACCACACTCTTCTCATTGCTTTCCAGTTCTTGTTTTAGCCTTCTGATGGTGTCATCCTGGAGTTCTTGTTCTTGTTGTTTCAAAGCAGTCTCATTAATGGCATCCTCAAGGTTGTCTCTGTCTCTTTGTAACTGATCTTCTCTTATTTTTATCTCAGACAGTTCAGCTTTCACTTTGTCTCTTTCGTTCTCCAGTTGTTTTCTATCCAGGTCAAGACTGACCTTCATCTGATTGACATGTTCTCTCTCTCCATTTATGTTGTTCCTGTCGGCTTCAACGTCTTCCTTCTTCTTGTTGAGATTCTCCCTCAGAAGTTCCAGTTCTTGTCTTTCTATCACCACACTCTTCTCATTGCTTTCCAGTTCTTGTTTTAGCCTTCTGATGGTGTCATCCTGGAGTGCTTGTTCTTGTTGTTTCAAAGCTATCTCATTAATGGCATTCTCAAGGTTGTTTCTGTCTCTTTGTACCTGAAGGGTCAGATCTTTAATTGTGATCTTCTCTCTGTTTATCTCATCCAACAGATGGTCTGCATGCTCTTTCTTCTCTTGTAGCTCAGTCTTTGTGACTTCCAGCTTTTCTTTTTGTTCTTTGATATCTTGTTTCTCTTGTTCTAACATGCCAACTTGTTTGAGGACGTCAGACCTCATCAGAACCAACTCTCGTCTTTCTTTATTCAACATCTCACTGGCTTTGTCTAGATCTACTCTCAAGGTTTCTATGAAGCTCATTTTATCCATGACTTGATGTTCTCTCATTACCAGCTGAGACCTCTCCCTTTCCAGTTCATTCTTTTGACTCAAAAGAAAGTCTCTCTCTTTGTCGATTTCAGTCTTCATCTGATTGACATGTTCTCTTTCTCCATTGATGTTGTTCATGGTGGCCTCAACTTCCTCCTTCATTTTATTGAGATTCTCCCTCATAAGTTCCAGTTCTTGTCTTTCTATCACCACACTCTTCTCACTGCTTTCCAGTTCTTGTTTTATCCTTTTGATTGTGTCATCCTGGAGTTCTTGTTCTTGTTGTTTTAAAGCAATCTTGTTAATGGCATTCTCTAGGTTGGTTCTGTCTCTTTGTAACTGATCTTCTCTCATTTTTATCTCAGACAGTTCAGCTTTCACTTTGTCTCTTTCATTCTCTAGTTGTTCTCTATCCATGTCAAGACTGACCTTCATCTGATTGACATGTTCTCTCTCTCCATTCATGTTGTTCCTGTCGGCTTCAACTTCTTCCTTCTTCTTGTTGAGATTCTCCCTCAGAAGTTCCAGTTCTTGTCTTTCTATCACCACACTCTTCTCACTGCTTTCCAGTTCTTGTTTTAGCCTTCTGATGGTGTCATCCTGGAGTGCTTGTTCTTGTTGTTTCAAAGCTATCTCATTAATGGCATTCTCAAGGTTGTCTCTGTCTCTTTGTAACTGATCTTCTCTCATTTTTATCTCAGACAGTTCAGCTTTCACTTTGTCTCTTTCGTTCTCTAGTTGTTCTCTATCCATGTCAAGACGGACCTTCATCTGATTGACATGTTCTCTCTCTCCATTTATGTCGTGCCTGTTGGCTTTAACTTCTTCCTTCATCTTGTTGAGATTCTCCCTCAGAAGTTCCAGTTCTTGTCTTTCTATCACCACACTCTTCTCACTGCTTTCCAGTTCCCTTTTTAGCCTTCTGATGGTGTCATACTGGAGTGCTTGTTCTTGTTGTTTCAAAGCTATCTCATTCTGGCATTCTCATTTTATCTCTGTCTCTTTGTAACTGATCTTCTCTTATTACCATCTCAGACCTCTCCCTTTCAGTTCATTCTTTTCACTCGAAAGTTGTCTCTCTCTTTGTCGATTTCAGTACTCATCTGATTGACATTTTCTCTCTCTCCATTTATGTTGTTCATGGTGGCCTCAACCTCTTCCTTCATTTTATTGAGATTCTCCCTCAGAAGTTCCAGTTCTTGTTTTTCTGTCACCACACTCTTCTCATTGCTTTCCAGTTTTTGTTTTAGCCTTCTGATGGTGTCATCCTGGAGTGCTTGTTCTTGTTGTTTTAAAGCAATCTCATTAATGGCATTCTCAAGGTTGTTTCTGTCTTTTTGTACCTGAAGGGTCAGATCTTCAATTGTGACCTTCTCTCTGTTTATCTCACCCAACAGACTGTCTGCCTGCTCTTTCTTCTCTTGAAGATCAGTCTTTGTGGCTTCCAGCTTTTCTTTTTGTTCTTTGATATCTTGTTTCTCTTGTTCTAACATGCCAACTTGTTTGAGGAAGTCTGACCTCATCAGATCCAACTCTCGTCTTTCTTTATTCAAGGTCTCACTGGCTTTGTCTAGATCTACTCTCACAGTTTCTAGGAAACTCATTTTATCCATGACTTGATGTTCTCTCATTACCAGCTGAGACCTCTCCCTTGCCAGTTCATTCTTTTCATTCAAAAGCAAGTCTCTCTCTTTGTCGATTTCAGTCTTCATCTGATTGACATGTTCTCTCTCTACATTTATGTTGTTCATGGTGGCCTCAACTTCCTCCTTCATTTTATTGAGATTCTCCCTCATAAGTTCCAGTTCTTGTCTTTCTATCACCACACTCTTCTCACTGCTTTCCAGTTCTTGTTTTAGCCTTTTGATTGTGTCATCCAGGAGTTCTTGTTCTTGTTGTTTTAAAGCAATCTTGTTAATGGCATTCTCAAGGTTGTCTCTATCTCTCTGTAACTGATCTTCTCTCATTTTTATCTCAGACAGTTCAGCTTTCACTTTGTCTCTTTCGTTCTCTAGTTGTTCTCTATCCATGTCAAGACTGACTTTCATCTGATTGACATGTTCTCTCTCTCCATTTATGTTATTCCTGTCGGCTTTAACTTCTTCCTTCATCTTGTTGAGATTCTCCCTCAGAAGTTCCAGTTCTTGTCTTTCTATCACCACACTCTTCTCATTGCTTTCCAGTTCTTGTTTTAGCCTTCTGATGGTGTCATCCTGGAGTGCTTGTTCTTGTTGTTTCAAAGCTATCTCATTAATGGCATTCTCATGGTTGTCTCTGTCTCTTTGTAACTGATCTTCTCGTATTTTTATCTCAGACAGTTCAGCTTTCACTTTGTCTCTTTCATTCTCTAGTTGTTCTCTATCCATGTCAAGACTGACCTTCATCTGATTGACATTTTCTCTCTCTCCATTTAAGTTGTTCATGGTGGCCTCAACTTCCTCCTTCATTTTATTGAGATTCTCCCTCATATGTTCCAGTTCTTGTTTTTCTATCACCACACTCTTCTCATTGCTTTCCAGTTCTTGTTTTAGCCTTCTGATGGTGTCATCCTGGAGTTCTTGTTCTTGTTGTTTCAAAGCAGTCTCATTAATGGCATCCTCAAGGTTGTCTCTGTCTCTTTGTAACTGATCTTCTCTTATTTTTATCTCAGACAGTTCAGCTTTCACTTTGTCTCTTTCGTTCTCCAGTTGTTTTCTATCCAGGTCAAGACTGACCTTCATCTGATTGACATGTTCTCTCTCTCCATTTATGTTGTTCCTGTCGGCTTCAACGTCTTCCTTCTTCTTGTTGAGATTCTCCCTCAGAAGTTCCAGTTCTTGTCTTTCTATCACCACACTCTTCTCATTGCTTTCCAGTTCTTGTTTTAGCCTTCTGATGGTGTCATCCTGGAGTGCTTGTTCTTGTTGTTTCAAAGCTATCTCATTAATGGCATTCTCAAGGTTGTCTCTGTCTCTTTGTAACTGATCTTCTCTCATTTTTATCTCAGACAGTTCAGCTTTCACTTTGTCTCTTTCGTTCTCTAGTTGTTCTCTATCCATGTCAAGACGGACCTTCATCTGATTGACATGTTCTCTCTCTCCATTTATGTTGTGCCTGTTGGCTTTAACTTCTTCCTTCATCTTGTTGAGATTCTCCCTCAGAAGTTCCAGTTCTTGTCTTTCTATCACCACACTCTTCTCACTGCTTTCCAGTTCCCTTTTTAGCCTTCTGATGGTGTCATACTGGAGTGCTTGTTCTTGTTGTTTCAAAGCTATCTCATTAATGGCATTCTCAAGGTTGTCTCTGTCTCTTTGTAACTGATCTTCTCTTATTTTCATCTCAGACAGTTCAGCTTTCACTTTGTCTCTTTCATTCTCTAGTTGTTCTCTATCCATGTCAAGACTGACCTTCATCTGATTGACATTTTCTCTCTCTCCATTTATGTTGTTCATGGTGGCCTCAACCTCTTCCTTCATTTTATTGAGATTCTCCCTCAGAAGTTCCAGTTCTTGTCTTTCTATCACCACACTCTTCTCATTGCTTTCCAGTTCTTGTTTTAACCTTCTGATGGTGTCATCCTGGAGTGCTTGTTCTTGTTGTTTCAAAGCTATCTCATTAATGGCATTCTCAAGGTTGTTTCTGTCTCTTTGTACCTGAAGGGTCAGATCTTTAATTGTGATCTTCTCTCTGTTTATCTCATCCAACAGATTGTCTGCATGCTCTTTCTTCTCTTGTAGCTCAGTCTTTGTGACTTCCAGCTTTTCTTTTTGTTCTTTGATATCTTGTTTCTCTTGTTCTAACATGCCAACTTGTTTGAGGACGTCAGACCTCATCAGATCCAACTCTCGTCTTTCTTTATTCAGAGTCTCACTGGCTTTGTCGAGATCTACTCTCACGGTTTCTATGAGGCTCATTTTATCCATGACTTGATGTTCTCTCATTACCAGCTGAGACCTCTCCCTTGCCAGTTCATTCTTTTCATTCAAAAGCAAGTCTCTCTCTTTGTCGATTTCAGTCTTCATCTGATTGACATGTTCTCTCTCTACATTTATGTTGTTCATGGTGGCCTCAACTTCCTCCTTCATTTTATTGAGATTCTCCCTCATAAGTTCCAGTTCTTGTCTTTCTATCACCACACTCTTCTCACTGCTTTCCAGTTCTTGTTTTAGCCTTTTGATTGTGTCATCCTGGAGTTCTTGTTCTTGTTGTTTTAAAGCAATCTTGTTAATGGCATTCTCAAGGTTGTCTCTGTCTCTTTGTAACTGATCTTCTCTCATTTTTATCTCAGACAATTCAGCTTTCACTTTGTCTCTTTCGTTCTCTAGTTGTTCTCTATCCATGTCAAGACTGACCTTCATCTGATTGACATGTTCTCTCTCTCCATTTATGTTGTTCCTGTCGGCTTCAACTTCTTCCTTCTTCTTGTTGAGATTCTCCCTCAGAAGTTCCAGTTCTTGTCTTTCTATCACCACACTCTTCTCATTGCTTTCCAGTTCTTGTTTTAGCCTTCTGATGGTGTCATCCTGGAGTGCTTGTTCTTGTTGTTTCAAAGCTATCTCATTAATGGCATTCTCATGGTTGTCTCTGTCTCTTTGTAACTGATCTTCTCTTATTTTTATCTCAGACAGTTCAGCTTTCACTTTGTCTCTTTCATTCTCTAGTTGTTCTCTATCCATGTCAAGACTGACCTTCATCTGATTGACATTTTCTCTCTCTCCATTTATGTTGTTCATGGTGGCGTCAACTTCCTCCTTCATTTTATTGAGATTCTCCCTCATATGTTCCAGTTCTTGTCTTTCTGTCACCACACTCTTCTCATTGCTTTCCAGTTCTTGTTTTAGCCTTTTGATTGTGTCATCCTGGAGTGCTTGTTCTTGTTGTTTGAAAGCAATCTTGTTAATGGCATTCTCAAGGTTGTCTCTGTCTCTCTGTAACTGATCTTCTCTCATTTTTATCTCAGACAGTTCAGTTTTCACTTTGTCTCTTTCGTTCTCAAGTTGTTCTCTATCCATGTCAAGACTGACCTTCATCTGATTGACATGTTCTCTCTCTCCATTTATGTTGTTCATGGTGGCCTCAACCTTTTCATTCATTTTATTTAGATTCTCCCTCATAAGTTCCAGTTCTTGTCTTTCTATCACCACACTCTTCTCATTGCTTTCCAGTTCTTGTTTTAGCCTTTTGATTGTGTCATCCTGGAGTGCTTGTTCTTGTTGTTTGAAAGCAATCTTGTTAATGGCATTCTCAAGGTTGTCTCTGTCTCTCTGTAACTGATCTTCTCTCATTTTTATCTCAGACAGTTCAGTTTTCACTTTGTCTCTTTCGTTCTCAAGTTGTTCTCTATCCATGTCAAGACTGACCTTCATCTGATTGACATGTTCTCTCTCTCCATTTATGTTGTTCATGGTGGCCTCAACCTTTTCATTCATTTTATTTAGATTCTCCCTCATAAGTTCCAGTTCTTGTCTTTCTATCACCACACTCTTCTCATTGCTTTCCAGTTCTTGTTTTAGCCTTTTGATTGTGTCATCCTGGAGTTCTTGTTCTTGTTGTTTTAAAGCAATCTTGTTAATGGCATTCTCAAGGTTGTCTCTGTCTCTTTGTAACTGATCTTCTCTCATTTTTATCTCAGACAGTTCAGCTTTCACTTTGTCTCTTTCGTTCTCTAGTTGTTCTCTATCCATGTCAAGACTGACCTTCATCTGATTGACATTTTCTCTCTCTCCATTTATGTTGTTCATGGTGGCCTCAACCTCTTCCTTCATTTTATTGAGATTCTCCCTCAGAAGTTCCAGTTCTTGTTTTTCTGTCACCACACTCTTCTCATTGCTTTCCAGTTCTTGTTTTAGCCTTCTGATGGTGTCATCCTGGAGTGCTTGTTCTTGTTGTTTTAAAGCAATCTCATTAATGGCATTCTCAAGGTTGTTTCTGTCTTTTTGTACCTGAAGGGTCAGATCTTCAATTGTGACCTTCTCTCTGTTTATCTCACCCAACAGACTGTCTGCCTGCTCTTTCTTCTCTTGAAGATCAGTCTTTGTGGCTTCCAGCTTTTCTTTTTGTTCTTTGATATCTTGTTTCTCTTGTTCTAACATGCCAACTTGTTTGAGGAAGTCTGACCTCATCAGATCCAACTCTCGTCTTTCTTTATTCAAGGTCTCACTGGCTTTGTCTAGATCTACTCTCACAGTTTCTAGGAAACTCATTTTATCCATGACTTGATGTTCTCTCATTACCAGCTGAGACCTCTCCCTTGCCAGTTCATTCTTTTCACTCAAAAGCAAGTCTCTCTCTTTGTCGATTTCTGTCTTCATCTGATTGACATGTCCTCTTTCTCCATTTATGTTGTTCATGGTGGCCTCAACCTCTTCCTTCATTTTATTGAGATTCTCCCTCAGAAGTTCCACTTCTTGTTTTTCTATCACCACACTCTTCTCATTGCTTTCCAGTTCTTGTTTTAGCCTTCTAATGGTGTCATCCTGGAGTTCTTGTTCTTGTTGTTTCAAAGCAGTCTCATTAATGGCATTCTCAAGGTTGTCTCTGTCTCTTTGTAACTGATCTTCTCTCATTTTTATCTCAGACAATTCAGCTTTCACTTTGTCTCTTTCGTTCTCTAGTTGTTCTCTATCCATGTCAAGACTGACCTTCATCTGATTGACATGTTCTCTCTCTCCATTTATGTTGTTCCTGTCGGCTTCAACTTCTTCCTTCATCTTGTTGAGATTCTCCCTCAGAAGTTCCAGTTCTTGTCTTTCTATCACCACACTCTTCTCACTGCTTTCCAGTTCTTGTTTTAGCCTTCTGATGGTGTCATCCTGGAGTGCTTGTTCGTGTTGTTTCAAAGCTATCTCATTAATGGCATTCTCAAGGTTGTCTCTGTCTCTTTGTAACTGATCTTCTCTCATTTTTATCTCAGACAGTTCAGCTTTCACTTTGTCTCTTTCATTCTCTAGTTGTTCTCTATCCATGTCAAGACTGACCTTCATCTGATTGACATTTTCTCTCTCTCCATTTATGTTGTTCATGGTGGCCTCAACTTCCTCCTTCATTTTATTGAGATTCTCCCTCATATGTTCCAGTTCTTGTCTTTCTATCACCACACTCTTCTCACTGCTTTCCAGTTCTTGTTTTAGCCTTTTGATTGTGTCATCCTGGAGTTCTTGTTCTTGTTGTTTTAAAGCAATCTTGTTAATGGCATTCTCAAGGTTGTCTCTGTCTCTCTGTAACTGATCTTCTCTCATTTTTATCTCAGACAGTTCAGTTTTCACTTTGTCTCTTTCGTTCTCAAGTTGTTCTCTATCCATGTCAAGACTGACCTTCATCTGATTGACATGTTCTCTCTCTCCATTTTTGTTGTTCATAGTGGCCTCAACCTTTTCATTCATTTTATTTAGATTCTCCCTCATAAGTTCCAGTTCTTGTCTTTCTATCACCACACTCTTCTCATTGCTTTCCAGTTCTTGTTTTAGCCTTTTGATTGTGTCATCCTGGAGTTCTTGTTCTTGTTGTTTTAAAGCAATCTTGTTAATGGCATTCTCAAGGTTGTCTCTGTCTCTTTGTAACTGATCTTGTCTCATTTTTATTTCAGACAGTTCAGCTTTCACTTTGTCTCTTTCGTTCTCTAGTTGTTCTCTATCCATGTCAAGACGGACCTTCATCTGATTGACATGTTCTCTCTCTCCACTTATGTCGTGCCTGTTGGCTTTAACTTCTTCCTTCATCTTGTTGAGATTCTCCCTCAGAAGTTCCACTTCTTGTTTTTCTATCACCACACTTTTCTCACTGCTTTCCAGTTCTTGTTTTAGCCTTCTGATGGTGTCATCCTGGAGTGCTTGTTCTTGTTGTTTTAACGCAATCTCATTAATGGCATTCTCAAGGTTGTTTCTGTCTTTTTGTACCTGAAGGGTCAGATCTTCAATTGTGATCTTCTCTCTGTTTATCTCATCCAACAGACTGTCTGCCTGCTCTTTCTTCTTTTGAAGATCAGTCTTTGTGGCTTCCAGTTTTTCTTTTTGTGCTTTGATATCTTGTTTCTCTTGTTCTAACATGCCAACTTGGTTGAGGAAGTCAGACCTCATCAGATCCGATTCTCGTCTCTCTTTGTTCAAGTTCTCACTGGCTTTGTCTAGATCTACTCTCACGGTTTCTATGAGGCTCATTTTATCCATGACTTGATGTTCTCTCATTACCAGCTGAGACCTCTCCCTTTGCAGCGTGTTCTTTTCACTCAAAAGCAAGTCTCTCTCTTTGTCGATTTCTGTCTTCATCTGATTGACATGTTCTCTTTCTCCATTTATGTTGTTCATGGTGGCCTCAACCTCTTCCTTCATTTTATTGAGATTCTCCCTCAGAAGTTCCACTTCTTGTTTTTCTGTCATCACACTCTTCTCATTGCTTTCCAGTTCTTGTTTTAGCCTTCTGATGGTCTCATCCTGGAGTTCTTGTTCTTGTTGTTTCAAAGCTATCTCATTAATGGCATTCTCAAGGTTGGTTCTGTCTCTTTGTAACTGCTCTTCTCTCATTTTCATCTCAGACAGTTCAGCTTTCACTTTGTCTCTTTCGTTCCCAAGTTGTTCTCTATCCATGTCAAGACTGACCTTCATCTGATTGACATGTTCTCTCTCTCCATTTATGTTGTTCCTGTCGGTTTCAACTTCTTCCTTCATCTTGTTGAGATTCTCCCTCAGAAGTTCCAGTTCTTGTTTTCCAGTTCTTCTGCTGGTGTCATCCTGGAGTTCTTGTTCTTGTTGTTTTAAAGCAATCTTGTTCATGGCATTCTCAAGGTTGGTTCTGTCTCTTTGCAACTGATTCATTTTATCTCAGACAGTTCAGCTTTCACTTTGTCTCTTTCGTTCTCTAGTTGTTCTCTATCCATGTCAAGACGGACCTTCATCTGATTGACATGTTCTCTCTCTCCATTTATGTCGTGCCTGTTGGCTTTAACTTCTTCCTTCATCTTGTTGAGATTCTCCCTCAGAAGTTCCACTTCTTGTTTTTCTATCACCACACTTTTCTCACTGCTTTCCAGTTCTTGTTTTAGCCTTCTGATGGTGTCATCCTGGAGTGCTTGTTCTTGTTGTTTCAAAGCTATCTCATTAATGGCATTCTCATGGTTGTCTCTGTCTCTTTGTAACTGATCTTCTCTCATTTTTATCTCAGACCTCTCCCTTTCACTTTGTCTCTTTCGTTCTCTAGTTGTTCTCTATCCATGTCAAGACTGACCTTCATCTGATTGACATGTTCTCTCTCTCCATTTATGTTGTTCATAGTGGCCTCAACCTTTTCATTCATTTTATTTAGATTCTCCCTCAGACATTCAACTTCTTGTCTTTCTGTCACCACACTCTTCTCACTGCTTTCCAGTTCTTGTTTTAGCCTTTTGATTGTGTCATCCTGGAGTTCTTGTTCTTGTTGTTTTAAAGCAATCTTGTTAATGGCATTCTCAAGGTTGTCTCTGTCTCTTTGTAACTGATCTTCTCTCATTTTTATCTCAGACAGTTCAGTTTTCACTTTGTCTCTTTCGTTCTCTAGTTGTTCTCTATCCATGTCAAGACTGACCTTCATCTGATTGACATGTTCTCTCTCTCCATTTATGTTGTTCATGGCAGCTTCAACCTCTTCCTTCATTTTATTGAGATTCTCCCTCAAAAGTTCCACTTCTTGTCTTTCTGTCACCACACTCTTCTCATTGCTTTCCAGTTCTTGTTTTTGCCTTCTGCTGGTGTCATCCTGGAGTTCTTGTTCTTGTTGTTTTAAAGCAATCTTGTTAATGGCATTCTCAAGGTTGGTTCTGTCTCTTTGTACCTGAAGGGCCAGATCCTTAATTGTGATCTTCTCTCTGTTTATCTCATCCAACAGACTGTCTGCCTGCTCTTTCTTCTCTTGAAGATCAGTCTTTGTGACTTCCAGCTTTCCTCTTTGTTCTTTGATATCTTGTTTCTCTTGTTCTAACATGCCAACTTGTTTCAGGAAGTCAGACCTCATCAGACTTGACTCCCGTCTCTCTTTTTTCAAGTACTCACTGGCTTTGTCTAGATCTACTCTCACAGTTTCTATGAAACTCATTTTATCCATGACTTGACGTTCTCTCATTACCAGCTGAGACCTCTCCCTTTCCAATTCGTTCTTTTCATTCAAGAGCAAGTCTTTCTCCTTGTCAATTTCAGTCTTCATCTGACTGATATGTTCTCTCTCTCTGTTGATGTTGTTCATGGCAGCTTCAACTTCTTCCTGCATTCTGTTGAGATTCTCCCTCAGACGTTCCACTTCTTGTCTTTCTATTACCACACTCTGCTCACTGCTTTCCAGCTCTTGTTTTAGCCTTTTGATTGTTTCATCCTGGAGTTCTTGTTCTTGTTCTTGTTGTTTTAAAGCAATCTTGTTAATGCCATTCTCAAGGTTGGTTCTGTCTCTTTGTACCTGAAGGGCCAGCTCTTTAATTATGATCTTCTCTCTGTTTATCTCATCCAACAGACTGTCTGCAAGCTCTTTCTTCTCTTGTAGCTCAGTCTTTGTGACTTCCAGCTTTTCTTTTTGCTCTTTGATATCTTGTTTCTCTTGTTCTAACATGCCAACTTGTTTCAGGAAGTCAGACCTCATCAGACTTGACTCCCGTCTCTCTTTTTTCAAGTACTCACTGTCTTTGTCTAGATCTACTCTCACGGTTTCTATGAAGCTCATTTTATCCATGACTTGACGTTCTCTCATTACCAGCTGAGACCTCTCCCTTTCCAATTCGTTCTTTTCATTCAAGAGCAAGTCTTTCTCCTTGTCAATTTCAGTCTTCATCTGACTGATATGTTCTCTCTCTCTGTTGATGTTGTTCATGGCAGCTTCAACTTCTTCCTGCATTCTGTTGAGATTCTCCCTCAGACGTTCCACTTCTTGTCTTTCTATTACCACACTCTTCTCACTGCTTTCCAGTTCTTGTTTTAGCCTTTTGATTGTTTCATCCTGGAGTTCTTGTTCTTGTTCTTGTTGTTTTAAAGCAATCTTGTTAATGGCATTCTCAAGGTTGGTTCTGTCTCTTTGTACCTGAAAGGCCAGCTCTTTAATTATGATCTTCTCTCTGTTTATCTCATCCAACAGACTGTCTGCAAGCTCTTTCTTCTCTTGTAGCTCAGTCTTTGTGACTTCCAGCTTTTCTTTTTGCTCTTTGATATCATGTTTCTCTTGTTCTAACATGCCAACTTGTTTCAGGAAGTCAGACCTCATCAGAGTTGACTCCCGTCTCTCTTTTTTCAAGTACTCACTGTCTTTGTCGAGATCTACTCTCACAGTTTCTATGAAGCTCATTTTATCCATGACTTGACGTTCTCTCATTACCAGCTGAGACCTCTCCCTTTCCAATTCGTCCTTTTCACTCATAAGCAAGTCTTTCTCTTTGTCAATCTCAGTCTTCATCTGATTGACATATTCTCTCTCTCTGTTAATGTTGTTCATGGCAGCTTCAACCTCTTCCTTCATTTTATTGAGATTCTCCCTCAAAAGTTCCACTTCTTGTCTTTCTGTCACCACACTCTTCTCACTGCTTTCCGGTTCTTGTTTTGTACTTCTGATGGTGTCATCCTGGAGTTCTTGTTCTTGTTGTTTTAAAGCAATCTTGTTAATGGCACTCTCAAGGTTGGTTCTGTCTCTTTGTACCTGAAGGGCCAGCTCTTTAATTGTGATCTTCTCTCTGTTTATCTCATCCAACAGACTGTCTGCCCGCTCTTTCTTCTCTTGAAGATCAGTCTTTGTGACTTCCAGCTTTCCTCTTTGTTCTTTGATATCTTGTTTCTCTTGTTCTAACATGCCAACTTGTTTCAGGAAGTCAGACCTCATCAGACTTGACTCCCGTCTCTCTTTTTTCAAGTACTCACTGGCTTTGTCTAGATCTACTCTCACAGTTTCTATGAAACTCATTTTATCCATGACTTGACGTTCTCTCATTACCAGCTGAGACCTCTCCCTTTCCAATTCGTTCTTTTCATTCAAGAGCAAGTCTTTCTCCTTGTCAATTTCAGTCTTCATCTGACTGATATGTTCTCTCTCTCTGTTGATGTTGTTCATGGCAGCTTCAACTTCTTCCTGCATTCTGTTGAGATTCTCCCTCAGACGTTCCACTTCTTGTCTTTCTATTACCACACTCTTCTCACTGCTTTCCAGTTCTTGTTTTAGCCTTTTGATTGTTTCATCCTGGAGTTCTTGTTCTTGTTCTTGTTGTTTTAAAGCAATCTTGTTAATGGCATTCTCAAGGTTGGTTCTGTCTCTTTGTACCTGAAGCGTCAGATCTTTAATTGTGATCTTCTCTCTGTTTATCTCATCCAACAGACTGTCTGCATGCTCTTTCTTCTCTTGTAGCTCAGTCTTTGTGTCTTCCAGCTTTTCTTTTTGTTCTTTGATATCATGTTTCTCTTGTTCTAACATGCCAACTTGTTTCAAGAAGTCAGACCTCATCAGAGTTGACTCCCGTCTCTCTTTTTTCAAGTACTCACTGGCTTTGTCGAGATCTACTCTCACGGTTTCTATGAAGCTCATCTTATCCATGACTTGATGTTCTCTCATTACCAGCTGAGACCTCTCCCTTTCCAGTTCATTCTTTTCACTCATAAGCAAGTCTTTCTCTTTGTCAATCTCAGTCTTCATCTGATTGACATATTCTCTCTCTGTGTTGATGTTGTTCATGGCAGCTTCAACCTCTTCCTTCATTTTATTGAGATTCTCCCTCAGATGTTCCAGTTCTTGTCTTTCTATCACCACACTCTTCTCACTGCTTTCCAGTTTTTGTTTTAGCCTTTTGATTGTGTCATCCTGGAGTTCTTGTTCTTGTTGTTTTAAAGCAATCTCGTTAATGGCATTCTCAAGGTTGGTTCTGTCTCTTTGTACCTGAAGGGCCAGCTCTTTAATTATGATCTTCTCTCTGTTTATCTCATCCAACAGACTGTCTGCATGCTCTTTCTTCTCTTGTAGCTCAGTCTTTGTGACTTCCAGATTTTCTTTTTGTTCTTTGATATCTTGTTTCTCTTGTTCTAACATGCCAACTTGTTTCAGGAAGTCAGACCTCATCAGAGTTGACTCCCGTCTCTCTTTTTTCAAGTACTCACTGTCTTTGTCGAGATCTACTCTCACGGTTTCTATGAAGCTCATTTTATCCATGACTTGATGTTCTCTCATGACCAGCTGAGACCTCTCCCTTTCCAATTCGTTCTTTTCACTCATAAGCAAGTCTTTCTCTCTGTCAATCTCAGTCTTCATTTGATTGACATGTTCTCTCTCTCTGTTGATGTTGTTCATGCCAGCTTCAACTTCTTCCTGCATTCTGTTGAGATTCTCCCTCAGATGTTCCAGTTCTTGTCTTTCTATCACCACACTCTTCTCACTGCTTTCCACTTCTTGTTTTAGCCTTTTGATTGTGTCCTCCTGGAGTTCTTGTTCTTGTTCTTTTAAGGCAATCTTGTTAATGGCATCCTCAAGGTTGGTTCTGTCTCTTTGTACCTGAAGCGTCAGATCTTTAATTGTGATCTTCTCTCTGTTTATCTCATCCAACAGACTGTCGGCATGCTCTTTCTTCTCTTGTAGATCAGTCTTTGTGTCTTCCAGCTTTTCTTTTTGTTCTTTGATATCTTGTTTCTCTTGTTCTAACATGCCAACTTGTTTCAAGAAGTCAGACCTCATCAGAGTTGACTCCCGTCTCTCTTTTTTCAAGTACTCACTGGCTTTGTCGAGATCTACTCTCACGGTTTCTATGAAGCTCATCTTATCCATGACTTGATGTTCTCTCATTACCAGCTGAGACCTCTCCCTTTCCAGTTCATTCTTTTCACTCATAAGCAAGTCTTTCTCTTTGTCAATCTCAGTCTTCATCTGATTGACATATTCTCTCTCTCTGTTAATGTTGTTCATGGCAGCTTCAACCTCTTCCTTCATTTTATTGAGATTCTCCCTCAAAAGTTCCACTTCTTGTCTTTCTGTCACCACACTCTTCTCACTGCTTTCCGGTTCTTGTTTTAGCCTTCTGATGGTGTCATCCTGGAGTTCTTGTTCTTGTTGTTTTGAAGCAATCTTGTTAATGGCATTCTCAAGGTTGGTTCTGTCTCTTTGTACCTGAAGGGTCAGATCTTTAATTGTGATCTTCTCTCTGTTTATCTCATCCAACAGACTGTCTGCAAGCTCTTTCGTCTCTTGTAGATCAGTCTTTGTGACTTCAAGATTTTCTTTTTGTTCTTTGATATCTTGTTTTGCTTGTTCTAACATGCCAACTTGTTTCAGGAAGTCAGACCTCATCAGAGTTGACTCCCGTCTCTCTTTTTTCAAGTACTCACTGTCTTTGTCGAGATCTACTCTCACGGTTTCTATGAAGCTCATCTTATCCATGACTTGATGTTCTCTCATTACCAGCTGAGACCTCTCCCTTTCCAATTCATTCTTTTCACTCATAAGCAAGTCTTTCTCTTTGTCAATCTCAGTCTTCATCTGATTGACATATTCTCTCTCCGTGTTGATGTTGTTCATGGCAGCTTCAACCTCTTCCTTCATTTTATTGAGATTCTCCCTCAAAAGTTCCACTTCTTGTCTTTCTGTCACCACACTCTTCTCACTGCTTTCCAGTTTTTGTTTGAGCCTTCTGATGGTGTCATCCTGGAGTTCTTGTTCTTGTTGTTTTAAGGCAATCTTGTTAATGGCATTCTCAAGGTTGGTTCTGTATCTCTGTACCTGAAGGGTCAGATCTTTAATTGTGATCTTCTCTCTGTTTATCTCATCCAACAGACTGTCTGCATGCTCTTTCTTCTCTTGTAGATCAGTCTTTGTGACTTCCAGCTTTTCTTTTTGTTCTTTGATATCTTGTTTCTCTTGTTCTAACATGCCAACTTGTTTCAGGAAGTCAGATCTAATCAAATCCAAGTCCTTTCTCTCAATGTTCATCAACTCCCTGGCTCTATTCAGATCCTCCATGTCTGTCATTAGCTTGACCTTCTGTTTGTCAAGATTTTGTTTTTCAATTTCAAGCTGTTGCATTAACTGATTGTCCATGACTTCTTGTTTCATTACCATCTCTGAAAGCAGATCATTTTTCTCACTTCGTATCAGGTTAGTATAAACTGGGATCTGGGATGCTGCTTGCTCAAAATCAGTGAGTTTTTGATCTAAGACAAGGTGTAATTTCTGCACATCACCACTGTTTTGGTGTAATTTCTCTATTTTGTTTCCCATGTCTCCCCATTTCCTTTCAATCAGCTCTTTGAGTTTACCTTTGAGAGTTTCCAAGCATAGTGTTCTACTTTTTAAGTGATCTTCTCTTACATTTATCTCAGATAATTCAGCTTTTACTTTATCTTTATCTTTCTCAAGTTGTTCTCTGTCAAAGTCAAGACTGACCTTCATCTGATTGAGACATTCTCTCTCTTCCATGATGTTGTTCCTGGTTATTTCAACTTCTTCCTCAAGACTAATCTTCATCTGACTTAATTCCTTTTTCTTTTCAATAATGCTGTTTAAAGCAGGCATGAGCTTGCTTTTCGTCATGTTGAGATATTTCTTCAAGTCTTCCAATCCTTCTCTTTCTGCAAGTACAATGCTCTTAAGAGTTAGCAGTTCCTGGTTGTGTCTTTTGTTTTCATTCTCCTTTAAGTTTTCTTCTTTGAGCTTCAAAGCAATGGTGTTAATCACACTCTCAAGTTTATCTTGTTCTCTCTGTATCTGAACAGTGAGGTTTTTAATGTGGGTCTTCTCTCTTTTTATCTCATCCAACAGACTGTCTGCATGTTCTTTCTTCTCTTGAACCTCTGTCTTTATGATTTCCAGTTTTTCCTTTTGCTCTTTGATATCCTGTTTCTCTTGTTCTAACAAGTCAACTTGTTCCATGATGTCAGACCTCATCATATCCAGGTCTTGTCTCTCCTTGGTCATCATCTCATCAGCTCTAAGCATGTCTTCTTTTTCTTCCTTCAGCAGTTCCTCACGTTTGTCAAGATGGAGTTTCTCACTTGTAAACCTTTGCTTCCAAATGTTTTCAATGTCCTGTTTCTGGATGACCATGTCTGACATTATACTTGTCAAACCTTCCTTCTCTTTCTCTAATAGCTCAGTGTAACAAGCTATGTTTTCTTTCTGTCCATCGAGTTCTGTGAGCTGTTTTTCCAATGAAGTGTACATTATTTGAATATCTTCACTCTTTCGTTGTAAATGCTCCATACTCTCTGTCATGTTGTCACTCATTCTTTTATTCAGTTGTTGAAGTTTTACTCTCAAACTCGCTATGATTTGCATTTTATCCATGACTTCATGTTCTCTTGTTATCAGCTCAGACTTCTCCATTTCCAATGAACTCTTTTCATTCGAAAGCATGTATCTCTCTCTGTCAATTTCTTTTCTTTCTGTCACCACACTCTTCTCACTGCTTTCCAGTTCTTGTTTTAGCCTTCTGATGGTGTCATCCTGGAGTTCTTGTTCTTGTTGTTTTAAAGCAATCTTGTTAATGGCATTCTCAAGGTTGTTTCTGTCTCTTTGTACCTGAAGAGTCAGTTCTTTAATTGTGATCTTCTCTCTGTTTATCTCATCCAACAGGCTGTTGGCATGTTCTTTCTTCTCTTGTAGATCAGTCTTTGTGACTTCCAGCTTTTCTTTTTGTTCTTTGATATCCTGTTTCTCTTGTTCTAACATGCCAACTTGTTTCAGGAAGTCAGACCTCATCAGATCTGACTCCTGTCTCTCTTTGTTCAAGGTCTCACTGGCTTTGTCTAGATCTACTCTCACAGTTTCTATGAAGCTCATTTTATCCATTACTTCTTGTTCTCTCATTACCAGCTGAGACCTCTCCCTTTCCAATTCGTTCTTTTCATTCAAAAGCAAGTCTTTCTCTCTGTCAATTTCAGTCTTCATCTGATTGACATGTTCTCTCTCTCTGTTGATGTTCATGGCAGCTTCAACCTCTTCCTGCATTCTGTTGAGATTCTCCCTCAAAAGTTCCACTTCTTGTCTTTCTGTCAGCACACTCTTCTCACTGCTTTCCAGTTCTTGTTTTAGCCTTCTGATGGTGTCATCCTGCAGTGCCTGTTCTTGTTGTTTTAAAGTAATCTTGTTAATGGCATTCTCAAGGTTGTTTCTGTCTCTCTGTACCTGAAGGGTTAGATCTTTAATTGTGATCTTCTCTCTGTTTATCTCATCCAACAGACTGCCTGCATGCTCTTTCTTCTCTTGTAGCTCAGTCTTTGTGACTTCCAACATTTGTTTTTGCTCTTTAATATCTTGTTTCTCTTGTTCTAGCAAGTCAGCTTGTTTCAGAATGTTAGCCTTCATCAGATCCATCTCTCGACTCTCTTTCTTCACCATCTCATTGGTTCTATCCAGAGCTTCCATGTCATACTTCAGCTTGGCCCTCTGTTTTTCAAGATTTTGTTTCTCGATTTCAAGACTCTGCTTCATTTGACTGTCCATCACTTCTGGCTTCATTGACATCTCTGATAGTATACATATCAGATTATTTTTCTCAGTTTGTATCAGGTCAGTGTAAACTGGGATCTGGGATATCACCTCCTCAAAGTTTGAAAGTTTTTGATCCAATAAAAGGCATAACTTCTGCACATCCTCAGTGTTCTTGTCTAATTTCTGTATTTTGTTTGTTATGTCCCCCCATGTCTTTTCATTTAACTCTTTGAGTTTACCTCTGAGAGTTTCTAAGGATAATATTTTACTCATGAACTGCTCCTCTCTCATTTTCATCTCAGACAGTTCAGCTTTCATTTCATCTTTCTCATTCTCAAGTTGTTCTCTGTCCATGACAAGACTGACCTCCATCGGACTGACACGTACACTCTCTCCACTCATGGTCATGGCGGCTTCTTGTCTTTCTGTAAATACACTCTTCTCACTGCTTTCCAGTTCTTGTTTTTGTCTTCTGATGGTGTCACGCTGGGGTTCATGTTCTTGTTGCTTTAAAATGATCTCGTTCTTGATTCTTGTATTCTCAAGTTCATTTCGTTCTCTCTGCACCTGCAGCGACAGGTCTTTAATTGTGATCTTCTCTCTCTTTATCTCATCCAACAGACTGTCTGTACATTCTTTCTTCTCTTGTAGCTCAGTCTTTGTGACTTCCAGCTTTTCTTTTTGTTCTTTGATATCTTGTTTCTCTTGTTCTAACATGTCAGTTTGTTTTAGGATGTCGGCCCTCATCAGGTCCAGGTCCTGTCTTTCTTTGTTCATTATCTCATTACCTCTATTCAGAGCCTCTCTCTTTTGCTCCAACTCTGCATTTAGTTTCATTAGCTCTGTCTTTTCCAACAAACCATCTTGGGTCAAACGAGTTTCCATTCCCTTTTTGTCAATGACAGATTCCGACAATATACTCCTCAAATCTTTCTTCTTTGTTTTTAATATCTCGAGTGGCTCAACTTTCTGCTCCAAAATACTGATCTGTTTCAGTACATCTTCTTTCTTCTCTTCTAGTTGTATGATTTTGTTTTTTATATCCTTCCTCATCCTTTCATCCAGCTTTTGAAGTTTTTCTCTCAGAGGTTTAATGGATTTCATCTTATTTATGAATTTGTCTTGTTCTGTTTTCAATTCAGCTCTCTCGCCTTCAATTTCTTCCCTTTCATTCAAAAGCATTTGTCTGTCTTTTTCAACACCACTCTTCATCTGACTCAGGTGTTCTCTCTCCTCACTAATGCTGTTCATGGCAGCTTCAAACTCACCTTTCTTATTTTTGAGATCTGTCCTCAAAAGCCCCAGTTCTTCTTTTTCTGTTTGCACAATATTTTCTCTAGTTTCCAGTTGCTGTATTCTTCTTTTATAATCGCCTTCCTTTAGTTCCTGTTCTTTTTGTCTTAATATGATCATCTTCACCTCATTCTCAAGTTCATCTCGTTCTCTCTTTACCTGAAGGGTCAGATCTGTAAGGATGGTCTTCTCTCTGTTTATCTCATCCAGCAGACTTTCTGCATGTTTTTCCTTCTCTTGCAGTTCAGTCTTTGTGGCTTCCAGTTTTTCTTTTTGTTCTTTGATATCTTGTTTCTCTTTTTCTAACAAATCATTTTCTCTCAGAATATCAGATCTTAAAAGCTCTAATTCCTGCCTTTCTCTCTTCATCCTTTCTTTCACTCTTTCTAGATCCAACTTTTCTTGCTTTAGCTTCGGCCTTGCTCCAGTTCCAGCCTTCACCATCTTACCTTCTTCTTCTAAGAGTTGAGTGGTATCTTCACTCTTTTCTAATTTTTCATCAGTTCCGACATGTTTTGTTTTTGCCTCTTGTGGTTCATGTTCCGCTAAATGATCAGATTTTTTATGGATGCCATCTTTTCTAAAGTCAAATCTATACTTCAGTTTCTTTTTACTTAATGTTTCTTTTCCTGGTGTGGTGTCATGTTGTAACTCTGGCTTTAAAATGTCTTCCTCCACCTTAATGTCCCTTTTATAGAGTTCATCAAATTCCAACACAGGTGTTTCCTCCAGCTTATCTGAAGGTATTTTTTCTTTCAATTGATCCTCTAAATTCACATCTTCTCCTTGCTCTTCTTGTTTTATGTACTGGACTTTTTTCCTTGTTCCTCGTGGCTCATCTGTCTGAGTTTGCATATTTTTCTTGTCACTTTCAGGAATTCCTTGTCCAGTAGTTTCAATCACCCTTCTCCTTTCTCTTGTTTCTTTCTTTTCTTCCTGTTGTTCTTCTTCAATGATTAATGTCTTTGCTTTGAGAAACTCCCTTTTGTTTTCCAGTTCCTTTTCTCTCAGGGCTGACTCGTCTGATTCGTCTTCGACTTTTAACTCCAATTGCCAAAAATGTGTTTTCTTCTGCTGCATGGCCTTTAACACAGAAATCATATTTTCCTTCTGTTTTTTGATATCCATCTTGATACGTTCCACTCCTTTCATTGCCTGGGCGATCATATTTGTCTGGGTGGTGATGTCTTGATCTTCATCTTTAATTGCTCCAGTCAAATCTTCACAGCATTTAATCATGTTCTTACATTTTTCATTGCATGTGTGAATTAGATCCCAGTGCTTCTGATCTTGGTTTCCAGCCAACTGCTCAGCGCCACGTCTATCCTCATCCTTTTCTCTTTGCAACTTCAGCTTCATGATCTCTAATTCATCTCTCTCAGTGACGATCCTCTCCAGCTTCTGGTCTAGCTCTTTCCTCTTCTTCCTTGTCTCCCTCTTCAGGGAATCTTTTCCCTCTTTGAGCTCATCCCACATCTTTTTAACTTCCTGATCTTTTCTAAGCCCCTTTCGGATCATCTGTTGATTTTCTCTTTTTTCCATCTCCAACTCAGACTTCAACACTTCAATCTCTCTTCTTTCTCTTTTAACAGTCGCTAGTTTGATATCAAGCTCACGTTGTTGTGTTTGGATATCGTCCCTGATTAGGACCATCCCATCCATCTCTGTCTCCGCCGGTATCATCAGCTTTTCATAGGCTATCTGTATACGAGATTTTATTCTGATCATGTTGTCTCTTACAGTCCTGGTCTCGCCTTTTAATGCTTCAAGTCCTTCTTTTTGTTTCACTAAGTGAATGTTTACCTTTTCCAGAGTTCCCATTTCCCTTCTAATTATTTCCAAATGTACATTAATCTTTTGTCTCATGTTTTGTTGATCAGTAAGGAAATGTGTGACCTTTAAGCTTTGTTGTACCATTTCCACTTTATGCTTCTCCAGCTCTCTCTTCTCAGTAAGCTCTTCCGTCTGGTGTTTCACTTTCATTCTCAAGATGTCTAACTCATCCCTCTCTCTCAAAGTTTTTTCTAGTCTTTGGTCCAATTCCCGTTTTTTCTTTTTGCTCTCTCTCCTCAGAGAGTCCTTTTCTTTTTGTATTTCATTCCATATCATTTCAATCTCCTCTTTTTTTCTCATGATTTTTCTAAATGTCTTTTCACCTTCCTTTCTCTTCATTTCAAGTTCTGACTTCAGCAGCTCCATTTCTCTTATTTCTCTCTTGGTTCTTTGCCCTTTGTCATCAAGCTCCTGTTTCTGTCTTTCAATATTGTCCCTTAAACAGTTCATTTCATGTATTTCTGCCACAATTTGCTGTCTTGCAATTTTCACATTCTCACTCTCTACTTGAATCCGTTGTTGCAGCATCTCAAGCTCTTCTGGCTTGGTCTTTTGTTTCACTTTTTCACTTTTCAGTTGTTTATTTTCACTGTTCTTCTTATCTAAATCCCCCCGTATCTGCATGATGTCTTCCTCCAGTTTCTCCTTATCCCGTCTCAGTCTGCTGATCTCATTTTTCATTTCTTCTTCCCTTTCTAAATCAATTTCAGCTCTGTCATCTTTCTTTATATCTTCTCTATCCCTTTTCTGCCCGATTTCATTCATGAGTTTTTGCAGGTCGGCTCTTTCACTGGATATTAAAAGGTAACTGGTGTCCAGGTCATGTTTTGTAGAATTAATCTCATTGTTTACATTTTCTAACTGTCTTTGTTTTTCTTGGGTCTCCTTCATAATAACCTGTATATCCTCGCTTTTCTTTCTGGTCTTCATTGCTATTTTTTCCATGGTGCTCATAGCTTTTGCCATTTCCCCCTGCTTCTGCTCAATCTCTTCCCTTTGTTGCTGAATTTTCATTCTTAAAATATCTAATTCGTCTCTCTCTCTCAATGTTCTCTCTAACCTCTGATCCAGTTCTCTTTCCTGTTTTTTTGCTGCAGTTTTCATTTGTTTCAAGTTGCTCATTTTCTCTTCCAGATGCATTTCACTTTCTCTCATTGCACTTTGGACTTCTTTCAAAAACACTTGGAATTGTTTCATCTCTTGTATTAATCCATCTGTTTCATTTTCTTTATCCCTGTGATCTTTGTCAATGCCCAATTTCTCAGGTAAGTGTTTTAGCTCCACTTTTACTAACCTCATGATTTCTTGTGTTCTACACATCTCTTCCCTAAGTCTTTGTATATCACTACTTCCTATGTCCTTTTTATCAAAACCTTCATCCATTTCCTCAGTTTGTGACTGTAGATCTATGGTTGGCCCTTGTCTTTGTTTTTGCTTCTCGACATCTGATCTCATCAACTGAGACTCATCATGTTCTTCTTCCTTCATTGTGCTGCTGCTTTCCTCCTTTTCCTCCTGGACTTCCGATGTAGTCATTTCCCTTTTTAAAACATTTATAACCCACAAACTGTCTCTGTGCTCTGTTTCTTGCAACAATTCAGTCACATTTGCAGTTTCCTTGAATAAAATTTGTAAACCAGCCTCAGTCTCTGGTCTCTGACTCTGCAGATCATTTATATCGATAAAGAGTCTTTTAATCTCTTGGGTTTTTTCATCCATGTTCTCCACAGCATACTTTATTTGCTCTTTGATTTCCTCTTCACTCTGCTTGAGTTTGGATATCTGCTTTTCCAATTCTACCCTTTGTCTTTCATTTATTTTCAATTCTGTCTGATCTTCATCTTCTAATGTTTCTTCGTGAATTTCTGTCTGCATCTGTAAGAAAATGTTCTGCCTTTCCTTAATGTCTACTGCAGAAAACTCAAATTGCCTTTGCTCCTGTTCTTTAATTTCTTCACGTTCATGCTGGCCTTCTAATGTTATCGTCTGTTGCAAAGACACAGCCTCTTGTGTGATTTCATCTTCGGGTCTTTGTTCATCCGTTGGAATTTCCAGTGTTTGATCTTTGAGAGATTTTCTGTGTGTTTCTTTCTGTGGTTCTTGAAGTTTAGATGTTTTCACTGTTTCAGTCAACATCCATCGATTGACCTGAGCTTTCAGGGAAGTCAGTTTGTCCTTCACAAAAAGAAAAACATGCTGTTTTTGTTAGCAAAGAGATTAAAGACAGATGTAAAGGCAACACTAAAGCGTAGTATTTGTCTGTTATGTCTCTGCATTGTATTTTTTTTTGTATCAATATTTACAAAGATTTAAGGGAAACATTTGAATGAGTGAAGTTCAGATGCAAGACATGCATGTTGAAAGGAAACAATAGTAAGAGTTATTACTTGATGTGGTTTCTGACTCCTTATCCAGAGGCCAAACAATAACAAGATTTTCAAGGTCCTGACTGGCCTTCTGTGTGAGGTGCTTAGTGATTGCACAGTATTTTCCAAATCATTTGCAAAATGGTGCAACTTTGAGGAAAAGATGCAATGTATATAGGCTATATACGTATATCTCAATAAAAATAAGTAATATTTTAAATTATCATAAATACTCTTACAGTTGCCACTTCCCTTGCTTTCCTGATTCAATTTTTTTTTTAAGTGCTCTGAGAAGGCATTATCTGGCTGCGTATAGTTACGAGGTTGGATGTTGGCCACCAACATTTTCAAGTCGAACATGAGGTGAAAAAGGTTAGAAACCATTGCCATTAACAAATGAACAACAGTCAAACATTTCGATCTACATCATCTAATCATCTTCAACCTCTACCACTATAATGTGATGATGGTAATCCATTAAAAAGGTCTTTTGCACAGCAGATATCTTACTAATCATATCATAGCAATACCTGTATACCCTGGAACTGGCACAGCTAAATTATTCATATGAAATCACACCTATTCTGCGTGTTAATGACAAAAAAAAAGACTTACCATGAACGCCTTGACTTCTTCCTTGTTCTTTTCCAATTGCCTTTGGGCTCTGAACATTTCCTCCTGTGTGTCCTGTGTGTAGTTGATCTCTCTGACAGCCTTTTCGATGTTGGCGTTCATCTCAGCCATAGTCTGAACTGCAGTTATTATATCTTCCACTTTTTGCCCGACCTCCTCCCTTTGCCGGTCCATCTTCACCTTCATGATTTCTAACTCATCCCTCTCTTTGATGACCTTCTCCTGCCACTGTTCCAGTTTCCTTCTCTTTTTCTTGTCTTGAAAATTCTTCCACTTGGTTTGGCTCTTTTCTTCTGCAAATATCCTCTCCCTTTGCCCAGCATCTTCTCTCACCATACGCAGCATCTCTCTGACTCCTTGTATTTCAGAAATCACGCTCCGCATCCCAGCTGCCACTTCCTTTGTGGCTCTTGCCTCCATACCTTCCTCGTCAAACTGATTTTCCTCATGTTCTGTTATTTCTCTTGTTCTGTCAACCTGTTGTTCTGTCTCATGCTCATCCAGCTCTGACCTCTGCCCATCAGCCTGATCTGGTTCAGTCTCTTTCGTCTTCTTGCTCATATGTTCCTTTTGTCTGTCTTCAAGCATGTCCCACAGTGTGTCCATCTCTTCCCGGATCCTGCCAAGTTTTACCTTCACACTGCCATAGGTGTCTGTTTCTTTTTTCATTTCCACCTCTGAGCCTTCAGCTTTCTGCGTTTCAATATCACTTTGAAGTTTTGTCCACCTTTGCTTGACCTTGTTGATATTTAAGGTAATATTATGTTTCATGTGCTCAATTTCATTCTTGCGTTGTGAAATATAATCTTCACTAGTCTTCAACTCTTCCTTTATGTTTGCTATGTTTTTCTCAGTTTGCTCTTTTGCTTCGAGCATCATTTTCTTGTTTTTGTCCATCGCACTCAGCAGACTCGCCACAATCTCATGATCTCGCTTTCCCGTGTCTTCTTCGGGTTCCTTACTTTCTTGTCTTGTCTTATCAGATTTAATCATTTCTAACTTGTGTCGCTCACTGATGATCTTAATGCGTCTTTTGTCCAGATCGTCCCTCTCTTTGGATATTTCAGCCTGCATATTTTGAAGCTGCAGTTTATCTTGAATGGCTTCATTTTTATTCTCTTTGAGTTCCTCAATAACACTCTCCATCTTTAATCTCAGAGTTTTTAATAATGAGTTCTGCTCGTGTTTTTCAGCTGTCAATCTGTCAATGTCATTCTGTTGCTCTTCTGTCTTTGTCCTCAGGTATCCAATTTCAATTTCTCTCTCTTTCCAGTGTTCTTCAATCTCCTCCAGGAGTCGGCATGTCAGTTGTTTTTGCCTTTTAATGATCTCCCTGTTGGTTTCCATCTCGACTGTTTGTTTGTCCTCTAATTCTTTGATGTTTACCGTTGTGCTGCTCCGTTGGCTTTGTTCTGTTGGTTAAGAAAATGGACAGAATATCAGTGGCATTAATACTTCTCTACCTCCTCCTCCCTTGCACTGACAGCCCATGCTATCCCTTACTGCTAGTAGCCTACTTATTTTCCAGTGGTGATACTGACTCTAGTGATGCAAAGCTGCAGACTACAATTTCACATCCCAGAAAACTCATAACCATCCCTCATCTCCCCTCTTAAAGGATTTTTCCTGCTTTCTCTGAAATGTGTTTTTCAACCCAGAGGTGATGCTTTGATGTTGGATCACCGTCACCTAGAACCTGCTGTTCCCTCTGCACCGTGTGTCTTCTAAGCTGGCGTGTCCAAAATGTGATAGACACTAATTTACAAATGTCTGCTACCAAGTGGCAGAGCAGCTGAAACACTAAACAGAACATGTCTGTGGGTTTGTGTGGTTTTCATAACACAGAGAGTGAAATATTACAATGCAACATAGGTCAGATTGCAACAATGTAACATTATAACTAAAAAAATTGTATTAAAATAAACATTTAAATTTTAAGGAATCACTATACATTCAACATAGTACAAACTTTTCCTTAGTTTGTTTAGGCTACATGACATGTATGAGCTATCTTAACTCACACTAAACAGCTTAAACGTCAGCCAAACATATCTTCTACTATGTAACGCAAATAGAATTTCTCACCAGTAAACTGACGGTTAAATTACCTACTTTTTTTGTATCGTAATAGATGTCTCACCTGCAGAAGCCACAGATACACTAAACAGAACATGTAGGTGGTTTTGTGTGGTTTTCAAAACACAGAGAGTAAAATATTACAATGCAACATAGGTCAGATTGCAACAATGTAACATTATGACTAAAAAAAAATAGGCCTATAGCCTACATTCAATATACAAACCTTTCCTTGTTTTGTTTAGGCTACATGACATGTATGAGCTAGCTTAATTTACACCAAACAGCCTGTATGTATGTAACGCAAATAGAATTTCTCACCAGTAAATTGTCTGTTAAATTACCTACTTTTTGCATCGTAATGAACAGGTGTGTGTGTGTCTCACCTGCAGCAGCAGCAGCAGCTTCCTCCAGTGACAGACTGACTGTGGACGGTGATGCCTCCTCCTGCTCCACAGAGGAAAACAGCGCCCCCGTGTGTTGCGGTGGAGTCAGAGCCTCGGCGGGGGCTGTGGCTGTGGCTGTGGGGGGCTGTGTGACGTGCTCTTCTGGGTCTTCCGGGAGGTTTCCCACTACGGATCAATGGGATTTGATAATATTGTGTAAAAAAAGGTGTGTCTGTTTAAACATAGGCTATCACTGTAAATCCGTGGAACATGTGACACGTTTAAAACTTAAACACCAGTGTGTAAGACCCAAACTAAACACCAGCTGTTTATCTATGGACAGAAGTGTTCTCTTCTTCAACACTGGTGTTTTTTTTTATGTTTCAGCCAAGACTTTTCTATTTTTTAACACCTTGAGAACACCTCAAACCAACAAGTGTTCTGATATTAAACACATATGATTGCACTGGTGAAAGTGAATGGGGACTAGCGTTTAGATTTCAACTTGATCGATGCACAATAACTAGTTATAGTTATTCCAGGAAGGATTTCATCATTTAACCAAACATTTAAAATCTGCCAAAGAAGAACCAAATGTTTTATTTTTTATTTTTTTATATCACAACCTGCACCTTACTCTCTCACAGTCACTCTTTAAAAATCTACTTCCAAGGAATGTAAACACACTGGCAGTTTGTTAGTGTGTTTATCATACACAAATGTAATGTATTCAAATGCAGTGCAAATATTCATGAACCAAACATAATCCTTTGGACAAATTGAATATCAATGGGCTACATACCACGGTCTCCTGGTTCAGCCATGTTTCCGCACTACGATGTCAAAACTGGTGTTTCCCATGAATTCACAGACACCTCAGGATAAAAGATATGAAATTAGAATAGCTATGTTACGCACATTGAAATTACAACAACTACAACAAACCTATTTGTGAAATCTTATACATAACATTTCTAAGTGAATTAATGTATTGAAGCATTGGAAATGTCTAATATTATTGTTTTTCTCTTACCTCATCTTCTCTAACGATGTTTAAGTCCAAGTCCTAGGGGGTGAGGAGCATTTGGGAGAGTGGCGTGCTGTTCTGCTGAGGTGTTAAAGGTCTGTGGAGATCGGTGGAGATGAGGCAAGCTACTATAGTCGTATTATCTTCAAAACATTTTATATCTCCTCATTCCACATGTTTGTTGACCATCAGGTCTGGTTGTCAGATGTTACACCCAGTAAGTGTGTGTATGGGTGGGTGACGTATAAGTGGGGTGAAACATCTTGCTCTGTGAGTCTGGTCTCAGCTGATAAGGGTGGGGTTTGCGTTTAGTTTTTAGTCTAGGCCGGGTTACCCTCCTCAAACATGCTTATACACATATTATGATTATTATTAACACCAACAGCAGAAGGTGACACAAACCCACAGTCCTGGAGAATATAAATGACAGTTTAGGTGAAACTTAATCATGTACATACAGCCACATTTTCCATTCATCTACAAGTAACACATCAGAAGACTGTGTATTTGATTTATTTGGCCATTTAACAGGGCATTAAAAAAAAAGAAACGGTGTCGGATTAATTTAACTCTCCTATCTGACTGTAAACTACCAGTTTAAAGCCAAGTGTCAGTGGCACCTCTGTGATGAACAGCTGCTCATTTAGAGAATGAAATTATCTCCTGAACGATGCATCAAACTGTCAGTAAAAGACGTGACATGGTCACTGTCTCTTTATACAGTAGATGTGCCCTGCAGTTTCCCCAACTTCATTGTATTTACATCGTTTTCTCTACTGTTCAGCCACACTGCACTGAAAGATGTAAAACCTAAAGACCCTTCAGATGTGATTTGGATATTACATTTTGCACCAAGATAAATTAGTTCATATATAAAACTTTTTCCAATCAATGCAGTAGAATAAGCACATTTCCCTCTGGAATTTAGAAATAAGGTACATAACATATAATGGGAATGTAGAAAATACTATAACATCAAATATTATTATATAACATTGTGTATTTATCAATAATCTCAACCCCCGTTGAATTACTGTAAAGACAGGAGTCACTGCAGTTTCTGTGGAAAGTCTCTAGTCTACAGGCTCCAACACAGACTCAGACATTTTTCCCAGCAGTGACCTGAGGCTACGTTATTCACTAAGCGACTGACGCTCAGCATGTTGAATGACACACTCAGTAGGTGTTCAACCGTATGTGTTTAAAGCTGGATGTTAATCTGATGTGTGCCCTTTCTGCTGAAGTGGCAAGAGTTTGGCATGGAAAAGTATAAGCTACTATGACCTCATGGCTCAATTCAAGAAAAGGCTGTGAATGAAGAGAAAAAACTAAAGATGATCCACTTATATAATGTTAAATCAATCAGTTTCGGTGAAAGAAAGAACATTTTAAATGGTTTTCATTCATCTTTTCTATACAATTCAAATATGTTGTCACTGTTTTTATAGAATAAATAGTCTACAGATGTTGTGAAGGATTTCCTTTTTTGAAATCTGAAAAACATATCCTTATGTCTTATAATAAACTTTGTCATCGGTTTATTATTATTCTTTTTGCTGTGATTACCACAGGACTGTGGTGATAATTGTTGCCTTAGTGTACATTTTTAACACCCACGCTGCTTCCTGTGTCATATCCGGTACAACACTGCTCGTTGTGTCCGGACTGAAAAGAGTTGTGTGTGGACTTCTCTGGGAGCGGCTCCTCTGTCACTCCTCTCTCCTCTCCTCTCTTTGGCTGCATCAAGGCACGGGACTGGAGGCAGAACACCACCGGATGTGGGAACAGTTGACCTCCAAAATAAGAGCATGGACTCTATCAGTTTTATGAAAGATATCATGGGAAGTTATAAAAATCAACAAAATGTGAACAAAAGGTGCATATAATGTTGTTTATTTATGTTTAAAAGCTCTACTCGCTCCGACATCTTAGTTATTATAACATAGAAAACAAAAACAAATTTATTTTGAAATCCCAACTGTGATGTTACACCGATCCTACAATATTGTTTGTGCCGCGAGCGGTCAACTTTAACCCTGTGTGTGTGTGTGTGTTTTTTTTTAGACATCTATAGGCCTTTATGTGAAGAGTTGTCAGCGGGGGTCGCTGTTCTTTCGGGGGTTAAACTTGTCACGGGTGACGGGCTCTCGTGGCCGTGGGTGTCTTGTTGTCGCTTCTGTCATTGCGTTGCGTCGGTCGGTTCCTGGAAAATACTGCTTCACACTCCCATTGACCCTCCTACCGTCATGCCCACCGCTGGAACAGCTGCATCAAGCTACACACGCGCAGACGCACGAGACAGGAAGTGGGCGGGTGCCTTCAAAGTAATGGTACATAACGTGACCGTAAGAGGTAGAAAAGAGACGCATTTAGGGGTATTTAAAGATGCATTTTCAATTTATAATGCTTTGATTGGGGATGTGTTTCAATTAAGAGTAAGAAAATAGCCAGAAAATGCATTTTTATGTCAATAACCTACCTGCTGAGTGGGAGTTTTATTTTGAAATATGCGTGTGGCTGTGACATTTTTAAAATCAGCCGTCTTTACACTGATGTCGTGGTACAAAACATACCGTACAGACCTCCCAGCTTCGCGATTATCCAAGTGCTCCGACAGCTTCACCGGAACAGAGCTGTAAAAAAAAAAGAGAGAGAGAGAGAGAGAAGAACAAGAAGAAGAACAAGAGAAAAAAAAGAAAAGAAAGAGAAAACACGACTCTAAAATATGGAGGATTTACAGTGAAGTAACAGGATTATACACACACCGTGGACTTTTTCCTGCCACTCTTCTTTTTCCCTTCTGGACTCTTGGACACTCCTTGTTTTGTGCGCTGGATGTGGATCAAAACCAGCGGGGATCCCAGTAAAACCTTCCCTGGTGGGTTTGGTAAGTTGGGACTTTTAGTGTTAAAGTGCATGATCGATTCCTGTGAGCTCCTGTTGTTGAAATAAAACGCCACAGTGCTGTCTGTGCTGTGCTTCCCTCGCTCCGGGGCTCCAACATGCTGCTTGTTGAAGTGTTGTGGCTGGCAGCTCAGAGTCAAACCGAGCCTATAGGAAAAAAAACCATGTAAGATGGTTATAATGTTTAATAACAGCAATAATAATAATTAAAAAAGTCAAACTAACACCCGGACAGACGCGTAAACAGGAGAAAATGTTGCATTCAAAGGCCTCACAGGAAAATATCTGTGTGTTACAGTGGGTTTAGTGTAAACTGACTCTCCATCAAATGAGTGTAATCAGTTTGTTTTGTGAATTATTGATATGTGAAAATCAGTGGCTCCCTCAGGGAAGACAATAGCATGTCAGATAGCTGAGGTTAAACTGTCCTGTCAGGCAGCAGCTACTACTATACACACACACACATACACCAACATATAACAATCCTTTGAAATACATTTTGTATCTCAGACATCCATCCATCCATCCATCCATCCCTCCCCTGCTGCTCTGTATTGTAGGTGAGGTATTCATCTGTCTCAGCATCCTAGTTCTGCTTCAACAGCTCACACACACAGGCCTGTCTATCAGGTATGTGATGACCAGCACGTAAAAAGGAAGATCACAGTGATGATAACATTGTCATTTGTGCTGTTGTAACAGTTCCTGGATTGGTACTTTTACTTAAAAAAGAGAGAGAGAGAGATGTAGGCTACTTCTGTTTTTTATTTTTGTCATTTCCTGACAAATTCTGTCTTAGAAACATCCACTTTAAACTCAAAACTCAATCTGGAAACAAGACATTTTAGGGCAATAGTGCAATTTAGTATATTCTTAAACATCTTTTAAGAATGTGATATTTTTCATTTGGTTTAAGTGCTTGTTCTTTTAGGCTGTAATTGTTTGCTCTTTTTTTTTTCTTTTTTTTTGCTTCAGTGTGGAGGAAATGGCAACTGCCCTCAGTGGCCGAAACCCTGGTGGACGTGGACCGAACCGGAGTAAAGGTCGGATCTTGGGCATCATTGATGCCATCCAGGATGCAGTGGGGCCGCCGAAACAAGCAGCTGCCGACCGGCGGACTGTGGAGAAAACCTGGAAGCTCATGGATAAAGTTGTAAGTTTGAGAGTGATGAAGCAGCCAGTCAGGCCTGTCTGCCAGATGGTAGCAGCCAGCCACAGTCTTTGTTATAGAGATGCACATGGAGAGGTTGAGCTAATGCTAATGAGTGCACGTGTGTTCCCCAGCTCATATTTACTGATCGGCTTTTTTGATAAATTGATGCATTTGTTTCCATGCTCTCTTGTTGTTACATCAACTTCTTTCTTTTAGTACATGCATGATAACCACAGCATCAATAATAGATGATGAACCCAGGAGCTGCAGAACACTAATGAGACTTTGAGTTTCTTTTCACCAAAAGTAATCAAGTGAATTTGAATAGTTATTATTATTATTATTATTAGTTTATTTAGGGGACATTGTGCAATGACATTAATCATTTACAGAAAATGAGAAGATGGTTTAGCTCACAGCTAATTTCCATCTGCAGTCCCAACATGTAACATATAACAAACAGACAAGAAACGCAGACCACAAACTACTATACAAGAGTGATACACAAATAGACAGTAGACAGCACATAGACAATACAAAAAAACAACAGTTTCCACATCTAAAAAGACCAGGTCAAGTGCAACACCCATGAGAGAGGTGTACCCTATCCTATATAATCAATGGAGAGAAAAGCTAAGTCTTACCAGATACAAAATATCTATAAAACATTTTAGAATTCCATAGTTCATATTCCATAAGATTTTAAGATAATTTCATGGATTGGGTGCATTGAGAAATACTAAGATACATTCTTTCGAGACTAACTGAGTAACAAGTGCCCTGCTTTTAAACATGCAGGCCACAGCTCTTGGTATCCTGCAGTTTGCTTTTCATATTCCACCGTATTAGCCTACCACGTGATCCTGCTGTGTTGCTGTTATATAATGTGGTAAACACAACTAAATGCAGTGGGGGGGCATCAAGCGAACATTGATCAATCATGGGTTCGATCATGTGCCGCAGGTCCGGCTGTGCCAAAACCCCAGACTGCAGCTGAAAAACAGTCCGCCGTACATACTGGACATCTTACCGGACGCCTACCAGCACCTGAGACTCGTACTGGGCAAATACGAGGAGAACCAGAGACTCACGCAGCTCAGCGAGAACGAGTACTTTAAAATCTACATCGATAGCCTTATGAAGAAATCCAAACGGGCCATCCGGCTCTTCAAGGAGGGAAAGGAGAGGATGTACGAGGAGCAGTCCCAGGACAGGTAAGAAGCTGAGCTGAGAGGAAGTATTTATTTATCTCTGTTCCTTTTCCTTTTTATTTTGTCCTGTTTTACATATTGGATGGTGGTGACTGTGCTCATCATGGTACACAGATTGGCTCGACCTTTTCCTGGAAAACCACGTTCAAAGCCATCTGACACACGTTTTTATATATATATCACAGTTGTACTATATGTTGCAGCAGCTCTACTTTGCTCAGGTCTAGGGATGTCACAATTATAGATTTCCTTGGTACGAGAAATAATCACGGTGTTACGATTATCACGATTATTATGCATCAATACATTTCACAACACTATGAATGTGTAAAATCAAATATAGTCAAAATATAATTACATTTCTAATCTCTTGATATAGGACCAGTTATTAATCCACTGGGGGAAGTGTTTGAAATATTTAAGTCATTAATTGTCATCTATGTCAAAGTTAAGTTTATTTTAATCATTTTTTTCACAATACAAATGGCACGCTAACATTTAAATTCCTGCTAATTCAGTGTTACATTAGGTAAATGGACCAGTATCTGTGCATTTACCTTTACTTTGGCGCCACATCTGCAGACATGGTTCCAACATCATCTTTTTCAGAAAGTGACGGTATTTAGGAATCTTTACGATCAATTAATTGTGGTGTTAAATGCGACGATTAATTGTGAAAACAAGTAATCGTGACTCCCTAGAGTTCAAGCCGTGTATGCAAATTTTTTTTTGTTGGTTGCAGGATGACGTCTATTCACTCGACTCCGGCCTTTAACAAAAATATAAGAGACAGGATATGAGCTGTGTTTTGGCGTCACTGCACCCATTTTCTAACTAACCGACAACTGTTGTATAGTCACCGAGGCACGACAACAGATGACAGAACTGTTGCTCACACACTGAGTTGTTTTCTATTTAATTTTGGTAGTACATTGTTGAATGTTTTCGTTTCATCCGAACACTTGAAGCGAAGCTGCGTGTCTTTGATCTGTGTGGCGTTGAATTTCAGAGCTGAAACTGTGAGGTAATAATACGTTTTCATATAACCAGCAAAAATACCTGTATACCGTTATAGATGGAAGAGAGCTCCCGTGTCAAAAACGAGTCGTACGTTACTGATGGATTGAATCATTGAATAATTGTCGGCTGTCAAAGGTAATTTAACGGTCTTGACTTGACCGTGTGCAGGTCTGTTTGATCTCAGCTGTGTGTCAGCGTTGTGACAGCTACTAATAAGTGAACTGACAGCAGAGAGCTGGTGATGATGGTGGCGATCCTCGAGTGGGAGGTTTGCCCCTTTTCACCATAGGGGTTTTACAGGAAGGACACAGCTCAGCAGCTCAGTCATCTCCACGGTTACCACCAATTTACAGAAAAAAAAAACCATGACATATCAAACCCAGATTTTGGTTTAGTGGCTTCTAACTGCTTGCCAAGGCATGCCATCTTTACTTTAAATCAGCCCACTGCGATCGTGATGTGTTAGACATGAGCATGACTGACTCAGATTATAGAGAGTGGGAGGTGGAGATGGAGAAGTTAGAGAGAGGAGAGTTCGAGGGAGACGAGAAAGCGGAGGCATATTCAGCAGAAAAATAAATGTTGCAGTCTTTTTTTTCTTTTTGGTTATCTGTGTTCAGCAGCCGATTCTGCTTCCCTTTATCTTACTGTGCATTTTAATAACAACTAAATTCATTCTCAAATGTTGCATTACGGCCCTGCGACAGCTGCTGACATTGCTAACAGGGAGGTTACCATTATCAAATAAAAAAAACAAAAAACAAAACTAAAAGCTTTTTTTTTTTTTTTTTTTCTGCCCAACAATTTATTTTGTATTATCACAATGAAATTAGCTTTTTAGCTTCCACAGCTTCCTCTCTAACAATGACCTGAGGCTTTATGATCACTTAGTACTGAGTGGAGCAGAATGAGACATGCTGTGTGGGTACAGCAGTCAGATTGTACTGGATGATAGTACAGTGCTCTGCAGAAACAGTGAAGAAACTCCTGCCTCACCATCAACCAATGAATGCTTTTGATTTGCCTTTTTGTGATACTGTGTCCAAAAAAAGAAAAGAAAAGGAGAAGGAACCATAGAACTGAATTTTGTCCTTTATTTCTATGATTTATTGACGATAGGAGCTGGAGATAATTGAGGGTGTGAGAGGCTCCAGTGATTCTCAGGAGCCCTGTCTCTCTCTCTCTGCCATGTGCAGAGCAGAGGGAAAATCCCCACGCACTTTACATCCTGTTCATATATTTCCTCTCCGGTTGAGCCCTGAAATAATCACCCAGCAGAGACTTTTTGATCTTTCTGTGCAAACTCCCATCTTAAAATATATCTTTTTTCCTTTTCTCGAACACGACGTCTTTCTTCTTTCTTGCCTCGGTCGACTCGTGAATCGCCTCTTTTGCCACAAAGTGCTGGACTCATCATGACTCTGCTGGTGTTGTGTTGTCAAACATCATTAACGAAGGTCACAGTAATTATTACCGCACATCGCTGTTGTACTCACAGCACAAAAGAGGAATAAAAGAAAAAGAAATGTTCTGAATTTCATGAATCCAAGACGCTCAGTGCACTGTGATGCAGCAGTTTTTTTTTTTTTTTAGTTTTGGTTGTTGCATTATATATCAGTATCCAACCAAAATGACACCTCCAGATGAAACGTGCTCATTTTGTCTCCTTCCCTATAAGGCTTTAAAGACCACTGGTGGCCTCTTCGGGGGTTTTGTCGGCTCATTACTTTGATTGTTGACTTTGATTTCATTTTATTAAAAGAGACACAACAAACACAATAATATACTGTAGCATCTTGTAGCTTGATGTGATGTGGCCACATTATTGTATACCCAGTGAGAATTTGATTTCATTATCGCCTGGTGTTATTGCATCTATGGTTACGGTACTGTATGTTGTGAGCAGGTGTTGCTGGCTGCCACAAAGCCTCGCCTGCTGAAGGAGACGGAGTGAGAAGTGTTAAACTGTTTTAGCGGCTTCTCCACTCCTTTGAAGCACACTTACCGACTCCTATTCAACTGAATGGTGTGTGGGGGGGGGGACTGTACTTCAAACAGAAGTCAGCTTTTCAAACACAGAGCCTCAACTAGCTGCGGGGCTTTACAGCTGAATAATGAACATTATTTTATTTTTTTTAAAGTAGAATTTACATATAAAATAATCACCATTTTTACTCATTTAATTCTCATATATCAGCAGTTTTTAGATGTGGTTGGAGGCGCTGGGGTAATTCACTTGTCAAAACAAAACAAAATGATGCATAAGAGGACGAACAACAAAGCGTCTCTCATCATCCCCACAGCACAATCACGTACTGTAGCGCTGGCAATACAACCATGACTATATTCACAATAAATTCCATGTCTCTCTGCTACCTTTCTTTCATAGACGTGTAATCTCCAGGCAACTGAAGCCAACGGAAAACACAATTTGGCGTTTTTATTTTTTTTGTTCTTGTTGTTAAAATAGACCTGGGCACAGACGTGGAAAAGGCCCCACAGGCGTCGAAACACAGCAGCAACACACTCAGACTGAAACGAACTGTGGCTGCTTCTCTCTGTGGTCGCTTTGTCGTACCTCGGTGACATTTCGCGCTGGTCCACCTGATCACCAGGGTCCCTGGTCTGAGGCCGAGGCTGAGGCTTAAAAGCAGAAAATAGACACAGAGGTTTTCCACTTAAACTAGATCTTCATTGTCACGTTTTTTTTTTTTAAATGGCTTCATTTCAGCAGCTTTGGAGGAAATAGAGCAGCAGAAAATAAACTGTACTGACACAATTGAGGTGCATTGTTAATATAGTTGCAATTGTATCAGATGAATTTCCATTAAAGGTATAATATGTAGGAATTCCCCCCATCTAGCGGTGCGGTTGCATATCTGAACGTATTCTTGATGTTGCATTCACTTGAAATTGGGCAGACGTCAGACAGACAACAGACGCTGCATGTAACAGGTTAAACAAGCGTCTATATGTTGTCATGGTGATGTGGTATTGTTTTACCGTCTTGGAGTAAAATGACATCCGGTTGGTTTGCCGACGGCCGTCCGCCTGACTGCACCTGAATGCAACACCAGTGCCTCCGTCCTTCCTCACACTACACAGTGGTGACAGTTTTAACAGGCCGAGCCCACAGCTCCGCTGAGTTTCCGTGGTTACCTACGGTCACGCTGCCACTCGTAAAAAAAAATGGCGATGCAACATGGCCGCCTCGGTTCGGTGCGTCGCCCACTTGTGTATTTGTAACGACTTGTAACAACTCATTCTAAGGTACCAGAAAGCTTTCATTTGTATCAGTGAAATACGTATTTATGAAAGACATATTTGATTTTTGGTTATTTTACTATTTTATATTATTGCTACATCTGTCTGCATTAGCTAAGTATCTATCTAAAAAGCCAAATAAGTTACATACTGGGGCTTTAAAGTCTGTGTAGCTGGTGCAGTGTCTGCTCTGCATAGAGGATGCTGGGAAACTCCTTCCAATCCTTTTTTTTTAATATATTAGAGACTGTATAAATAATGTTTTACATAGTGTACATTATCCTCTGACAAAGATGCATGAAAGGAACAAATTCTCTTCAAGGAACAATCTCACATCTGGAGTCACATCTGTATCCGGGGACATGTAGCAGCCATATGTGGCCTAGTGCTGTGCTGTGCTGCTGCTGTGTCTTTGTGGCAGCCTGTCTCGCACATGTCTGCTTCATATGCCTGATTAACTGCTGCGATCGCCCCCAAAATCTTTCTCCGAGGGGCCGACATCTGATGTTCATGCGTCACATATGCCCCCCCCCTATCTACCCCCACCGGCCCCGTTGCCCTTCTTTGTCCCAGTCTCCACATCTGATCACCTCTACCCAACCATCCCCCTAGCTGCATCTTTCTGTTCCACATTCGGAGCAAAGCGAGCGATGTGATGGGAATATTAATGAGGAAATTAAAGGATCGAGGGAAAATTGCAAACAGCTGTTCTTTTTTAAAGGAGCTAAAGACGGGAACTTTATGTTTTGACTTTAAATCCTCACGACTCTCCCGAGTTAATTGTCTGTGACCCTGAAGTTACATTCGCCACTAAAAGTCCTGAAACAAATTTGCCTTTGTTGCCACTTTTGAATCAAACTGCCTGGGAGCCCCCCTAATGTGAGTCTGCAGGCAGGCTGTTATATTTAATTAGGCAAATTAATTTCCTTGACATTTTTCAAGATCCTTTTTTAATTAAGTCTTTACTTTCTAGAACAAACCCTTGGCACCGTAACACCTTGGCAGTGGCTGAGCTCCCGATCTCTGCAGACAGAGAGAGAGATATGTGTAGAAGATTTGGTTTTTGTTGAGTGTAGGAAACCTGGTCGGTGTGTCATGCGTGTTGGCAGTGAACGTATACATCTTTATTCCGTCAGATTATTCTCTTCCGAGATGAAAACTCTTCTCAGGAGAGAGAGACCTGCAACCACAGCATAAAATGACACTGACAAACACACAGGCTGTGGTTTCATAACTCAACTGCTGCGAAGGATCAGTCGACTGAGATGTCATTTTGCCGAGACTGAGCTGTAAAACATAAAGTTGCCCCGGTGAGGTATACAGCTGCCTGGCTCGGCTTTAGAAAACCTCTCTCTGCCTCTCTCTAAAGGTTGGCTTAACTCGTCTTTTTCTTTTCCCCAGCGTGAAAACAGCCACTGCCACAATCAATCAATTATCCTCAAGTGGAGTAATTACACAATTACAGCCCTCCTATAGTCGAGTGCTCATTTAGCTTTTGGGTGGAACGAGTGGCTCTTGTTGTAGCGGTATTTACCAAAGCTGTGATGTTTTATTTTAGTTGTATGTATCCCTGGGTGAGGATGATGATGAGGATGCTAAAAATCCACGCGTTATTTACAGTGTGTGCCGCCGTTTCGCTCGACGTTTATCCCAAAGCACGTTAAAGGGATAGTTCACCCAAAATTGAAATTTCTTCTCTGAGTTACAGGGGGTCTCGGCGTAGCAGTGCATGTCCATATAACGGTTGCAAATGGATACCAACCGTCTTCGTAACAAAAAGACACACCAAAAAACATCCAAATACCTCCATGCTGCCCGTATGTAATGTCCGTCTTGTATTGAAGCCCGAAATGTGAAATTGTCCCGAAAAAAATTAAATAAGTCTATATTTCAAGCTTGTTTTGTAGCGGAAGCTTCTCGAAGCTCCTCTTCCCGGTTCGTCAAATTTGGACGAACTGGTAAGAGGACGGACCCGGGTTCGTCCAAATTTGACAAACCGGGAAGAGGAGCTTCCACTACAAACAAGCTTGAAATATAGACTTATTTAATTTTTTTCGGGACAATTTCGCATTTCAGGGCTTCAATACAAGACGGACATTACATACGAGCAGCATGGAGGTATTTGGATGTTTTTTGGTGTGTCTTTTTGTTACAAAGACAGTTGGTATCCATTTGCAACCGTTATATGGACATGCACTGCTACGCCGAGACCCCCTGTAACTCAGAGAAGCCACGGAGGACTCTGAAACTTCTCCCAGCCCTTATATTAGTCGACATGAGGGTGAGTATAGATAATGAGTGAAATTTCAATTTTGGGTGAACTATCCCTTTAACGGCAGGCAGCAGTGTGTGACTGTGTGGCAATTTTATTTTTTTAGCGTGTGTCGCCACTCGCCACACTGCAAACTCCCTCTCGTCTGGTGCCCTTCCACCGTATACGACCACATCACACATCGGAGGCGATTTGCACTGCAGAGCGTTTTACAGCCTTCAGCTGCTTCCTAAAGTGATTGTCTCTAAATCAGCTGGATTAAAAGTGCACCTCTTTTGCCAGGAAGCAGAGTGTTGCAGATAAAAGACAATCTGACCTCCCTCTCTCTCTCTTTCTCTCTCCCTCCTTAGTCCATTTACTCGCCCACCCGCCTCCGTCTGATTGTGAATAACCCCTGACTCATGGTGCAGTGACATGTTGGAGATGCTCGGGATTTTCTAACTTTTCTCTGAGACTGGGCAGTAATGATGATGATGACTTTCTAACAGCACAATTTTGGCTGAGTTAAGTAAAAAAAAAAAAGGGTATTTCTTGAGTAGAGGTGGTAGTATATCTGGACTGCAGGCTTCCTGGGCGACTCAATCACTTACAGGAATTGTGTTTTGCAGGGAAATGTGCCATATACACAACTAAAGCAGATTGAATCGCATCTTTTTCCAACAAATATCCAGCTTGCAATTTGCTGACTTTGGAAGTTCCCAGTCCCAGTGCAGCTCAATGCTTCGTCAAACTGCCAGTTTATCGTTTTTTTGTTTGTTTTTAATTTTTTAATTTATTTCAGAGGGGACATATTTTAGATGTACTAGTGTAGTTTTCCTAATTAGAAGCTGTGCCACTGTTCGCTTATAATCCCCAAAGTATCGTATCGTTTGGATTTATTCGTCTGTAAAAAGTCATGTTTGAATTGAAAAGACTTGTTTTGAGGTTTAAGTGTTGAACATTTTTGTCAGTTTGCTTAAACTCGATGACATGAGCGATGAGAAACATCTGTGCTTCTTTCTAACATTTCCGTTTAGTTGAAATTTCATTACCGAGTTTAATGACACCACTGCCTTTTTTTTTTTTTTTTATAATACTGAAGGCCTGATTCCTGTTACGGGCAGATGGATTGAAGTGATGTGGTCGACTGAGCTGAGCTGAAAGCACAGGAAGCATTTCCTGGTGAATAATCTCATCACATTTCACCCTTTTTTTTTTTTCATCAGCGAGGACTCTGCAGCATCACTGTCACTTTCAAATTAGACCTTTTTTTTCCCTGTCTCTGAAAAACGCCACATTTTAATATAGTGTTTTATATAGACCACTTTAAAATCATCGTCAGCCCTTTGTAGACACAATCGACAGCGCTTGATGTACAACAACATGTACAGTCTTTAATGTGGTTTGTACTTTGGTGTCAGTTCTGTGGAATGATCTCGTATACACGTCGTCTTCCCGTGTTGGCACGTCACGTCACGGCGGTCGGTTGTCGTGCTTTGAAATGATGATGTTACGTGTTCCCATGAAAGGCTGTAAAAGGCCCGATGGTGGTGGTGGCTGAGCTGAGATGAGATGAGATGAGATGAGTAAGCCCCCAGAAAGAAAGTAGAACCATCTGGGTAGGAAGTGGAGCACCAGAGGAGGAAGCCAGAGCGCTTCGGTCAGGAACCAGGAGGCTCGGAGCACAGAGGACGGGGGAAGTGTGTGTGTGTGTGGTGGGAGGAGGGGGAGGAGGAGGATGAGGGAGGGGGGTAGGCTAAGGGTCGTCGCTAGGCTTACTCATGCTCCGCCTGAGGTTTTGTCTCAATCTGCTGACACACGTTGAATGGAAGAAAGAAAAGAAACACTCCCCAGTCTCCGCACGACTCCATTAAAACCGACCGGAGAGCGTTTTGATGGGATCAGGCCGCGAGCCGCGACGCCCGTCAACACGCTGAGGTCACGACCCCCGTGGGAGGGGGAGGAGGGGGGGTCGTTGTGACAACACATTATCAACATTGGCAGCTGGTGGTGTCCCATCTGTGTCTGTAGCTTTACACCTAACGACTTAAGGTGGGCAGGAGTGAGTAAAATTGGACCACACACACACACACACACACACACACACACACACTGACTGATAGTGGATAATTCAACATTTTGGCAAATTGGCCCATTGCCATAATCCCTATAGTCATAGCAGTAGGTTCATTATCTTTAATTGTCGGTACAAGCTATTTTTAGAACGGCGGAGCAGAGCCGTGAGCTGCTCAGAGCTACGCTACGGAGGCTCATTATGGGATTTCTTGGTTTCCCTCATCAAACTCATCAAATACACAATCCAACAACTCCACAACGCTCTGGTGGACAAGTTGTGACCTGCACATTCACCACGCTATGAGATAATAACACAACGTTAAAGACGGAGTTGTTTTAGAGGGAAATTCAGAGACTGCTTGCTGAAAAACTGAAAAACTTGCATGAATTTCCCTCTTCCCATGAGCCTCCGTAGCGTAGCTCTGAGCAGCTCGCGGCTCTGCTCCGCCGTTCTAAAAATAGCTTGCACCAACAAATAAAGGTAACAAACCTACTACTATGACTATAGGGATTATGGCAAGGGGCCAATTTGCCAAAATGTTGAACTATCCCTTCAAAATAACAAAAACTTTGACATAAGTCAGACAATATAAAACGATTGATCCTTGACTGACTGAGTGATGAAGTTGCACCTTCCATACCCTGACCTTTAGTGACCTTTTCTTCTAAAAAAAAAAAAGTATTAAACAACTCTCTTGACTAATCGTCATAGCGACAGTCAGCAGTATTTCATCTAAGAGTGTGAGGTCAGACTTTCCCTCCTCCCCCCTGCACATCTTATATCTGCATCTTATTCCGTTGACCACACGGCTGCTGACACAGACATCAACCAGCCTCCGACTTCCTCTGACTGAGTGAGTGATCGTTTTACAAGTTAATCAAACCGCTGGGTACATGAGAGCAGAGGAGCAAACACAACCAGCTGATACCAGACTAGAATGATGCAATGATGTTTTTAGCAGTTTTTTTTCCTCCTGCTTCCTCATTTTCACACATAGAGAGAGAGAGACCCCTTATAAGCCGCTCCGGCCGTGTACTCGGTTGACCTCGTCTTGTTGTGTGTTTCTGCTAAACAAATGAGTTTAAAAAAAGGAAAAAAAAAATGTTTCAAAGGCTGTCAGACTCTCCAGAGAGAGGGAGGAGGCTTCTCTAGTCTCTGGAGTTAAAGTTTCTATCATAGTGGACATGTATGAGTTAAGAAAGGAACACAAACACTTCCGGTCTTTTTCTGTACTTTTGATCCGTTTGCTTTCTTTTTTTTGTTCCAAATGAACAGCTTTTAGGAGCTCATTTTCCCCCTTTCTCTCTGTCTCTCTCTGTCTCTCTGTCTCTCTATCTTAATGGACGTTCTCTGTTCCTCTTTTTCATTGGCAAGTGTTTTGTGTAAATAATTGATGCTAATAACAATCCCGCAGGAACAATGAAATCAGCGACTCTGCATGTCTGGGTATCCCTCTCCTCCCATTCGTCTTCCACATCCACATCTCTCTGTTTGGGTGCAGCGTTTTGTTCTCACCCCCGACCCTCCTCATCACACTCATCACAGCTGTGTCGTCGCCCCCCCCACACACACACACACTGACACACACATACACACACTCCTCCCTGCCTTTGTCTCACACAGTGCAGCAGCAGCAGCAGCAGCTTGTAGAGGATCTGATAGGCATCTCATCTGCCTGATATCCCCTTTAGAAAGCCATTACAGTCCCTCATGGCCACTCAGCTCGCACTGTATCTCTGCTGTCAGCTGCACAAACACACACCCCAAACCCAAACACAAGCTCTGTAAAGGAAAACAAAAGGGATCAAAGCATGTCATTAGTCAGTATTCAGGTCTAAACCTCGTATTAAAGGCCTCTCTTCATCCCCGAGGTGTGACCTCTAACCCCCAGGTCTCATATTCACAGCTATCTCCCATCCCACACAGCCTCTGAATTTGAGATTATATGAATTATTTAAACCCAGCCTCCCCTCTCATCCATTTCTCTTGTCCAACGCTCAGAAGCATTTGTCATTTTTACAACATTCTCTCTCCTATATGAGAGAAATGTCGCACTTTTTGACTGAATTCGCTTTAAAACCGAACATATTCTCGGAAATTCAACGTGATGGATTCAAATATTCAGTTTTTATAGGTCTCTCCATCCATCTTATTTTTTATGACACATGTATCATTTTTTTAATAAAACTGCCAGAGAGTTTTAGAGATTTCTCTCCACGTGTCGTCGTCGTCGGAGGGATTTTCTATAGAAGAACAACAGTTTGTGACAGACAGAGGATAGTGAATCATTCAGGTGACAGGAAACCAGTAGGAACACAGATAGTGAGCGGTTCAACAGCACTATTGCAGGTGTCACCACAACAGTGTGACACCACGTAGGCCGGTATATGTGTGTGCAAGTTTGTCACTTTTTTTTTTCTTGCAAAAGTGCTTCACAGTGAGATTTTCTGCTTTATTCTGAAGGAGGCTGAAATGCGACTTCCTCAGTGATACCTGCTGCTGCTCAGTATCATCACTTCATTTCATTTTCACTTTGTTGATCGCTTGGCTGCATGTGCCCCCAGAAGGACATCGCTTCACAATGATGTGTTAGTCAGCCAGCAGTTTCTGCTCCACACACACACACACACACAAACACACACACTCTGAGTACAGTAGCCCTAATGAACGGAGCGGCTTTCCCTGGGGCACTTGTCAAACGAGGCAGATTACACAACCAGTCAAATGGCACGGGGCAACGCGGGGACACATGAGGAACAGTATAACAACTAACCACTGCAGAGGATTTAAACAGACAATCTGCCCTGCACTTTGTCTGCAGCGACAGTGCTGGGAAAAATACTCTCTATCTGTCTCAGTGCAGCGCTCCTCCTATGATGCATCGAGCGAAAAAAGAGCGTCTATGGGAAAAAGAAAAAAAAAATGACTGCGAATACATCACAGCGCTCCGAACACATACGGCCTCCTCTGTTCGTCTGAGCCGAGCCCTTCTTCATAAAGAGGCTAGAAAATGAGTTCCAAGTCATAACCATTGTGTAAGCATCTGCTGCCTTTCCCTCTTCATCCCCAATGGAGAGTTAGTTTTTTTGGCTGCTCTTCAGTTGATAACAGGCCTAATGGGAACTGGAAGAGCATGAAATTACTGAGACGGGCTTGGCTTTGTTGATGTAGAGACACGCACGCACACGCACGCATAAACACACACACACACACACACAGATTGGAGTATATGCCACCACCAAAAGGCACAGAACATGGATTTGCATCATATTCTTCTTGAACTTGTTGTTGTCCCAGTCACTGCTCTGCAAAAATCAACGATGGACAACTCAATGAATTGTCTGTAATCTCAATCAGAGGAAAACACAACTCTGGTGTTTGCTCAATTGGATTCCCTCTATTAAAAGACAAAAACTTTAAAGGTCCAGTGTGTAATAATTTGGCTTTATTGGCAAAATTTCAATATACTACCCATGCATATATTTGTATAAGTGTAATATCACTATAAAATAAAATGTGTTTAGTTTTTGTTGCCTTATAATTACTCTTTTATATCTACATATAGCAAAGGTCTTGCTTTAGAGCAGTGTTTTTCAACCTTGGGGTCGGGACCCCACGTGGGGTCACCTGGAATTCAAATGGGGTCGCCTGAAATGTCTAGTAATTGATCAATTAAAGCAGAAGTAAGCGATCCGGTGGTTTTGGCTAACTTCCTGTCAGCCGATGGAGTTAGCAGTCCCCGCCCTCGTCCCTACGTCACCACATTCACGCGCATCCCTTGGCTGCACACACAGAGAGGACCGCCCCTTTATGCCGTTCTCTCTCCTCATTGGATAAAGGTTGTAGGATACAAGGAAAGTTTTCTCCTCGGCTTACAGCAGAGCAGAGTGACTGACAGACCCGTGTTTCAGACCAAACACTCTATAGAAGTGATTGCTGTCGGAAGATATAACTATTTAAGACTAATTATTATTCTTTTTAAAATTATGATTAAAAACACCACACACATTCTTAAACAACTGTATTTTATACTTTCACTTAATATAAAGAGTTCAAATAAAATGCAGCATATAAAAATATCTGAGCTGGCGCATCTTGATTGACGTGTCACCAGAGATTTGTGATGTCAGAATGGAGTCACGAGCCAAAAACGGTTGGGAACCACTGTGTCGCCATCTTGTGCCGCCATGTTTGTACGGCAGCCTGAATGGAAAATCCATCCAGCCAGAGAGCGCGTTTCAAGAGTTTCATATTCATAAATAACTCAACGAAGAAGGAGGAGGAGGAAACAGCAGATTGTAAAATGGTTTAGATCTTCACCTCATCGCTCCATGCTCCTGAAATACCCTCAGTCGTCCCAGTCGTGGTAAAGATATCTCACGGTTTCCCCCCATTTTACACACTGGACCTTTAACTAAATGGCTCCCTGCAGTTCCAATCAATGGTTTGAGTTGTACCGTTGCCAGCTATGCTGTCGCTGTGTGTACACCACATGCAAACTGTGCATGCGTGTGGTTCAAGGAGGAAAAGTATACAGCATCTGCTCTGCTGTAAATAATTTGACCCAAACAGCACAGAGAGATTGATGCAAATCTGCTTTTGATGGAAGAACACATTGCACAACACACTGATGCCAGAATACAGTTGGAAATTCTGCGGATGCAAACATTTCAAAACAAGTGGTTGTAAATAGTTTGTCCTCTCTCCCTGGAGTCATGTGTCTGTGCAGAGAGGAAGGGAAGGAAGGCTTGGAGCGAATTTCATTTCATCTGGTACAAACGTCCACTCGGATTACTGCACATGAGCATATGAGCCTGGACAGGCAGGGATGTGAACTGGAACTTGCCCAGTTTGCGGAGGCATAGGCTACAACTCCGAGGCCGTAACCCTATAGTTAGATACCGTATGTTGGAGACCACTGAAGGGTTTCTTCTTGCTCTGCAAAGTTCTGCTTTCACACACTGTGAATGTGAAACACAGGAAATAAAGGCTAACCCACATGTCCCACTGAAGCTTGTATTTGTCCCAGGACTCACTGATTAATCTTCCTTTTTTTTCCAAAAAATAAATTCTCACGTGCAGTCGGTTCTCTCAAACCAGAAGGACTAGAACTTCACCTCGTTGCATGTGGGCGTTGGTTTATGTGGTTGTGCTTCATCGCCTGGCACTTGATCGTTAAAAAAAAACAAAACACATCAAACACAGTCACAGGCGACAAGCCGTCATCGCAGAAAATATTTGCATTAGAGCGAAAGTAACTGAGTGAACACGCACCTGCTGGATGTGATGGAAACGGCTCAGTACTCAGTGTTACCGGGAAGTCACACCTATAAGCTTCATTTGCGCTGGAGCTGCAGCTCTGGTGACTGCAAAGTAATTAATAGAAAGTGTTTCCTGAAATCTAATCATATTATTGAACCTTTGTTACGTATAGTGAGGATATTTGACATCTAAAAATAAATGCATTTTAATTTCATGTACAAAGAGAGAGTGTATAAACCCTCAGTTGTGTATTCAGTCCTTGTACTTTGTGTATTAGTAGTGCATACATACATAAACACACACCTGTTTAAGCTTAAAGCCCCAGTATGTAACTTATTTGCCTGTTTATTAGCAAAAATCAAATATGTCTTTCATAAATCCGTATTTCACTAAAGTGGAATCACACCCGCATACAAATGAAAGCTTTCTGGTACCTTAGAATGAGTTGTTACAAGTCGTTACAAATACATAAGTGGGCGACGCACCGAACCGAGGCGGCCATGTTGCATCGCCATTTTTTTTACGTTGAGTGGCAGCGTGACCGTAGGTAACCACAGAAACTGAGCGGAGCTGTCGGCTCGGCCTGTTAAAACTGTCACCACTGTGTAGTGTGAGGAAGGACGGAGGCACTGGTGTTGCATTCAGGTGCAGTCAGGCAGACGGCCGTCGGCAAACCAACCGGATGTAATTTTACTCCACCAGAGAAAGACGGTAAAACAATACCACATCACCATGACAACATACAGACGCTTGTTTATCCTGTCACATGCAGCGCCTGTTGTCTGTCTGACGTCTGCCCCATTTCAAGTGAATGCAACATCAAGAATACGTTCCGATATGCAACCGCACCGCTAGATGGGGGGAATTCCTACACATTAGGGATGCACATGATTAACCGTTTAACCGTTAACCGATAACAAGAACTTTGACCGATTAATACTATCGGTTATTTATTTATTTTATTAGATCCTTATGTCGTCAACTCATGGGGGCGTGTCGGCACGTGCAGAGTTCACGTGCCTTCTGTCATATTTCGCAGCAAAAAGTTACACAGGAGGACTGACAGTATGTGCAGCAGCCCCCATGAAGGAAGATCAGACAATAAATGTAACCTACACGGACATAGATGTGAATCACCTGTAACAACGGCGCTGGAGGACGTCGCTGCTCTCCAGCCTGTTCACCTGCAGCTCTCCTGCAGCTCCACAGAGGAGCTGTCAGAGGAGCTCTGCTGTTCCTTCAGCCTGGTGTTTGGCTGCACTTTGTATAAAAACAGTTCTACATTGGACGATCTAACCTCCAGAGCGCGATCAGATGAGACAGAGCGCACTGATCAGGTGTTGCGGCGCACATGTGTATTTAACAGCAAAAAAAAAAGAATTGAAACCAAAAATTTTTTTTATTTATTTATTTTTTGGCCGTGCGCCGCAAGATTCTTAATCTTATCGGTTAACGGTTAATAATCGGTTAACGAGCGTCGGTTATCGGTCAGAAAAAAAATTCAAAATGTGCATCCCTACTACACATTATACCTTTAAAGGGATAGTTCACCCAGAATTCAAATTTCACTCATTATCTACTCACCCTCATGTGGACTAAGGGCTGGGAGAAGTTGAGATTTGGACGCTTAGTCGACATGAGGGTGAGTAGATAATGAGTGCAATTTGAATTTTGGGTGAACTATCTCTTTAAGTAAATATCTGATTGTAAGCTCCCTGTCACATCTAACAAGTCTCTAGATTAATATTACTCAGCAGCAGACGCTGAATGTAGCACAGGTTTCAGATCAAGTAACATCACTGCTCTGTGGAGTTAATATAAGACAAAGATAACGACAATAGATTTGAATTGATGTCATTGATGTATTATTGATACGGGGGAAAAAGTGAAACACAGACATTTCACTCACTGGTTGAATCAAACACTCAGACTCATTTCAAATGTTAAAATGTGTGGAGTGATGATGATGATGATGACCTGTGAGTCACAGAGGTGTGATAAACAAAACATGGCCTGTTTGGTGCAGGTTTGAAGGAAGATGTAGGTCTACACCATACACAAACACACACACACACACACACACACACGTACACAAAGCTTTTTTTATCAGCTCCCCACAGCACAGTGTGCTTTCTCCGTCCCACACACTCACACCTTGGGCAAAGTCACCCTGTCTAGTGTGTGTGTGTGCGTTTGTGTGCATTTGTGTGTGTGCACATGTCCTGGAATGTTTATGAGCCTTCAGTCTAATCTCATTGGGAGCTGGAGACAAATCCCCATCCCAGAGGAGAAGAGAGGAGTCGAGAGGAGATGAGAGGAGAGGGAGACTCACCCAACATTTCCTTTTGGGATTTAGGAATCGTAGCTAAACTTATATATATGTGACTGCTGGTGCTGTGTGAGCTTAAACTCCACTAGTGTCCACATCTCAGCCGTTTCTGCTCTAAATCTCACAATCCACCTCCTAATACCTCATCACGGTTTGACTTGTGAGACTTCGACTCTCTAATTATTTCTGGCTTTGACACTGCTCGTCTCTGTTTTCTCTGTTAGTGCAATTTAAATGCAAATTAATGTTTTGCCGTATTCTGACAGACTGGGAAATGAAATGTTAAATAGAAAAAACTATCTTTAAAAGCATTTGCCTCACAAAGCGTTGCACAAATTGCAATATTCGATACAGACAAATGTCATTTAATAGCTGTATTTCTTGTAAAGATCCCGCTCCAGCTGTGGGAGCTGAAACAATATATATATATATATATACAGTATATATATTTTTATTAGACGTGGTTTGAAAAGGAAATGCCACCTATTTCTAGAATTTACGTGTCAATTTCTGTGGTGTTCAGAACTCATTCAGAGACATAAATACTGTTGTTCACTCTGACATTTGAATGTGCAGACAGACAGTTACCTTTGAGAAACCACAAGATGCACGTTTTAGTTTTCACACCAAAAGAGGAATTGATTTCAAAGCACCTTAAAAGAATATAAGACTTAACTGATCATGAGATGAGGGAGGAAAACTGATGTTACAGCAGAAAAGAGACGGATCATGAAAGCAGGAATTTATATTTGAACAAGTTCATCAAAAGTCATAAATGAAAGGAATTAGATGAACATAAATAAAACTCTGTAAATGAGCTGTGCTGTGGTCATGAAGGAATATTTTCTATTCACATTTAAAAGACGTATCCATAAGTAAGTGCAGTATATATAATATAGTAATATTATAATAATATTATAATAAAGTATATGAAATAGATGTCATATAAATGAAAAAGAACAAAACGGATCAGATATATAAGATCACGGAGACCTGAGCTGCTTTAAGTACCTCTATTACATGGCTTGAAGTACTAGTCTATTAATCTTGATGGAAAAATGAGTAAATGTGACTTCCTTTGTTCAAATGTTCCTATTTTATACATTGTAAAATGAAAGGGAGAGTAATAGCTTGGAGAATATGTTAGCACAATTGTCCAAATACATGTTTTTACTTAGCTCTGTATGTGTGTAATGGTGCTGAAATGACTTTCTATGTTGTTTCTATGTCTTTTCAACTACAAACAAGCCTAACACGCAACTTATATATTGCATATATTGTGAATCTGCATTTCTTTTTTTATTTGTCATGATAGGTCTTAAATGTCATCCATAATGGTCTTAAAAAGTCTTTCTTAAAAAATTTGAGCTGGTGAAACCTGCAGAGACCCTGTGTAATTAATGTAACAAAATAACTAACAGTTATACTGTTAATAATAGCAATTCTTATTATAACGAGGGTCAAATGCCATAGTGTTGGTGTCTGTGTGGGCCAGTATCACATATACCAGCCTTAATTTAACTCATAGATCAGTCTAATGCAGGTCAGACCATTTCACAAAAATAAAGACTGACTGATTTTAAGTCAAAATAGCCACTCGGTCTCAGACTTCTGTTTTCCTCTCAGCCCCGTCTTACTGCTCTAACCCTCTGCCCAGTGTCCCACTTCCTGTTTTAGGATTTACTCAGAGCTTTTTAAATGTTTTATTCTTGCACTGTGCTTTTATATCTCCAAACACATTTGATGCTCCTGTAACGTTGTTTGCTGTCGCTGCAATTTTATCAGATTTTATATGTTTATTTAGATTTTTTTTTTTTTAAGCCGCTGTCTCGCTGTGTGTGTGTGTGTTTGTGTGTGTGTGTGGGTGTGTTCTTGAGGTAGGAGTGTGAAGCAGAGTGAAGCTATGGTTATTGTTGTTGATTCTCATCACATTTTGTGGTTATTGTGTTGTTTTAGAGCACTTCTTCAAGTTTCCTTAGAATCCCATGGTGATTATTCATTGGCTGAATCAGTTTCCTGTTTCTCTGTGGTTCGCCCCTGTTTGTTATTACATTTACGTCCCTTTAACCTTTTGTAACGTATTTTGAATTTTTGAATATTAATATCTCTCACGACTACTTTCACATCGTGTCACACTTTCACGCGACAGACACATGCATCATGCGACAGACAGTATGATGTGTGATATTTAAAGTGGAGCTTTTATGATTAATTTCCTCTACTTTAGAGAAGTTGGAACATTTTGTCACAAGTTTTCAGTTTCAGTAAACTCCATATTGAATCATATGTGTGAAATTCCAAAGACAGTTTCAGAAATATCTGTTCCCATGTCCCAGTCCCATGTATGTACAAATATACAGAGAGGATCTGAAGGTCATATAATTTCCATATGGTGTCTGTTGAGCGTTTGAGGCTCTAACGTAACGCTGCTCTGCTCCGACTGTCTGTGTCTCTGCAGGAGGAACCTGACCAAGCTGTCTCTGATCTTCAGTCACATGCTGGCTGAAATCAAAGCCATCTTCCCCGGGGGACAGTTCCAGGGCGACAACTTCAGGATCACCAAAGCCGATGCCGCCGACTTCTGGAGGAGGTTTTTTGGAGAAAAGTAAGCTTCACCTTTTTCTTTTTCTTTTTCTTTCTTTTTCTTTTTTTGTGGTTCTCTCTGCTGTTGCTTTCATTTTGGATTTCATTCTGTGATAAGGACGAGCTGCTCTCTGTGACTGTGGATGTTTTCAATCTTTGAGTCTTCAGGAGGCTGTTTGTGTGTTTCTTCATGGTTCAAACATACACATTTTTATTTTTTTTTTAATTTTTTATTTAAAGCAGAAGTAAGCGGAATGTTTGTGTTAATCTAAGTCTTAAATAGTTCTATCTTCCGACAGCAATCACTTCTATAGAGTGTTTGGTCTGAAACACGGGTCTGTCAGTCACTCTGCTCTGCTGTAAGCCGAGGAGAAAACTTTCCTTGTATCCTACAACCTTTATCCAATGAGGAGAGAGAACGGCATAAAGGGGCAGTCCTCTCTCTGTGTGCAGCCAAGGGATGCGCGTGAATGTGATGACGTAGGGACGAGGGCGGGGACTGCTAACTCCATCGGCTGACAGGAAGTTAGACAAAACCACCGGATCGCTTACTTCTGCTTTAAGGAGGACAGTACACATTAATGAACATAATAAAATGTAAAAGTGCCAGTGTTAGCCAACGGCTAATTTCCGACTGTAGTCCTCCTGGCAAGGTGTTAAAAGCCATTAAAATGAACAACAAGGACATAACAACAGAATTCATAAAGACAGGAAAAACACAAGAAACACAGAAAATCGGTACATAAATTGGAACGTATCCAAACAGAAACCAACAGATAATAAAACTACAAAGAGAGACAGTTAACATGACACTACTATAAAAAACAAAGAAACAAACAAAGAAACAAAAAAAAGAAAAAAAAACAGGAAGTATAGTGCAATTTAGTAAATGTAGGTGAGATGGGCTGTTTACGATGGATAAAATGGATGGAGATGCAACAATGCAAGACCAGAACAGGGTTTGTTGATGGAGTTGAGAACACAATGAAACGAAGTATAATACAGTATAATAAAGTGCTACAGTGTGCAAAAAAAATACTAGGGAGGTTGAAAAGCATCATGGAGGACAGGACATGGTCCATACGCTGCTGCTGTGTGTGTCGGCATGCAATGAGTATAGTATGTATGTGATTAGTGCAGCCTTGCACAGACATGCTCCATCGGTTCATCATGATTGTTGTTGTAGTTTTTTTCTGCTTCATTTAAACTTTTTTTGTGACTGTTTGTATAATTTTCCCTCAGCCGTAGTAGTTGCTATGATAAATTATGGTCTGGAGGGACGTGAGACTCTACTTTTGCAAAAACAAAAAGAGGAAAAGAACCTGTGATGATGAGCGAGCGAGCGCTGCAAACCAGACAACTCCCTCATGACAAAGCAGAATATAAGAGTTAAAACTGGCGTCTTGTGTGTTGGCAGACGGCTGGCTGACATGTTGTCTTAATGAGACAAGTCTCAGTGGCCTCTTTAAACGTGTTTCATTGTCTTACAGCAGAATATATAGAGTATAACAACAGATTTATTGTGAGTTGATGTGTATTAGTGTTTGAGAGCACAGAGAGGAGGAGATAAGCAGACGGATGAAGAGCTGCAGCTGTGAACATGATGTGGTCCAACCAGCCAGTTTTTTACCAGTCTTGTTATCTAATCTGTGGTGTATTTATACATCAGTGTGTGTTGTGTGTATATATATATATATATATATATATATGCTGGTTAAATTGCAGTGGTAACCAGCTTGTTTTTGACGTGCAGCTTGAATATGCTGTTTAACACGGCAGCATAATGAATCACATGGTTCCAGTAAGTTGGTGTCAAACTCATCAGTGGGTGTGTGTGTGTGTGTGAGGCTCACATACTCAGGCGAGTGGATATTGAAGTAATCGGCCATGCGTTGAACCAGAGAGCAATGTTCCCATCAGCACTGGCTTGCTTCAGCTATTTTTTTTTCTTCCTTTATATCCTTGATTTCTATCAAAAGACATTAAGCTGAACTCTGAGGTCATGAAGTCTTCAAGTGTGCTGTGTTCTCTCTAGTTATTATCTCGCTGTCTCCTCTTCCTTTTATCTCCCTCTCTCTCTGCGCTCTTTCCCCCCCTCTCGTCCTCTGGCTGGTATTAAAATGTGACGCTCTCTCCTCTCCTGCTGTTTCAGCTCGGAGCTCAGGAGCCGCTGTGACATTTCTTTCCATTATCTTAACACCAGCCTGCTGCTCTCTCTGCCTCTTTACCACACAGCTCCTTGTCTCTGATCATTGTGTTGAAAGCACAATGCAAATGTAATGTATTGAATATATGAATATATTGAATTTATGTGTATGTGCAGACAAAATAAAAGCACATATAAAAAATAAAATAAAAAGTCCATGACCTATGGAAAAGTTGAATATATTCATGCATTGCCCTATCTATGCAGGTGTACTTGAGATTCTGTTCTGATAGATAAGATTCTGATATTCTGTGAGCTTCAAAAGTCCAAATTAATGTTTGAATTTAAAAGAAAAACACATTTGAATTATAAACGTGTTATTTTTTCACATACCCAGAGGATAACACATGCAGAAACATGTCATATGTTACAGTTCTGTTTTTGAAGGAATGGCTGGATGTTGATTAAGGTTTTGTAGTCTAATGTCACTGAATCTGAATCTGAATCTGAATCTGAATAGCTTTTATTGCCCAATAGTTATCACACATACAAGGAACTCGGCATATAGTGAGAATAACATGAAGGAAGGACATTAAAATAAATAAAAGTAGAAAAAAATACAACTAAATGCAAATGCAGAGAGCTTTAGTACAAAAAATGTGTGCAATACATGCACACATTTGTCTGTATATCTTGCACAACATAAAAACACATTTGAATTATAAACGTGTTATGTTCACGTATACCCAGAGGATAACACATGCAGCAACATGCCATATGTTACAGTTCTGTTTTTGAAGGAATGGCTGGATGTTGATTAAGGTTTTGTAATCTAATGTCACTGAATCTGAATAGCTTTTATTGCCCAATCGTTATCACACATACAAGGAACTCGGCATATAGTGAGAATAACATGAAGGAAGGACATTAACATAAGTAAAATAGATAAAAGTAGAAAAAAATACAACTAATGCAAAGAGCTTTAGTATATAAAGTGTGTGCAATACATGCACACGTACTGTATTAGTCTGTATTTGTGATCTTGCACAACATAAAAATGATAAAAATGAAAACAGCAGCTGATTCAGGTTCAGCACTATAGCTGATCTCTCTGCAGATCCCCCTGCCCCTCTTCCTTTCTGTCAAGTCTATTGTGGGTTTGTGGCCGAGGCTTTTAATCATGCCAGGAAGTGAGAAACATGGGTGTGAGATTAACCCGTGTGTTTGACCACATCAGCACTTTGTAAAGGCCACTGAGGCTGCTGATCACAGACGCTTTTGGCAACTTGACATTTGACAGGAGCAACAACAGCAACAACAGCTACATTTTGTTTATCATGACCCATCGAAATCAGTCGTGGGCGAGACATGCTCGTTCTCCCCCACCACACTTCACCATCATATTTACATAGACTCTATAATAATAACCCCCTTTTTCTGTGCTCGGTAATATTTTTTGCAGCTGCATGAGCAGAAAGTGCGATCTTATCTATGAATCTTCACGCATTAGCTGTGAATTCTCAGCGTTTATTGGGGCGTTTTTCTGTTGTATCTAATCTCTGGCTTCACTTTTGTAATATAAATTTTAATACATACCCTTCATATCATATTAGATGCGTAGTTTGATGATGAAGCGATGCAGAACCAGCGCTGTGACAGAGTCATGCGATCATCAATCCAGGGTCTTGCTGCTAAATAATGAGGTTATGTGTTTATGTGAGTTTTTAATGGTTGGACTTGTTGCTGTCTTGCAGGACGATAGTGCCATGGAAAGTCTTCAGACAGTGCCTTCACGAACTGCATCCCATCAGCTCAGGCCTGGAGGCCATGGCCCTCAAATCCACCATCGACCTCACCTGCAACGACTACATTTCTGTCTTTGAGTTTGACATTTTCACACGCCTCTTCCAGGTTGGTCCAAATTACTAAATTCAGTTTCAGTTTAATTTATTGACAAGGGACAATGTACATTAATAAACATTGTAAAAAACAAAAACAAATGTAAATGCACCCGAGTTAGCTAAAAAAAAAGCTAATTTTCATCACCAGTCCCTCTGCCTGATGATAAAAGGCAACCTTAAAAAAAAGCAACAATGAGGTACATATACCAAAGACATATTAATAAATATACACTTGTAAGACAATACACACATTTGCGATAGCACCAAAATACCAAAGACACATTCAATTCACATTAATAAATATACATTTGTAAGGCCATAACAGGTGGTTAGTGCTCATAATATAATCAGTTCTTAGTGCTGCCATCATAGGGCATCAGCAATACATAGTATTAAAGGGATAGTAGCATTTTTTTAAAGTGGGGTTGTATGATCTACAAATAGCCCCTAAGTACTTTAATTGCAGTAGAAGACTCTCTGCACTCCTCCCGTTAGCAACGCCAGCCCATAATAGCCCTGCCCAGAGATTTACAACATACAGTGTTGTGAATGGACCCAAAGAAACGGCCTATTTTCACAGCCTAAAAGAGGTTTTACCTGAAAAAAAATACACAGTTCCATTGTTTGCCCCGTCAAAGTGCAGGAAAAACGCAGTTTTTATTTGGACCTAACCAACTCACGTATCCCTCTCCGGCCCAGGGTTAGTGCCGCCGATCAGTAGTTGGTTAGGTCCAAATAAAAACGGTGTTTTTTCTGCACTTTGAAGGGCTGGAAAAAAATATATTATAGCGAACAATGGAACTGTGTATTTTTTTCAGGTAAAACCTCTTTTAGGCCGTGAAAATAGGCCGTTTCTTTGGGTCTGTTCACAACACTGTATGTTGTAAATCTCTGGGCAGGGCTATGGGCTGGCGTTGCTAACGGGAGGAGTGCAGAGAGTCTTCTACTGAAATTAAAGTACTTAGGGGCTATCTGGCGATCATACAACCCCACTTTAAAAAATACTACTATCCCTTTAAGGAACAGGATTCATTAAAGGAATCACTATAACTATCTGGTTACTACATATAGGAAGATACATGACAGAATACTCAATGCCTATACCACAACATATGTATTAACTATCAAATTAAGTTTCCAATATGTCACTGACTTTCTTTTTGTCTTTGTTCTGTCTTTCCAATTTTTGCATCTCTCTCTCTCTGTCTCTCTGTCTACTCACCATGACTAAATAAAAACAAAAGCCTGGAATAATAACCTCAGAAAAACAAAGCCAGTCTGTCCCCTCCAACTTTCCCTGAGTGTTTACAAGTGAAGCTCATCTTGTTTGTTGATTTTGACCTCTTTATCTTCGATCCAAGGCTGCAGCAGAAAGCATTTGATACTAAATAAATAACTTTGTGATGAACCCTCGTACCTCTCACTGAACTCCGGCCCTTCAAGCACCGTTTATTTTAAGCAGCATAACAATGTTTGATCGCTTGCAGAGAGAGTTTACAGAAATGTAGAGAACATATATATATTTCCTTTCGTTTGATGTTTTTTTTGTGTCTATATTTTCTCCTCTTTGAGTTGTGTGGATGTACGTGTCGTGAGCTCCCTCCTGTCGACGGATTATTTGGCCCATGTGGCTTCAAGATTGTGTGTGGGCGGGCGGCGGCGAGGCCTTAAAGCTGAATTTTTACTTTGGCAGAATCTTTCTATACTTTAACACGTTGACGACTTTGAACTTGAAAATGGAAGAAGATGGAATGATTTTATCTGTGTTTTTTCGTTTGCGAACCCCTGATTTATCACTACTACGACTTCTCCTCGTGAACTCAACAAATTTGTGTGTCAGTGTTAAAGGGATAGTTCACCCAAAATTGAAATGTCACTCATTATCTCCTCCCCCTCATGTGGACTAAGGGCTGGGAGAAGTTTCAGAGTCCTCCGTGGCTTCTCTGAGTTACAGGGGGTCTCGGCGTAGCAGTGCGTGTCCATATGACGGTTGCAAATGGATACCAACTGTCTTCGTAACAAAAAGACACACCAAAAAACATCCAAATACCTCCATGCTGCTCGTATGTAATGTCCGTCTTGTATTGAAGCCCCGAAATGCGAAATTGTCCTGAAAAAAATGAAATAAGTCTATATTTCAAGCTTGTTTTGTAGCGGAAGCTTCTCGAAGCTCCTCTTCCCAGTTCGTCCAAATTTGACGAACCGGGAAGAGGAGCTTCGAGAAGTTTGAAATATAGACTTATTTAATTTTTTTTTCGGAACAATTTTGCATTTCAGGGCTTCAATACAAGACGGACATTACATACGAGCAGCATGGAGGTATTTGGATGTTTTTTGGTGTGTCTTTTTGTTACGAAGACAGTTGGTATCCATCTGCAACCGTTATATAGACATGCACTGCTACGCCGAGACCCCCTGTAACTCAGAGAAGCCACGGAGGACTCTGAAACTTCTCCCAGCCCTTAGTCCACATGAGGGTGAGTACTATATAATGAGTGAAATTTGAATTTTGGGTGAACTATCCCTTTAAAGCGAATACAGTCATGAAGTTCCGGTTACGAGGTTCATCCTGCTGTGAAGTCAAGTCACTGGCTGATGCAACCGGCGTGCGCGTCAGCTGAGGCCGGTCGGTCTCCTGTGGTCCCTCGCCTGTTGATTCACCGGTCAGGAATCCTGGTGGGAGGCAGCAGAGGGATCATAGGGATGACTTAGTGAACAAAAAGGGAAAACTCTGACAAAACCATGCCAGAGATATTTTGTAATCCCTGTAAGTCTTGACAAATCTGGTCGAACTTTTTTTTTCTTCTTATGGGACAGAGTGGGGAAGGAGGAGGAGGAGGAGGTTGTGGAAACTACATGATGCTGCTTTTGTGAAAATGTACAAAATGATGAAACCGATGTACAGTAAGACATATTTATGAGATGTTACCACAAAAGGGGAGAGAGAGAAGGAGAGAATGGTGTTTTTACTTGTTTTCCAGTCTGTGTCCCACTCAGTAGTTAGTGTTTTTTTCCAGTTGGCCGCCTCCTGCCTCTTTGGGCTGGGCCACTGTGCAAGTTTACTGCTCAAATCCACAAACTCACAGTGTGAGTGGTTAGAGAGGGGAGAGATCGCTCCGTTCCTCTTTCAGCCCAAAGGCCAGTAATTCCAAGGTTTTTTTTTTCTTTTTTTTTTTTTCCTCCTCTGCCAAAACCAGCTATTCAGTCAGGGCAACACATCATTGTCCCTGATGAGCTGCAGCTAAACGGGGCTGGATGGATGGAGGTGAATGTCGTGGCACTTGGCACCACATGGAAACCAACTGGCAAAACCCCATTGATGCCCGCCAGCGCAACGGACCACAGCTTTTTATGCTCTTAACCCGGGGATCTGATTGTTAACAGCTTCTCTGTCACAACCAGTTTTCTCCTCCAGGATATTTCTGCAGAATTTCTACAAAAGAAAAACGAAAAAAAAAAAAAAAAAAAAAAAGCTGGCTCACACATTTTATACTGCGATTCATATGCTAAATAGTTTTTTTTTCTTTCTTCTCGTCTTTGTGCTGTGAAGTCAGGTGTCAAAGTCTTTTTATATCTGGATATAATGCAACACATACATTTATTTTTATAACACGCCGTTTATTAAACTTTCCAGCTGAGTCATTAGGTTTTTTTTTCCTGCAGAAAACCTCAAACCAACTGTAAACAAAGCCAAACACAAACTGGCTGGAGCTCATAAGCTGCTTCCTCAAACTACACATCAGAAAACTCTCTCTCTCTCAGTCACTTTGTTGTTTTTTTTTTTTAATTTGATGGCACTCTGAATTCAGCCAAGTTGACATACCATTTATCAATCTTTTCCTTGTTGCAGAAACACTTACTCGGGATGATTTCATGCTGACAGTATGAAAATATAATAAACACATGATGTGTCATAATCCGTTTAGTTAGAATAACTCTGTGTGGTCTTTTTTTTTCAGCCATGGGGATCAATTCTGAGAAACTGGAATTTCCTGGCGGTGACTCACCCCGGCTACATGGCCTTCCTCACCTACGATGAAGTCAAAGCCCGACTTCACAAGTACATCAACAAGCCTGGCAGGTATGTGGTGACTGTGTTTGTGTGTTATTGTGTGTGTGTGTGTGTGTGTGCGTCATTAAATACCTAAAATACTCATCAGTGATTTAGAAAATACTCCAGAGCAGAATCACTGGGTTCATTACACCCTGTGTATTCAAATGATCCGTCACCGTTCGGCCCCTCAGGAAGTTTCAACCTTCAGCACTAATTAGTTTAACTGGGTCTCGTAAATCAAAGGCTGAGCCCCGGTGAGATCAGCCTTCCCTGATTGGATCTGCTGCTCCTGAATGAAACATGTGAGGAGGAACCCTGAATCTTTAACCAGGAAATAATGATGACAACATTTAATTAAAACAACAAGAACAACAAAGGCCGCAATAATGAGCAATTAACGGCACACAAGCAGACGACAAACACCTGCATCGTTTAGAGTTTCCTGTACCTTCTTTTCTTTACCTTGATCTTAGCAGCTTCTTATTACAAACCAGCCACAGGTGTCATCATCAGGGCCCAGTTGTTCAAAAGGTCTAAGTCTACATCTAAATGGATTTTGGATAATGGATTGGAGCAAATCTTGAAAATGGGTTGCTCAAAACTATAAAACGGATTCTGAGATCCGATTGGGTCATGCAATCTAATCTTGGTTTTAATCTAGATCAAGTCCTCAGTTTGTGTTGTTCAAAAGTTTTTAGTAGGATTGGGATAACTTTGATCCCAGCAGTTTGGTGGACTCAGGGAGTATTTCAGGAACAAAATGTCATTTAAATTCAATGCAGATTGGTCAAATAAGCAACATTTATAATGTAGTATACTGTGTATACATTGATATTTTGCACCTGATTTTAAAATGTTTGTGTTAAAGTAAATAAAGTTAACTTTTGATTATTTCAGATGATGAAAATTGAAATTTGTATTTTAAATTTTGAAGTTTGAATTTGAAACACATCGAAAAATATTCACAATGTGTTTGACTAATGTACTGCAATTTTTTTTTTTATTCATTTGTTGTGGGTCAGATCAGGTCTGGCTGGAAGACACAAAAAACAGCACAGAAAACAACACATACACCCCATTTTAAAATAAACACACTTTGAGTGACCCCATGCTGCTGTTCTACCTGATGTTTATCTACCCGTAGCCTTCAGCGTGGTACACATTTAGAGCACTCGTTATCCGGATGTGGTAATCTTGAAAAGTTGGATGAGGATCAGACTGATCCAATCCAACTTTGCTTTGAACAACTGGGATAAAAGTAAGAAGACGGATTACGTGATCCTGGATAGCAAAAAAAGGGATTTCAAAATCTGGATAATTTTTACTCCCTTTACCCCTCAACCACACAGTCATGTATACATCCCCCATTCAGACAGGGGAATATTCATATCAACAACAAGAACAACAAGTACGTGTCAAATTACAATTAATTAATTAATTAAGCCATGTACTACAGGGGATTCAGGGACTAGTGTTGACAAATTTGGTTTTCTATGAACCATTTCTTTAGATTGGCTTTAAATGGACCGTATGAAATGGACTCTCTTATGTTTGGTGGTACTGTATTGTATTCCACTCTTTGCCTGCCCTACTCATTTTGAACAACTGGGCCCTGATTATGATTTGATTCTCACATTGATAAATTCAGATCGGTGCTATGAGAGAAATATCTCATCTAACTTCATTCGATCATAAAATGTTCATGGACTTTATTGCTAAGAAGCTGATAAAGAAATGAGGTTTTCATCCAGGAAGTTCATAACAAAATGAGTTTGTCCTGTAATAACTTTCTGTTGATGATTTGTTCTCCCTCGACTTATCTGAACGTCTGCCGACAGTCACCTGCAGCTCCTCTGTTGTTGTTGTTGTTGTTGTTGTTGTTATCTGCGAGCTGACGCACAGCCAGGTCTGAAAGTCAACGAGCTCTTTCAGGATCCAATTTTCACGGATCCAACCATTGATCTCCTCAGTCTCATGAATATTTACAGCGTTGATCAGCGTAACCAACCGGCTGAGAGCAGCGGGCTCAAAGGAAACGGCTATCAGTCAGAATAAAGGCTGTTTATGAATTTTCATTTGGGATTATATGAGTCATAAACATGTCATGCTTTACTGTCACACCTCTGAGCTGCAATCTGAACAACCCCTCCAAAGCTCCTTATTACTGTTGTATATATTCATAAAACGTGTCGTATCTTTGTTTCAGACCTTAAGACCGGAGTAGAGAGTAAATGATCCCAAGACTGAAAGAGAAAGTGAAGGGAATCCTTCAGGTTTAGATCAATTAAACAACAAAAAAAACTACAGAGAAATGTTTTATACAACTTCAGAGTAGAGTGGAAGCAAGTACACCGACTCTGGCTCAATTCCTGTCTCTTCTTTTCCACTCCATTCTCAAATCCATCCCATTCTTGTGGGTACGATATCTTAATAACATCTTTAATATTCTATAATCTGTGAACAAAAAGTCAAAGGTCAGTGTTGCAGTGGCAAAATGTCAAGAAAACATTCACTTGGACCGAAGATCTGATCTGATTATTGAACGATCTGATTAGATTTATGTCAAAGGTCAAAGGTCAAAGGTCACTCTGGACTCAGAAAAGCCACTTAAGCCATTACTGAAGACTACACACAACAATTAGGCCAAAATTTGACGTTTGACAAAGTTCATATTTATTATGACTCTAGATAAACTAGGTTGATAAATAAACACTTTAATTTATAAATTTTATAAAAAAAATTGTGTGTGCAATACCAGTGACAAACATTAAGCAAACATAAAGACATGACATAGCACAAGACAGGAAAGACATGACACAGCAACACAGCAAGCAAGTAAATGGAGTGAGATAAATGTGATAAGGAGCAAAACCAGAAAAAAAGGTGACATAGATACAGAACATTAAATGAGACAACACTTTTTGGTGTGGTGCCAAACACGATGGTTTGTTCCCCCCATTTATTTATTTGAATGTTTATTTAACAGGGACAATACATACAACATTGCCATAGAAAATGGAAAATGTGATGCATACAAGACGTTTAGCTTCAGCTAATTTGCAGTCTTTGTCCCTGGTCAGGCTTTAGAATAGGATCAAATATACTGAATACAATAAATGCAATGATACAAATACAGTGGATAATACAGTGAATAGGTACCATGAATAAATAAACACAGTTGCAAAATTCAGATTAAACAATTACACACATTAAATTTAACATTAAACATTAGTAAAGTGTTGTATTGACAATGACTTGAGAGATTAATGTTCACATTTCTGCTGCTGCTTGAGCCAGTGTTTAACTTTAACACTAAACCTCTTTAGTTCTGTTTGGGATATAATGTCTGATGGTGAAGAATTCCATAGGTGTGATCTACCTTGCACTGAGAGGGATGATCGGCCAAATGTTGTCCTGCATCTTCGAATTTTACAGTTTTGCTTGGTTATGCTCCTTGTCATTGTCTTACAGTTGTCTGTCTTAATAAAAATCTGAGACATTGCTTGTGGGGCCAGTCCGTTTATACACTTAAAAACAACTTTCATGTGGAGAGTTCCTGGTCAGGTTTGGGGTGGAGTGGAGTGGAGTTGGGTGGTGGGGGAGTTGGGGTGTAGCTTGAGAAAATACCTATAGCAACACTGCTAATTTATTGCGAGCAGCCTCCACAGCTTTGAGCGGACGGAGAGCTGCGTACGCTCTGTGATTAGCCGGTCTGGTGTAGCCAACACGGTCGAGCAGAGCGGATAATGACAGGACAGGAAATGTGCGTCTGTGTGGAAGTGAGCGGACGAGCGGGCGGGTGAGGGAGTGAGGAGGACGACGGGGGGGTTAGCCGGGGTCTAATTATGCTAATGTATGGGGGCTCTGATCCCCGAGTAGTGAATCATGCAAAATACCATTGTTATGAACCGACACTGGAACAAACACACGGACACACACACACACACACACACACAGCTGTGTGGGCGAGGACAAGTCATATCAGATGAGCTGCTACATGTTTCTATTTCAACTCACTCAGACGCTCACTCAAACACACACACACACACACACACACACACACACACACAGACACACACACTTCTGTTCAAGCACCTGGGATAGGCCAGATGTTACAGAGTGGTGAAAAGTCATCCATGATCCATCCCACAATGTATTGATCATAACTGACCTCAGCTCAGCCAGAGCTGCAGTGGATCGGTCTGTGGTCAGGGCTCGATCCATTCCCTTGACTCTGCTCTAAACCCACTACAGCTGCATCTACAGTCCCCGTCTCTTTCTTTCTTTCTTTCTCACTGCTAATGTTTAGATTCTTACCTTGAGCTGAGCTGTTTCCTTTGTATTCAGCTCTGAATCCAAAAGGAAATCCCTTGGACTTGAAAGAAAGACACAGCAGCACTGTTCTATGTTTTATACATACAAGAATGAAATTCATTTTGTGTTCTGCTGTCCTTTCTATGACTCTGTAAGTGTGAATTTGTGTGGTTAGACGCTCGATGCTGAGAAGCGAAAACATCTTTTTCAGTTGAATATATTTGCATTTTCTTTACTTCTTGAAAAGACTTGGGCAATGAGACGAAGAGCGATATATAGTTGAGTACTGAAAGTAATCTGAAATTGTTTATTTATGTGTCACACCTGGAAGGACTGTCTAGTCTTTTTTTTTGTATTTGTCATTAAATGTGTCTTGTAATCCCATATGGGATGAACCATAGTGGTGGCATGACATGAAAATAAAAATTCATTCATTTATGCATACAAGTCAAAAGTAGAAAAAAAAAATGTTCTGCTCTACACTACAGTGATCACTCATGTCATCTATCTATCTATCTATCTATCTATCTATCTATCTATCTATCTATCTATCTATCTATCTATCTATCTATCTATCTATCTATCTATCTATCTATCTATCTATCTATCTATCTATCTGTCGACTCGTCTGCATCTGGACACTAAAGCTGAGCAAAAACCTTTTTAGCAACACACCAAGTTATGTGAAGTGCTTTGACACTTTGCATATATTTCTTAGGATCAGTGCTAAGACGCGGGTTTATGTGACTGTATGTTGAGTACTTTGAGTGAAAACAGGAAACGTAAACATCAACTGAGCAGTCAGCAAATAATAATCCCAGATGATGTCAGTTCCCAGGCCGAATATTAAACAGCTGTTTGGTGCATGTGTGAATAAAACAACTGTATAATAACTCAGGGTTGAAATCATTATTAGAGTATTAATAAGGATTAATTTCATTATTATAAAACAATAAGATTATGATAATCAGCATAGGGGCATACAATTATATTATTATACATGATATGTTAACAAGCAGATACAGTATTTAAAGGGATAGTTCACCCAAAATTCAAATTGCAGTCATTATCTACTCACCCTCATGTGGACTAAGGGCTGGGAGAAGTTTCAGAGTCCTCCGTGGCTTCTCTGAGTTACAGGGGGTCTCGGCGTAGCAGTGCATGTCCATATAACGGTTGCAAATGGATAGCATCTGTCTTCGTAACAAAAAGACACACCAAAAAACATCCAAATACCTCCATGCTGCTCGTATGTAATGTCCGTCTTGTATTGAAGCCCTGAAATGCGAAATTGTCGCAAAAAAAATTAAATAAGTCTATATATCAAGCTTGTTTGTAGCGGAAGCTTCTCTTCCTGGTTCATCCAAATTGGACGGACCAGGAAGAGGAGCCTCCGCTACAAACGGACATTACAGACGAGCAGCATGGAGGTATTTGGATGTTTTTTGGTGTGTCTTTTTGTTACGAAGACAGTTGGTATCCATTTGCAACCGTTATATGGACATGCACTGCTACGCCGAGACCCCCTGTAACTCAGAGAAGCCACAGAGGACTCTGAAACTTCTTCCAGCCCTTAGTCAACATGAGGGGGAGTAGATAATGAGTGAAATTTCAATTTTGGGTGAACTATTCTTTTAACAAGCAGATACAGTATTTAAAGATGCAACAGTTTTTATCATTCAAAGTGAATAAGGTTTTATTCAAAACGTTTGTATTTCTTGTTTTCTCTCTCTGACAGCTACATCTTCAGACTGAGCTGCACGCGGCTGGGCCAGTGGGCCATCGGCTACGTGACCAACGACGGCAACATCCTGCAGACCATCCCCAACAACAAACCGCTGTTCCAGGCTCTCATCGACGGCTACAGGGAGGGCTTGTACGTACAAGTAACATGCACCTCACGCACACAAAAAAAAACACGCTCTTCCTCTCTAAACTCACACAGTTTGTATATTTATAAGCCGAGTCGATCCATCCACCGACTGATCTGTGCACAGAGAGAGTCGCTTCAATGTCCCTCAGCAGACCAGAGCACAGAAGATTGAACATTGAAGATACAGTGCAGCTCTTGTCTGGGAGATGAAACAAGATGTTTTCTTTTTGGTGTCAGTCAGAGGGTGGATGTTTTTTTTTGTGCTTTAAGTTGTTTTGTGCGACCATCTGTTCCTCTCATACCTGATAATCTGACAAAGATGCTTCCAGCCGTTCGGCGTGTGTCATCTTGCTTCCTTTGGCTGTCAGTCCGGCCGAGGCGGGAACGTTTGAAGCGCCTCTGTTTTTGATCATGGGGGGGTTGGGGGCGACTCCAACTCCAACTGAAACGAAATTCACATTAATCAACTCTGAGTCACGGAGGTCGTACCCACCCCAGCCTTGTAAATGCTGAATTAATCTCTAAAATTGACTTAAAGCAGAAAAGAGTTTCTGCTGACTTCAGTAAAAAATGCTGATGGACATATTTTACTTTTTTTTTTTTTTTTAACGTCTGCTGACAGCTGATATTTAGTGTCAGTCATAAACCAGAATCAGACACTTGTGCTTCGACTGCTGCTGCTGCTTGAGAGCCGTATAGCTGGAAAAAATAAAGAGACCACTACTCCAACATGTTCTTAATAACTCAGCCTTATCTCTACATGTGGCAGCCATCGATTCCAGTGTCTATTGAACTCCAACACAAGCACCTCACTCTACTGAGCTGATCACCTGAAACAAATCATATTTAATGAGGAAGAAGAAAGATTAGAAATTTAAAAAAAAACACTGCTGCGATTAAAAATTAGGATTATTCCACCAATTTTGATTTCTAAACTCTTCCTAAGTTTAAAAAGTAGTGTTGTGTTATTTTAAAATGATTTTCTTTGCATTATACCAGGTCTGAAAACACCAGAATTTTTTTTGTTATTTTGACCTGTTGCCATTTTCTGCAAATAAATAAATGCTCTAAATGACAATATTTTTATTTCCAATTTGGGAGAAATTTTGTAAGCAGGTTATAAAATGAAACAAAAGTGTTCATTTTACTCAAACACATAGCTATGAATAGTAAAACCAGAGGAACTGATCATTTTGAAGTGGCCTCTGAATTTTTTCCAGGCAAGGCAAGGCAAGGCAATTTTATTAGTATAGCCCGTTTTTACAAACAGTTTGTCTCAAAGGGCTTTACATGGCATCACAACAACATCCTCTGCCCTTAGACCCTCACATCGACTGAGGAAAAACTCCATGGAAAACCCAGAGCTGTATATATACGTATGTTGGAGAACATTATGTAACATGTCAAAACCATACAGTAGATGGAACATGTGAAAAAATAGTGCAGTTAGAGAAATAATTTTTACTTTACTTTAAAGGGACAAGGGGGAGTTTTAAAGAACATAACGAATAAAACTTGACTTCAAATAATCGTTTTTCTTTCTTTTTCTCATTTGCAGCTACTTGTTCCCGGACGGTCGCAGCTACAATCCTGATCTCACCGGTTTATGCGAGCCGACGCCTCATGATCACATCAAAGTGACACAAGTGGGTTTGTGTTCGTCTTAAAAACATGGTCACGGAATTTGTTAGCCTCACAAAGCCAGAGGCTCAGTCTTCCCCATGACATTTAAGTGTGGAAAGTGTTCAATGAGAACTGACTGAACCGGATCAAATATGTGTCAGACCACTGCTGGATGATATAATAAGTGTGGGAGGGTTATTTCAAATGAAAAAGACGTGACTCAGAGCCACTCCAAAATCTCAAACCTCAAGAACAACTATATTGAAATGTGTTATTAAATGACACATAGTTGCCCCACTGCTCTGCTCTGCACTGCACTGATTTATTACAGTGAGGCTGAGAAACCAGCCAATGAGAGCACAGCTAGGTGTCCATCCTGTAGTTCAGTGGGGGTACAGTACGTGGAAACATTTACTAATTTATTTAGAAGATGATAAGTAAATATTCCCAGTCATTTCATAAACCCATTAACTAAAATGGTGCGTGTGCCTGTGAGACAATAACCTGGGGCACAACAACACAGCTGAATGTTACATGTTATGAATAATAGAACAAAGGCAAGTTGATTATTATTTATTTTTATTTAATTTTAATTTTATTTTGAAGGCAGGCAGATTGTTGGTTATTTTTATGTTTAATTTGAGTTCAAAAGAACGAAAAATGAAGGAGAATTATTATATAAAAGACAATATACTATTAGTGTAAAACGTCTTTGCACAAATTAAAGAGAGAAATTACAATTATTTTCATTTCATAATCAGTCATGTTACGTTTTATAGACCACTTTTGGAAATAAATGTAAATAAATGTTGGAAGTAAATGGTATATATCTTTGTGACAGAGGGTAATCATTACTTTTTTAAGCAAATTCCTCTTGGCCTGAACAGATAAAAGCATTTGTAGACAACATCCTAGTTCGAAATGTCTGGAAATTATTCCAGATTCAAGAGGTTTATTGTCATATACACAGTTATTAAAACCATGCATCAAATTCTTACTTTGCACGTTTTCCTTCAACAACGTAAAACGACAATATCAGCAGAAAAACCCCCCCTCAAAACCAAAAACCTCTGACTTAGAGAGGGGAGGTCCCTGAAAGCATCACTGAATTCAACACCAAAGGGCTGTACTACTGTGTATTGTTCATTGTACTAATACTATAGACCTTTTCAGAGAGTATAAACAAATACAGGTGTTACCAAGGATACTAATTAAGGCTCCATTCCATTTAGTGTAGCAGAGCGTTTTCTAATGAGCCACACCTGTCTTTGTTTATACTCTCTGAAAAGGTCTATGTGTGTCTGTATGTGTTTTGTGTGTCAGTGGGTGACTAACGTGTGCGGCCGTGTGCTCTCTGTGTCTGAACAGGAGCAGTATGAGCTGTACTGTGAAATGGGCTCCACCTTCCAGCTCTGTAAGATCTGCGCCGAGAACGACAAAGACGTCAAGATCGAACCCTGCGGTCACCTGATGTGCACTTCCTGTCTCACGGCCTGGCAGGTAAACGTGATCAACGGCGCACAACGCACAAAGTCGACTGTTGTTAACATTACATGAACATTATCTGCCCTACAAAGGCAAAGTGCGGTATAAAACAGCTTTTTGTGTTTTTTCATTGTCAGGTTTAAGCATCAAATTATGAGTAACTACCTAGTAGTAGTAGTAGTAGTAGTAAACCTTTATTTAACCAGGCAAGAATTGCTAAGAATACATTCTTATTAGGGCAATGGCCTGGTAGGAGGTGAAATACCTCCTAAGGGGCAAGGGAAAGGGGGTGTATAACATTAAAATATAGACAATAAAAGCACATATGACAACAGTGACACAAGAGAAAAGAAGAATAGAGACAGTAGGCCTAACATATAGCAATGACATACCACAAAGTGACAGTTAATGTGACGTACAGTGACATACAACAAGTTATGTAAGACAGTGATACTAGATGTAAAGACAGTGATAATAGACAACCATTAAAAAGACTATAACTACAACTATAACTATGGACTACCAAGTCTATAATTGATTAGATAAAGGTGGACTGAATTAAATGTATTCTGTTCTGTAGTTTGTCTTTCTGACCAATTTTAACCATTTTATGGCATATTTTGTAACCAATTTTGGCAGTTTTATATAATAGCTGCGGATACGGCACTTTGCCTTGGTTTTGGTGCAGATACTGCACTTGGGCTTGGTAATAGCTACAGATGCTGCACTTTGCCTTGGTTTCACAGTGCTTTTTTGGATGGACAGCAAAATAAAAAGCCCAATAACTCTGGAAATTTTAGCAGTACCAATATCAAATTCTACCAGATTGAAGAGAATATGCCACACTTTTCATTGGTCCAAAAAAAGGGCAGATATATATACTATATTGTATATCTATAGACGTGTGGGTTATGAACAGACCGTCTCAGTCTCTCTGCACCGTTTTCTGTCCAGTCGGGTGTTAGCGTAGGAATAGATCTTGTTTGAAGATTAATGAGTGAGAGAGAAAACTGAATTTCTCTCCTGAGTTATAGAAGCAAGTTCTTTCACAACAAGCTGAAGAAAAATCTCCTCCCTCCCTCTCTCCCTCCCTCACTTCCTGCCCTTGTGTCCTTGGATCTGTTCTAATCAGATTTTCATGTACATCAGTCAATAGCGGAAGAGAAAACCGAGCGTGTGTGTGTGTGTGCAAACAGTATAGTATATGTTTCCAGTGTTTCTGCAACCGTGCTCAGTTGTTTTTAGTCCTGCGTGTGCGGCTGTAGCTTCGTATCAGAGGCCGCGCCAGCAAACGTGTGTTTGTAATTACCTTCCCCTAATGAGTCATTAGCATCGAGTCCAGAGACTTCCTCCTCCTCCCCTCTCTTCCCTTCCCACCTCTCTTTCTTTCTTTCATACCTCCTCTTCCTCCTCCTCTCTGCGGGACATCTGTGTTGCAGCCAGTCACGGTTCTGCACTGACCCTGATGCTATTGATCTCGGACAGTGACACACACATATCAATGCTGCAGCTCTGGACACGAGCCCACACTGTAAACCTGTCCTGCAATCGCAATTCTTTCTGTATCAAGGATATTCTGTTCTGACTCCGGCTCCCCGAGAGGTTTCATCCATCAAACACCGTATATTAGCCTCTCATTTAATAACATTATGAATCTTCTTCCTGCCGGTGCTGAATATGTATGTGATTATTCAGCTTTCTGCAAATGAAACCCATCACTCGCTGGAATAATTTCAAGTTTCTTGCATTCATTACATTTTGTGTATTTTATTATTAGTAATATTCAAATTTCTGCTGCAGCGTTTTTGGCAGTGGAGCTTTTGTGAGGGAGGACCTGGAAAATGATTCACCGGGCTGTGAAGTGAATGCAGGTTTTATACACAAAGTTGAGAACATTTTTTTTTTTCTCTTTCTTTTTTTCAGTCAGTCAGTCATTCAGCAATATAATAGTTTCCATTTATCATGAGTGTTTGGTTTGAGTCATCTTAGCCAGCAGCGTCAAAGTCAGAATGAACAAACACTGAAATACACTTTATACCACTACAGTACTGCCCAAGAAGGCAAAGTGCAGTATCTGCATTTTTTCCAATTCTTTTTTTTTTTGACCAATCAAAAGTGTAAAGGCATATTCTCTTCAATCTGGTAGAATTTGATATTGGTACTGCTAAAATTAGTTTATTAGGTTTTTTTTTATTAGTTATTGGGCTTCTTATTTTTCTGTCCATCCAAAAAAGCACTCTGAAACCAAGCCAAAGTGCAGTATCTGTAGCTAATACCAAGCCAAAGTGCAGTATCTGCCATAAAACGGTCAACATTGGTCAGAAAGACACACTACAGAATACATTTAATTCAGTCCACCTTTATCTAATCAATTATAGACTTGGTAGTTATTCATAATTTGATGCTTAAACCTGACAATGAAAAACACAAAAAGCTGTTTTTCTCAGTTTGGCATTTTTACAGATACTGCACTTTGCCTTTGTAGGGCAGAGTACATGTATTCACATTGTGTTTTATTGTCATGTTCTTTCATTGATAGTATGATACACACATGATGAGCACTGGCGGTAAAAGTCGTCCTCGGTGGCATTTTAGCGAACTTTTTGCTAATGTTGCTCAGAAAACACTCAAAAAACTAAATGAAAAATGTTCTGGGATGTTTGCAGCAGATCAGCAGTCACAGTGAGGAAGGATCCACTGACTGAATCGAAGGTGTTTGCTCTGGTTTGAAGAGCAACGCCACTCACACATTCGTTTTCGTTTTTTCTTTCTTTCATGGCTCCGACGCTGGAAAGCTTCTTCTTGTTCTTCTTCTTGTTCTTCTTTGGTTTCATTCTGCAGCCGTAGCTTCACAGCAGATGAACACAGTCTTTCCAGAGCTGCGTCCCTGAACTCTGTAAACAGCAGAACTCAGCAGCAGCAGCAGCCACAGTGACAGCGTTTCCTGTTATGACAACTCAGTGTAACCACACCTCCCCCACACACGCTCCATCACCCATTCACTGACGTACGTTATGTCAGAGCAGCATGCAGCATGTAGTACAGTATATATACACATACATATACACTTATATATGTAATATGTTTATGAATCTAGGGCTCTGTAGTATTCCAGTAATGAAGTATTTTCCTCCACATTAGAGACACGGTGAGTCAGAGCGTGGCGGGGGAACCCTCACTCAGGTCATTGACTCAGTGGTGGTTCCCTGACTTTCCTCTCGCTCTGTGTTATTAGTCAGCAGGGGTGGAACAGATATACACTCACTCAGTCACTCATTGGGGAGTGGGCCGATGATGATCTGTGTGCTTCCACATCCTGTTTGCTTTTTTTTTATTGACCATGTTTGATCTCCACAGAGAATGGGGGCACATGATGAGAGAGAGAGAGGGTTCCCTCGTTCTGTTCTGGCTATTAGTTTTATCCTGAATCAATGCAGCAGCGAGGGAAGAGAAATGAGTCACACAGGCTTTCCTGTGTCTCATTTTTACCCGAGAGAGAGTACGTAGGCTTCATGTGATGCACTGTACATATATGGTTTGGGTAACACTTTAGATTAGGGAACACATATTCACCATTAACTAGATGCTTATTAATAAGCATATAAGTAGCTTACTAGCTCCTTATTAGTAATTATTAAGCACGTATTAACACCTTATTCTGCATAGCCTTATGCTACCTCTATTACACTGCAAAAACTCAACACCTTACCAGGAATATTTGTCTTATTTCTAGTCAAAATGTAATTCCTAGTCCAAACAAATCTAATTCTACTTAAAATAAGACTCATCACATTAAAAAGTAGCTTGTTTTTAGACACTTTTTTTTTTTTTTTTTTTTTAATTCTTTCAAGCATATTTTAACTTGAAATAAGTAGAAAAATCTGATAGTGGAGCAAGTTTTTCTTTCTTACAAGCACAAAAAACTTGCTTTCACTAAATTTACCTAATTTTTAGGTGATCAGTCTTATTTTAAGTGGAAAGAGATTAGTTTTGACTAGAAATTAGACATTTTGACAAGAAATAAGACAAATATTCTTGGAAAGATTTTGAGTTTTTGCAGTGTACACCATGAATTACGATTTTTCCTGATATTAACTCCTAATTATGGCTTATTCATTGTAAATGAATGCATTGTTGTTTCTGAATAATGATGTGAATAACCAGTGGGTCATTGGGCCTTGTACAGGGGCAGTAACACAAGAACAGTAATTCTTCCTTTATCACTCTGTATTAGTATAGCATTAATGCATTAATTTACAATGAATAAGCCATAATTAGGAGTTAATATCAGGAAAAATCTTAATTTCTAGGTAGAACAAGGCTATGTAGAATAAGGTGTTAATACGTGCTTAATAATTACTAATAAGGAGCTAGTAAGCTACTTATATGCATATTGATAAGCACCTAGTTAATGGTGAATATGTGTTCCCTAATCTAAAGTGTTACAGAAAGAAGTATCAAGAATTGTTTCCACAAAGCATTAAGTTTGGTGATTCTTCATGTGCACATATAAAGGTTAGAATAATGACATTTATATCGATGATGGATGAATCGACTTAGTGTAGTGTGAAAGCGGTGACTCATAGTGACAGCTGGGTTTCACAGTTCTGGTTGAGTCTTGTTGCCACGGTGGCTGCTGCTCCCAGTGTAAAAAAAAACAAACTCTGTGGAGCTTTTAGCAGCTAAAAGATACAGATACAGATATATTCTCTCAGGAGATGGAGCTGAGTTAAAGGGATAGTTCACCCAAAATTCAAATTTCACTCATTATCTACTCACCCTCATGTCGACTAAGAGCTGTGAGAATTTTCAGAGTCCTCCGTGCCTTCTCTGAGTTACGGGGGGTCTCGGCGCAGCAGTATTTGTCCATTTAATGGTTGTGAATGGATACCAACTTTCTTCGTCCAAAAAGACACACCAAAAAACATCCAAATACCTCCATGCTGCTCGTCTGTAATGTCCCTCTTGTATTGAAGCCCTGATATGAGAAATTGTTCCGACTGACAAAGGAAGAGCAGTGAACTGAGACACTGGGAGCTTCCGCTGCAAACAAGCTTAAAACATAGACTTATTTAATTTTCTTCGGAACAATTTCTCATGTTGGGGCTTCAATACAAGAGGGACATTACAGACGAGCAGCATGGAGGTATTTGGATGTTTTTTGGTGTTTCTTTTTGGACGAAGAAAGTTGGTATCCATTCACAAATTCACCATTATATGGACAAATACTGCTGTGCGGACCCAATTCTCACAGCTCTTAGTCGACATGAGGGTGAGTATGTAGATAATGAATGAAATTAGAATTTTGGGTGAACTATCCCTTTAATCATCAGGTGGCCAGACACACACAGGACCCTCGGCTGCAGTTTTATTTCACTCTGTCAGTCGTGTCTGTTGCTCAGCGCTCTCCGGTCTCCTCTGTGGTCATCACACCATCTCCTCCTCCTCCTCCTCTTCCCTCTGAGCTCCTTTCCTTTTAACCTCCCACTCCTTCCCTTCTCCACCCACTCTAATTAGGATTAAGTTTCAAACATGCCTTTGGTGGGTCCCCCCCCCCCCCGCTAAGTCCCCAACCATATGGCTGCCACAACTGCAGCTTTGTTCTCCGTAAACATTGTCTGCCTTTGATTGTAGCCGCTGAGTCAGTGGAGAGGGGGGACGCTCTGGAAACCAAAACCTCTTTATTATCTTATTTACGACCTCGGTTTGACAGGGTCTGCCATGTGGAATATCTACATGTGGCCGGTGAATTTTGTGAAGTTTGCAGAGCGTTTTTTTCCCCGGAGAGGGAGCTACACAATCATGCGTCCACTCGACCATGGCAGAGTCCTTTCATGAATGACGGGAAGAGTGAGAGAGAGAGAGAAAGAGAGAAAGATATAGGGGTTGTAGTCAAGTGCTTAACCTTAACCATGTGTAACGCAGCTGTGTGTCGTGCTCGACAGGCCGCCGCCTCTTTGTGTGTTTTGCCGAAACATTACACCAACAAAACTCTGCTCAGGTCACTGGATGCAGGAGATTATGTGGTTACAGATGTGATTGCCACACCTGAGTAACACCGGAGTAAATTTACTTGAGTACTGTACTTAAAGCAGAAGTAAGTGATATGTTTGTGTTAATATAAGTCTTAAATAGTTATATCTTCCGACAGCAATCACTTACATAGAGTGTTTGGTCTGAAACACGGGTCTGTCAGTCCCTCTGCTCTGCTCTGAGTCGAGGAGAAAACATTTCTCGTATCCTACAGTTTTTATCCAATGAGGAGAGAGAACGGCATGCAGGGCTGTGTGTGCAGCCAAGGAACGCCGTGAATGTGGCGACGTAGCGATGAGGACTGTTATGGTGCGTTCAAGGAAACTCGTATTTTTCCGACGGTGAAGTGGTACCAGTTCGATCTGGTACGAGTTCACCGGTCAGAAGTTATGAGTGGCCGTTATAGTGACTTTCACCGGTAAAACAGGTCGGAAAAACACGAGTGGGTTGCCTGGAACGCTACAAAGTCGTAAGTTGTGACTTGAAGCTGTAATTTACGATTTCAAAAGCCTGCCTGGAACGCAGCATTAGCGAAAACGACCGGACCACTTACTTCTGCACTATCCAGAGGATTTGTACTTTACTTGACTATTTACTTGAATACATTTCCAAGACAAATATTTTTACTTTTACTCGAGTTAAAGGACAATTCACCTCGGGGCTGTATGTTCCTAACATTTTAGGTCTAAAAGAAGGAACTTGAAGATTTGTCTGTCCCCGCATCGCCACGGCAGAAATGAATGGGAGCGGATGTAAGTTCTGCTGCTTAGGCTGTTTACATCCCTCAAAGCCACAGACAGCGTCAGATGGCGACTCAAACATGCACCGAGAAGTTTATTTAGTTCAAGCAAGCCAACATGTTTGTAAAACTAGATCTAATTCAAAGTCTCCCAGAGTCTCGTGCGAGACCCAAGTTGCCGCGCTCGGTGTGTTCAGGTGCAGTGGGAAAGCTACCGTTTGTGTCATAAACACAGGAATATCAACTCTTGACTTGCTTCAAGTAAAAAAAACTTCTCAACGCATGTTTGAGTAGCCATCTGACACCCCCGAGTTGAATTTGCCCAGAATTGTCCTTTAATTTCTAGGAAGGCTGAAAAGTACTCGTTACTTTCAGGTCTGCTCTTTTTTTTCTTTTTTTTTTCTAAAATCCTACTGGACACAAGCTGTGTTTGTCAAAGGAGGAAACCCTAACCCCTAAAAGCAGCACATCAGTGCAGCTGCTTTCAAAGAGTTCATTCTCAGAAACAAGAGTTAAAAGCTCCTTAAATTCATTTAGAAAAAACTATAGTAATTCATTGATGTGAAAAATAAGAAATTTACTCTTACTCTTACTTTTACTTAAAGGGACAACGAGGAGTTTTGGAAAAGCGAAGTGTTTTCACACTACATTTATGCGCCTCTGCGCACCGTGAAATTCTTTGACCGGCGCAAGACAGACTCATGTTTTCATTCATCAAGAATTAAAGTCAGAGGTTCAAAGACGATCACATACCGTCATAGTTCCGACCATAAACGGTGATTCGGTTATTCTCATGACTCGCCACAAAACCAAAAGTAAAGAAACGCTGGTCGGCTCGCCCAGCATTTCCACCACCACTAATAATAACAAAATAACGATAGAGACAAAACCATATATTTATCGAAAATGGGCCCATTAACAAGTGGTAACGTAGATTCATCCACATTAACGTGAGACTTTTTTATAACCAAATAGAAACTCCTCGTTGTCCCTTTAAAGTAAATTTAAAAGCATGTACTTTTGGATACTTAAGTACCTTTAAAAGCAAGTACTTTTTTACTCTTACTCGAGTAACATGTCGACTGAGCTACTTTTACTTGTAACGGAGTAAATTTTGACTAGTAGTATTTGCACTCTTACTCAAGTACTGGGGTCGAGTACTCTGTCCATCTCTGCCTGTGTGTGTGTGTGTGTGTGTGTTGCTCAGATGAATGACTCTGTTTCACTTTCTCTGATACGTTCCAGGAGTCGGACGGTCAGGGTTGTCCGTTCTGTCGCTGCGAGATCAAAGGCACCGAGCCGATCATCGTGGATCCCTTCGACCCGCGGAACGAGGGCAACAAGTGCTTCTTCCTGGACCAGCACAGCTGCCACATGCTGGAGCTGGACGACGACGAGGACCGGGAGGACTGTCTGGTCATGAACGGACTGGCCAACATCAGGAAGGTAAAGAGTGACGAGGAGGAGGAGAAATCTGACTTCTCTTCCCTGTTCTAGGTCTTAGAGTTACACTTAAAGGGATAGTTCAACATTTGTGGCAAATTGGCCAATTGCCATAATCCCTATAGTCATAGCAGTAGGTTCGTTACCTTTAATTGTCGGTGCAAGCTATTTTTAGAACGGCGGAGCAGAGCGGCGAGCTGCTCAGAGCTACGCTACGGAGGCTCATGGGATTTCTTGGTTTCCCTCATCAAACTCATCAAATACACAATCCAACAACTCCACAACGCTCTGGTGGACAAGTTGTGACCTGCACATTCACCACGCTATGAGATAATAACACAACGTTACCAGACAGAGTTGTTTTAGAGGGAAATTCATGCAAAACTGCTGATGCGAGTTGATATGAGTTTTTCATCAAGCAGTCTCTGTATTTCCCTCTAAAACAACTCTGTCTGGTAACGTTGTGTTATTATCTCATAGCGTGGTGAATGTGCAGGTCACAACTTGTCCACCAGAGCGTTTTGGAGTTGTTGGATTGTGTATTTGATGAGTTTGATGAGGGAAACCAAGAAATCCCATGAGCCTCCGTAGCGTAGCTCTGAGCAGCTCACGGCTCTGCTCCGCCGTTCTAAAAATAGCTTGCACAGACAATTAAAGGTAACAAACCTACTGCTAAAATTCTGAATAAGGGTTATGGCAATGGGCCAATTTGCCAAAATGTTGAACTATCCCTTTAATGACAAAATACTAATTCAGAAAAAGGATTAGTGAGTTAAATATAGGATGAACATTGATTGATGTCAGCCAGACACAAGGCTATGAGATATCTTTTTTAAGAATGAATCATGGAGCAGAGACAGAGTAGTCTCTGCTCCATGATTCATTCTTAAAAAAGATATCTCATGTTTTGTTCATTGAAATTAAAATGTTTCTTTTTTTTGTGCTGAAATCTTCAGTATCTCCAGTTACAATTAAAATGTGAACAACATCATTTGTATTGTAATGATAAATGAGTAACCACAGGTGTTAAATAATTTGAAATTTGAAGTGCAGTAGGGGGGAAACTCATCAGAGAAAATGCAGAATAAAAAAGAATGACACTGTAAATTGTATTCGTGGGAAAAAGAACAGATGCAAGGAAGTTTGTATGTTCTGTATTCTTGTTGTTTTCACACCTGATAAAGAAACCAGAAGAGTACACTCTGTACATTTACATTTACATATATACAGCTCAGTGTTATCAGTGATGATCAGTGGTGTTTTAGACATTCAGACCACAATGTTCGATTATAGAATTATCTCAGAAAGAAAAAGAGGAACGCCGCACACTCAGCTCCAGTTGCAGAGAGTTTTATTAGACAACGTTTCGGCCCGTTCGCCAGCACCTCTAAAACCTACGGTGTGCGTTGTTTCTCCTCTGAACATAGAATAATCTCAGTCATCTAGGATCTGGTTTTAACATATATATCTTTCATTGTTTAAATTTAAGTGTAAAAGTGAATTTACAGTGAATATATATGTGTATTTTGCTAAAGTCCAGAATTTGACCCTTTGCCCTTTTTTAGAAACGAGTCCAGACAGTAAGAGTGTACTTTCTCTCCTCTCTCAGCACTGTGCGGAGCGTCAGAACTCGCCCATGGTGTCTCCCAGCTCCTCGCCCGTCAGCCAGCACAGGAAAGCCCACGCGGCGGACACGGGCCACTGCATCCAGCACCTCGGCCTTCCCCCCGTCCCGCCGCGCCTCGACCTCATCCAGAAGGGCGCCATCCGCTCCCCGTCCGCCAGCCCCACCGGCTCCCCGAAGGTCAGCCGGCTATTTCCCTCATAATAGAAGAAACAGTTTACCTGTACAGTATATCCTGCTGTGATGGCTCTGAGGCAGAAATGTCTGAATGTTTTTATGAAGGATTTTATTTCTCAAAAATCATGTTAGGTCACATGTTGTTCATTTCCTCTGGTAGAGATGCACTTGACCCCCATTAGCTTCCACAAAGTGCTCGCTCATCTTCCTGGACCACACAGAAACACACATCATGCAGTAAAGAGATGAAACATGGAGATGATGTGGTTAGGGATGTCACGATAATAGATTTTTAATGTGTAAAATCAAATATAGTTAAAATATACATTACTAATTATAAAATATTTTAAATATCTATTAAAATATGACCAATTATGAATCTGCCAGGAGTGTTGTGTGTTTTTTTATTACAAATGACACTCTAGCATTTAAATTCCTACCAATTCAATGCTACGTTAGATAAATGGACCAGTATCTGTGCATTTACCTTTACTTTGGCGCAACATCTGCCGGTTCATACATAGTCTTTTTTCGGAAAGTGACGGTATTTAGGAATCTTTATGATCAATTAATTGTGGCGTTTAATACCGTGATTAACTGTGAAAACAAGTAATTGTGACATCCCTAGATGTGGTACAGTATTTGCAATGTGGTCTACTAAAGACATGTGCATAGATTTTAGAAGAAAATCTAACCCTCCACTGTGGAGCGTGTCACAACCTTTAAGTACCTTGGTGTGGTTGTTGACAACAAGCTGTCTTTTAATGAAAACACAGACATTGTGTATAAAAAATCGCAGCAGCGACTGCATTTCCTCCGGATGCTCAACCGGTTTGGGGTGTGCAGTAAACTGATGACAGTTTTTTATCATTCTATGGTCGAATCGGTCCTGACCTTTGCCATCATCTCTTGGTGTGGCAGTCTCAAACTTGGAGACAAAAAGAGGCTTGAACATATTGTCAAAGGAGCCAGTAAAATCATCTGGGTCACATTACCCGATCTGTCCATAATCTCTCACAGGAGGATCATTTCCAAGGCTCAGGACATTATTCAGTGTCCTGACCATCCACTCCACTCTGAGTTCGAGCTCCTTCCCTCCGGCAGGAGACTTAGATAGCCAAAAGCCAGATCAAATAGACTGAAAAACTCATTCATAACACAAGCCATTATCCAACTTAATTCAAATACTAAACAGTTATGATACACTCATATTTATTTATTTATTTTACCTCGATTGTATGGAACAGCTCCCAGTTTGCCCTCTGGGGTACTGCCATTCAATGTTGTTCAATGTTGTGTAGAGTTTGTGTGGATGTGCTCGATATGTTCTGTGTTTTTTGCCCTTCTGCAACATGAATTTCCATTTGGGGACATTAAAGTTTAAAGTTTAAGTCTTGAACGCTCTCTGCTCCTCTCTAGTCGTCACCAGGGATGTCCAGGAAGCAGGACAAGCCTCTGCCGGCTCCTCCTCCCCCCCAGAGAGACCCTCCTCCCCCTCCTCCCCCCGAGCGTCCTCCTCCCATCCCGCCGGAGTCGCGCCACTCCTGGCTCCCCAGCTCCTCGTCCCTGTCCGCCTCCACCGCCGCGCTGTCCGACCCCCACATGGAGTCGTGGTGCGGCAAAGACGGTCACCTGGCCGACGTCCACCGGACCGGAGCAGAACACCAGCTGCAGCTGGGACCGGCCGGCCCCTCCCACCTGAACGGTCGACCGCTCAGCTGCCCGTCTGCAGCGTTCGGGAGGTTACATCACAGAGTGGAGGCGGCGGGAAACTCAGAGAGTGTCAAGGTAGGATGAGACTTCAGATTCAGATTCACATTCAGAAAACCTTTATTGTCCCCTGCACATACTGTAGCAGTGGACATTTTTCTTAAACGTGTGCATATGTGCGCATAAAAGAAACATAAAAACACAGTTTAGCATAACATAAAACAAACAACAAGTAGATACTGACATATATAATGACACAAGCAAGATACAGAATGACACAAGTAAAAACAGAATAAAAACCTTAAAAGAACATTAAAAGATTTCATAGTGAATTATTGATGATGTTGATGGCAGATGTGATAAAGGATTTTTTTCCCTAAGCTTGTCCTTGCTAAAGGGACCCTGTAGCGACGGCATTTTGATGACTTTTGTGTTTGTCTCTGCAATAAAAGAAACGTTTTGGCTTTGGATGATTTTTCTGTACAGACACTGAAGGCTCAGAGAAGAGATGGTGGATCAGTTATGCATTCTTGCACTTAGACACTTAGACGTTTCCTCACCTGCAGATTTCCTTCGTCCCAGCTGTTCATCATGCAAACATCCTAACACTAACTAATACGTCTTAGTTTTTGTTTTGTTTTTTTTAGTTTTAATTTTTATTTTCACGGTGTCATACACCAAAGACGTTCCCAGCCCTCATGGGCTTACAAGACACACCAAAAGAAATAAAGAACAATAAACAAAGGAACATCACCACATACACTAATCAGGAATATACAGTCCTCAGAAAGCACAATCCACAATCCAACATAAAGCGCGCCCATGTTAGTCTACAGTCATCAGACATAGAAAACAAATCAGGACAGTCCGGGGTCATTTTAAGGAAGAGCTTATGTCTACATTCATGGTAAAAAGGACAGTAAAACAAAAAATGTATTTCATTTTCCAGGTCACACAGGTGACACTTTCTATTCTCTTCTGGGATTGAATGGAAACGTCCCGTTTCAACCGCCAGAGGCAAGATACCACATCTCAACTGGGCACAAACAGACCTCTGCACTCTTAGTAAATGCATTTCAATTAGAAGTTTAAATCACAGTAGCACTTAAGTCACAACATCAGTTAACAGACACATCGTATATGAAGATGCTCTGCTTTGGAAAGAAGATTATTGGGGCAAAAATCTGTTCATTTAGAAAAGTTACACATAAAAGTTTAGATTACTGTTTACACCATCATGTGGGTTTGCTGGTGCTTATATTTTGGACCTCATACACAAAACTAATATTATCACATATGTTGGTTTCGATATAGGACATAATATATGTCCCTCCCATATAAATATGTGTGCTTATATTTAGACATACTGTATGTTACATAAAACCCAAAGCTACTCTGCTATTTCATTTAAAAAAAGATTTCTTCACATATCTAGAGGATGTATGTATGTGATATTAATGTATATAACATATATGGTACTATCATTCTATATACTATAGGGATGTACAGTATATGTCATATATTGTATGGGCAATATTATTCATAGATGCATAGGCAGTTTTTTTTGTGTATAATTTACTGTCACAGACCTTTTTCATCAACTCATTGTAGGAAACTTTCACTTTCATCAAAGCCTGTTTCATCCATTAAAGAAATAAAGTGAATTCTAATGAACCGTATCCCACAGAGTCAAACAGCTGCAGAGAGACGTCCAGGTAGATCTGATGCACTTTACTGATTTGTAGCATCCGTCTGCATGTTTTAGCATTTTAAGTGGCTTCCTGTCTATGGAGCTTTGTGGTCCACACCGCGGCTAAACAGAGCAGCAGTGCCCTGCTTTTAATGATGTTCTGAAACATTTGAACACCACATGTGACTGCCCAGTGCCCACACATCAACAATTTATCTAATAAACTATTGTTCATTAGAAAAAGTTATTCGATTTGCATTTGTTTATGTAGAGTGAAATCTTAATGAGCTTACATTCACAGGAATTTGGAATAGAAGTTTAATTATTCACATGTTCGTATTGGTTTTTAAATATTCTCAAGGGAGATTGAGCCTGATTGAATTACTCATGCACACAGTTTACTCAGCCTGTCACGAAGATGAAACATGAAATGAGAGTGAGATCCTTGTCCAGCAGCTCAAGACAAACAAGACGCTCTGCCTTCCTACTAACGAGTAAATACATCGTTAAACAGAAATATGATAATCTATGCAAAATAGGGAAATGCCTGATTTAAGTCAGACTCGCTGTTTGAACCGGCCAATCATTGGCTGCAGAGCGAATCCTCCGGAGACCGCCCTCGACTTTTTCACTGCTGTGGAAAAACAGAATACAGCCGAGCATCTGCATAATTTGTAAAACTTGCTGCTCTTTATCATTAAAAGTCTCATGTATCAGCACACACACACACACACACACACACACACATGCAAAGCCAATCACTCCCTTTCCCTCCGGAGACGTGCTTTGATCAGGAAGTGCCTCCCGTTGCCTGTGGAGTGCCGTGTCACTCTCGGTCATATTCAGGAAGTTGAGGCGGTTATTTGCATCCTTTCTCCCGCACAGAGCTGCTTTCATTCCAGAGGCAGGTGCACTTTGCATATGAAACATTTTCTCTCATTCAGTATTTGTGTCGTTGTCTATTAATGATGTGGCCATGTTAAAGGAATACAATCATTTTTATTAGTTGTCATACATTTAAATAAGAATATAAGGCATTCATATTTGTTTTTTGCAGATCTACCACATCATAGAGTTACATGTAGTTAGGTATTTGTATAATATTTAACATGCGGATGGCACAATGCAAACTAGTTGAAATGTTATGCCTTTGTTGTTGGATGCTATAAAGCAAAAATATTGCAGTTTCCATGCAGACACTGGGTTCATGATCGTCACATTCAACACAATCAGCTCTTATCGGTGTTACCGTACTTTGAGGTGAAGATTTGACACCAACAGTGAAATGAACTGTGATGATCTGAGATGTTGTGCTCAGGATAAACCACAGGTTGATCATCACTGATGCCCGTTCATTCCACTCAACAAAGCGATGGCTGTCTTTCTTCTCTTCGGCCTTTAAAACCGTGTATAAACTGTGGTCTGGTCTTGTTTTTTGTTCCAGCGCTGCAGGCACGTCACAATTTCACCTCGCTGTAACGAATTTCAATTTCACTAGGTTTAGGTTTAGGTTTATTTATTTAGCACACATTTATATTCAATGGTGCAAGGAGGGAATGAAGCTGATTGGCTTGTACATACGTTCCACCCCTGTCACAAATGACAACAAAACAAATTTCTATGGCTAACAAATAAACATAGAGAGGTGGACATTGGGAGGGTTCAGTCATACAAGTACCTTGGAGTACTGTACACCTTGATGACAGGCTGGACTGGTCCGTACACACAAATTATATGTGTACAAAAAGACACAAAGCAGGCTCTTCTTTTTAAGAAGACTCAGGTCTTTTGACGTATGTAATGTAATACTGCGTATGTTTTATCAGTCTGTCATTGCAAGTGTTACATTCTTTGCTATTGTCTGCTGGGGTAACAACATCAAGGTCAGGGACAGGAACAGACTAGACAGGCTCATCCAAAAATGTAGCTGTGTGATGGGGGAGGGAGCGGAGCTGGTAGAGGCTGTGGTTAAGTGGAGGATGGGGTGTAAGTTGAAGACCATCCTGGGTGACCCCCAACACCCTCTACACAAAACCCTCACAGGTCAGAGGAGCAGCCGCAGTAAAAGGCTCATCTCCCTGACCTGCAGAACTGAAAGATTTAAGAGATCATTTGTTCCTGCTGCAATCGTTTTATATAACACTTGTTAAAATGTTTTTTGTGTTCATCTTTTTTGTGTCATTGTTGTGTGAGCTACTGGACTAACTTGAATTTCCCTGCTAGGGATGAATAAAGTATTCTCTATCTATCTCTATCTATCTAGAGAAAAAATGAGATAAAGTGCATACATAATCAACGTTATATGAGCAAAACAAAGTGATCAGTAACAAATGGAGACAATGGAAATGAGGTACAAAAAATTCATAGATTGAAATCATAAAAAAGACAGAGTAAGGATGTGGGATATGGAGAGAGTGGGAAATTCAAGAAAAGTTAAGATGTATTTTTAGCTGCTTTTTAAAGAGTGAATAGGAAGATATGGATCTTAGCGAAGGAGATAGTCCATTCCAAAACATATACACACAACATAACAATAGGTCTCACATTTTGGTGGCTAAAGAAGTTCAAAGGTCAAGCCAGGTAATGGTGACTTTTTAGCCAACAATCAAGATTCCCACACAGACGTTACAGCTAAATGTCACACAGATGGTTATGCAACATCACCTTGCTTGCAGAAAGAACAGTGGTGTGATCTTAAGTATTTGTTTTCTTGTGAGTTTTTGTGTGGATGACGTCGCTCTTCTCTTCTCAGCTGTTCCTTCACGCTGTTCTAACCCCTCTCTCCCTTTCCTCCTCCCCTGTGTGTGCAGCCCTTCTCTAATGGCGTGCAAGTCAGCGATGAGTATGACATCCCTCCCTCACGCCTCTCGCCAACTCAGCCCACACTTGCCAGTAGCCACAAGTGAGTATCACCACACACAAATACACACAAATACACACAGCTCACACAGTGACATGTTCTGGAAAAGTTTGGGCAAGATTGAAATGATATCTCTGTACAGCCACTCTGTCTTAATGGGGGCAGATCATGTTACATGTGTGTGAAAACATGCATCTGTGCAAGTGATACATTAAAGGGATACGCCAACACTTCTTTTTTTCATGTCTTGCCTCACTCCCGAGTCCATGACCAGCAGATAGACACCATCCTTTCGACTGTGTGTGCAGTAACAAGGGAGATAGAGCCGTATCGCCCGTAATTAGCTTAGCTCAAACACTGGAAGTGTATAGGTAGTGTTAGCCTGCCTCCTACCTGAGCCAAAATCAGCAGTCAGAAGCTGATTTCATTTTAGCTCTAAACTCTGTAAATATATCACTTTATCCACATTTCAAACATTTTTAGGCGAGAAAGTAGCCGTTTAGATCAGCAGTGTGTCGTTTTGATCGGCATTTGACCGCTCAAGATGCCTTACCGGAGAGTTTTGTCAGCTCTGAGACGAAGATCGGCCCGCCGGTTTCCGTTTAGAGTTGCTGAAGAGTTTCTCTGATGACTTTAGGTGGAGGCAGGCTAACACTACCCATACACTTCCAGTGTTTGAGCTAAGCTAATTACGGGCGATACGGCTCTATCTCCCTTGTTACTGCACGCACAGTCGAAAGGATGGTGTCTATCTGCTGGTCATGGACTCGGGAGTGAGGCAAGATACGTAAAAAAAGAAAATGTTGTTTAACCATTAGTGAACTTGTTATAGTATTTCTGACAGGGCTGGTTTAAACTGTAGAGTAAATCTGTGTCATACAGATTATTATTGTCTGTTTGAGCAGAGGATGAATGAGCTCGTGGTTCCTTCCAGTCTGAAGCTGGTGGTTCTCAATCTGCTTCTTCTCCTTGTCTGTGGTTTTCAGACTCGGGGACCTTACACCAAAGAGGTCCAGTAGCCTCGGGGAAAAGTCCTGGTTAGAAACAGCTTTGAAAAATGATGTCTGAACGTCTAACAGCCTTTTAGCTGCAGCCAGAATTCGATTAGGTGTTTCTGTGTATCAGACTGTAGTGGAGCCAGGGGAAGGAGCTGCCGCTCGTGATGAAGCTTGAGCTGAAAGCAAAAAGCTCTGGTTCCACTGAATACAATTTAGTGTTGTAAAATATTGTGAGGTTGTCAGAGAAACACACACACACACACTTCCATTACACAAAACACCGCAGCTCAGTTGCACACATCAGTTCTGCGGGTAGAGCTCACGCTCACATGATCATTTCTATTTTTATGATACACATACTGTTTGTGTAAGAGACCAAAGTTTGTTTGGTAATCGCTTGTTTGCTCGTGTCTAATGTGTAACTGGTTATGGTGGGACATTAGGATGCGTGGGTGTTTCGTCAATGATTGGCTGAAGAAATCCCTGCATCATACTGTATGTTGTGTCCTTCTCTGTTGCCTTGATAATCATTAACTCTGCAAGACACAACAGTTAGTGCACTTTGTACCTTGGCAGCTCAGTAGTGTTGTACTGTAAAACACACACAGCTGCTTGTTTTCACAGTAGCTGAAGGTCTGGTTGTGAATTGTTGCAGGCCTACGTGAGGTTTTGTCAGGTTTATTTTTTGTGCTTTAGGGAGTGAAGTCGTGATCAGCGTTGCATTATCCTTCCAGAAAGAACAAGATTATTATTTCAAACGGTTATTTCATGTATATTTTAAAGCTGCAGCCCTTCTGCTGCTGCGAGGCTCCAGTTCACGGCTTCCTGCCCGATTTCATCATGAAAAGGGTGTGTGAGTGTGAGTGTGTGTATGTGTGTGCGTGTTTCTCAGATGCTTCACACTGTCACATTTTTGCAACAACTTAACAGAAGCTTCAAAAAGCACTCTTTACTGAAGAGCTGCTTCTTTTGAATGTTTTTGACCGGCGGCTCCTTAAATTGTTCTCATACTGTACACACTAAGACACAGCAAAGATGCATACACTGCCACATTCAGCTCATCATGAACGTTGTGCCATTCAGGATTAAGGGTGTCAATCAATCAATCAATCAATCAATCAATCAGGCTTTATTTGTATAGCACGTTTCATGCCCACGGCAGCTCAAAGTGCTTCACATGATAAAAACAAGGAGCATAGGGAACACATATTGAGAGACAAACATACATTCGCAAACACATTCGCATTCACACAATAATTTTAGAACATTGGATTTTAGAGACATCGGGGAAACGCTGTCTTACACTCAATTATTTGCAATGGAGAAAATACTAGAGAAAATGAAGTAAAATAGATCAAATGAGAAGCAGAAAAAGACACTAGATAAAATGAAGTAAAATAGACAGTTGTAGTAGGATAAAATAGAATAAAAATTAATGAATTAAAATAGAATAAAAAGATAATAATAATAAATAAATAAAATTAATTAAATTTAATGTTTTATAATGTTAAAAATCAGTCAAAAATCAGTTAAAAGCCAGGCTAAAAAGGTAGGTCTTCAGTTTTCCTTTAAAAATGTCCAGATTCTCGGCCATCTGTTCCATAGGCGTGGGCCGTAATGATAAAATGAGGCCTCACCATATGTTTTGTTAGCAACTTTTGGAATAATTAAAAGGCTGAGAGTTCTAGAGGGCGATTCAACAGGACTCAAAGATGAACTCTTCAGGTTTTTGGAGGTCGAGGGTCAAAGTTCAAGGTGTAGTTGACCACACAAATCATAATTTTGACCTTGTGAACTCAATATATCCAGAACTGCTCAAGGGAATCCTTTCAAATTTTACACAAAAGTTCAGTTTTTTGACTCAAGGATAAACTGATGCCGACACTTTTTCAGCCATTATACGTAATAAATAAAAATAAAAAAGAAGAAAAAAAAAACATAATGAAAAATCAATGTAAAAAATAAAATGATTTTCATATAACTCTGGATAAACAGAGATTCAAAAACAAAAAGAGCTGCAAGTATTTTATTGTGACACAAGCTACGTACTGTGCACACACACACACACACACACACACACACACACACACACACACACACACACACACACACACACACACACGCACACACACACACACACACACACACACAGAGTCTACTTGTCTTTCATTTACACAATTGAAAAAGTCACAGTCATCTCCGTGCAAGTAGCTAAAGCCGGCGTGTAGAGCAGTAAGTGTGTGTGGTTGGATTGTAGCTGTATCTCACTGTGAAGAGTTGAGCTGTATGTGTATGTGTACGTGTATGTGTGTGTTTAATATTTGACTGACACTGCTGTCTACCTGGAAGTGTCAAAAGCTCCTGACAACATGACTTCCTATGATGAGCAGTAGCTACCTGTGTGATAATAATACCCATCACACAGTCCAGTCAGTGTAGAGGCCACATTGTTGTTTTTATGCACTGGAAGATTTTTATAACAGAAAAAAATTGCAAATTGCCGCCTCGGTCTCACTCAGCATCACTCACCCTGCTCTGGTGGTGTGAAAATACCAGTGATTACCATGATTACAGCGTATAGTAACCATATGAGTGACACTAATGAAAAGGTTGGCGTGACAACCGTCTCTCTCCAGACCGTCCAACCCGTTCAGCAGTCCGGTGGTGGAGCGACAGCAGCGGGCGATGGAGCGGCCGGACGACGACTATCAGATCCCCTCGTCCACCCTCTGCCTGAGCCAGGCGCCCATCTGCATCTCCGTTCCCAGCCGGTACTGACCTTGTTCCACTGCATCGGACGTTACCATGGTGATACCACAGCCAAGATGGGTTTTCATTTTGAGATATCCTCTCTCTCTCTTTCTCTCATCAGGCACCTGGAGAACGGCTCCCCGGAGCCAACCGCCGAGGAGAAGAAGCAGCAGCGCCCCCACGAGCCTGGTAAGATATGATATTATATTATTATATATTATATATAAGATCATTGATCCATCAGATTATTTTGTAATGAGCTTGTTTAGTTAATTTATGGAGTCTGTTTTTATCTACTGTAAATAATATTATAATAGTTATAATGTTCAACTATTTCTCAGAGTGACCTTGTTGTTTTCTGCCTCATTTACTGTAATAAAACGAAACTTTAAAGGGATACTTCACCCAAAAACAATACTTCACCAATCGTCTACTCACCGTCATGCCGACGAAGGAAGGGTTTGGAGAACTTTCAGAGTCATCAAAACTCTTTAGGAGTTCCAGGGGGGGTCCGGCTGGTGACAGGTTTTCATATAATGGTGGTGGATAGAGTTCACTTTTGAATCGTCCAAAACACACACTATGAAACATCCAGATACCTCCATACTGCTCGTCTGTACTGACCCAAGTGTCCTGAAGCCGCCACATGAAAAAGTTCTTTGGAAAAAATTAATTTGATCTCTGTTTTTATCCTTGTTGTAGCAGCAGCTCCCAGTGGCTGTATGATGTAAACACGGAAGAACAGCAAATCTCGTGCAGCAAATGGGAGCTACTGTTACAACAAGGTTCAAAACAGAGATCACATTTTTTTTTTTCCGAACAACTTTTTCATGTGGCGGCTTCAGGACACTTGGGTCAGTACAGACGAGCAGTATGGAGGTATCTGGATGTTTCATAGTGTGTGTTTTGGACAATTCAAAAGTGAACTCTATCCACCGCCATTATATGAAAATCCGGTGAGTTTTGATAACTCTAAAAGTTCTCCAAATCCTTCGTTGGCATGACAGTGAGTAGAAAATTGGTGGATTATCGATTTTGGGTGAAGTATCCCTTTAAAGAGACTTGAATCAGGTTTAACTGGCAACTGTCAACAAAGTGAAACACACTGAAGTCGTGTTGAGAGAGAAAAGAGCAGATGTGAGACTGTTTGAAGCGGCGGCTGCTTTACGTTGAACTGTGCTTGTGTTCCTCAGGTAGACACTTGGTCCTGGGGGCAGCTCATACGACCCTCTGCCCCTTCAACACCAACCTGTCACCACCCTCTGACTATGACATTCTGCTGCCCCCCCAAGGTAGCCCACCCCGACCAGAACACACCCCTACCCACCCACCCAACCCTCCTTAGCCTCCCCTCAGCCTTCCCTCATTGTCCGTCCATGTCTGTCTGTCTGTCTCAGCCTCTATTTAAAGGGATTGTTCAACATTTTTGGCAAATTGGCCCATTGCTATAGTCATAGTAGTAGGTTCGTTACCTTTAATTGTCGGTGCAAGCTATTTTTAGAACGGCGGAGCAGAGCCGCGAGCTGCTCAGAGCTACGCTACGGAGGCTCATGGGATTTCTTGGTTTCCCTCATCAAACTCATCAAATACACAATCCAACAACTCCACAACGCTCTGGTGGACAAGTTGTGACCTGCACATTCACCACGCTATGAGATAATAACACAACGTTACCAGACAGAGTTGTTTTAGAGGGAAATGCAGAGACTGTTGATGAAAAACTGTCCCTGAAGGCAACGTGCATCAGCGGTTTTGCATGAATTTCCCTCTAAAACAACTCTGTCTGGTAACGTTGTGTTATTATCTCATAGTGTGGCGAATGTGCAGGTCACAACTTGTCCACCAGAGCGTTGTGGAGTTGTTGGATTGTGTATTTGATGAGTTTGATGAGGGAAACCAAGAAATCCCATGAGCCTCTGTAGCGTAGCTCTGAGCAGCTCACGGCTCTGCTCCGCCGTTCTAAAAATAACTTGCACCAACAATTAAAGGTAACAAACCTACTGCTATGACTATAGGGATTATGGTAATTTGACAAAATGTTGAACTATCCCTTTAAATATTGCAAAAGTGTGTTTCATGTTTAACTTTATGCCTTTTGGAGATCATTTCATCTTCCACTTGCTTTACTGTTCACATTAACATTTAACATTTTGACCAGTGACGCCCAAACATTTGCATGATGCTACTGTAAATACAGTGTTCAGTGTTTTCAACAAGAACAACATCCTAATAGCAATATCTGTATCTGTGTACTGGAGGTTTTCATGTGGAGAGGAATGAATGGTCTTTGTGTTGCATGAGTCACAGCTGGATGTAAGACAGTGAAGCTGTAAGCAAAAACTAAACCTAGCCTCTGGACTAACACAGCCTGTGGTGCTCATGGGTAAGTATCTGAAACAAATGACGCAGCCTGGTCGTTTGTCTTCGATCAGTCGGACCAACCACAGGCCCTCTCCCCCCAGCCCCCCCTCTTGACTTTCCTCTCAAAGGGCAGCATGGCAGCCACGTCACACCAGCACACGGTTCAGACTGTACATTCACTGCAAAAACTCAAAATCTTACCAAGAGTATTTGTCTTATTTCAAAATGTCATTTCTAGTTAAAACAAATCTAATTCTACTTAAAATAAGACTCATCATATTAAAAGTAGCTTGTTCTTAGACACTTTTTACTTCTTTCAAGCAGATTTTCACTTGAAATAAGTAGAAAAATCTGATAGTGGAGTTTTTCTTTCCTATTACAAGCACAAAAAACCTGCTTTCACTGGCAGATTTTTCTACTTATTTCAAGTGAAAATTTGTTCAAACAAGTGAAAAACAAGTTAAAGCAGAAGTAAGCGATCCGGTGGTTTTGGCTAACTTCTTGTCAGCCGATGGAGTTAGCAGTCCCCGCCCTCGTCCCTACGTCACCACATTCACGCGCATCCCTTGGCTGCACACACAGAGAGGACCGCCCCTTTATGCCGTTCTCTCTCCTCATTGGATAAAGGTTGTAGGATACAAGGAAAGTTTTCTCCTCGGCTCAGAGCAGAGCAGAGTGACTGACAGACCCGTGTTTCAGACCAAACACTCAAGAAGTGATTGCTGTCGGAAGATAGAACTATTTAAGACTTATATTAATACAAATATTCCGCTTACTTCTGCTTTAACTCAATTGAAAATTTGTTTGAAACAAGTGAAAATGATCTAAAAACAAGTAAATTTTTAGGTGATGAGTCTTAATTTTAAGTGGAAAGAGTTTAGTTTTGACTAGAAATGAGACATTTTGACGTGAAATACGACAAATATTCTTGGAAAGATTCAGAGTTTTTGCAGTGTTCAGCCGCCTCCTCCTGGAATAAGTGTGTAGACTGTGAATCAGCAGAGTGGAGTGGAGTGGAGTGGAGAGCTCAACCTGTGTCTTGTGTCTTTGTTTCCTGTGTTTCAGCGGTGGAAGACGCCTTCAACAGCCGGCCTCTGTCCCAGCCGCCGCCTCCCCCTCCTCCCCTCCCGCCGGGGCGACACAGCTTCACCGACCTCTCCTCCTCCTCCTCTTCGCTGTCCTCGTCCTGCAACACCTCCACATCCTCCTCCTCCTCCTCCTCGGTCATAGCGCGACCGCACCGGCCGTCCTCTGGACACGAGCACCTGCTGTTAAACCCCGGTGAGTCAGCAGAAACACTTTCATCATCCCAGTCAAAGTTGATGCTGATGTCTTCAGCTTATCAGACAGATGGCGGCAGGATTGTTGTTGACTTACAATACGATACGATACGATACGATACGATACGATACGATACGATACGGACACTGTAGCTGCACCATAAATGCCTTAATGGCCACAATGACAAAAACAAAAAACAAAAAGAACAATACACCTCAGCCATATTAATCCAACAGCATTGCACATATCCCATAACATAGCACATATTCCATAACATAACAGCATTGCACATATCCCATAACATAACACATATTGCACACATCCCACAACATAGCACATACTGTACATACACCTCATAAATTCACCATGGTAAGAGCACCATAGAAATTATTGCACAGACTCGTTAAGAAATTTGATAGAAGTCGGGATAAAAGAATTCTTAAAACGGTTGAGTTTACAGCGAGGGACTCTGTATCGTCTACCTGAGGGTAGGAGGTGAAACTCTGAGTGAAGGATGTGGGAGGGGTCATTCACTATCCTCAGGGCTTGCCTAAAAACAGTTTGCTCGTACATGGACTGCAGAGTCTGATTGTCGCTTTTCCCAATGACCTTCATGGCCGTGTTTACTAGGCGAGCAAGCTTAGTCTTTAGTTTTGTGGAGAGGTTGCCATACCATGATGACATCCCATATCTGATTAAATTCTCAAGCACTGCCTGGTAGAATAAAAAAACATGATATTTTTGTCTACCCCATAGACTCTTAGTCTGCGTAGAAAGTACAATCTCTGCTGTAGACGAGAACACAAGTTATCCACATGCACATACCAACTAAAAGTGTCATCCAAATGAACTCCAAGGTACTTGTAAGAGCTGACCTGCTCAATGGGGGAGTCATGTATGACAACAGGACTATGGTCCCCTACTGATCTGACTTGTTGACTTTTACTTTTGTGTTGTGTTGTGTTGTGTTGTGTTGTGTTGTGTTGTGTTGTGTGTGATGTACAGACACGGTGTTCGACATGCTGAACAGCGCCGCTCCTCTGCCTCCGGTCAGAAGACACCCAGACAACGTTAAAGGTTCCAGAGGCTGCCTGGAGTACGACCATCTACCAGGTAGAGGAGAAGGATGGATGGAGAGAGAGAGAGAGAGAGAGAGAGAGAGAGAGAGAGAGAGAGAGAGAGAGAGAGAGAGAGAGAGAGAGATGATAGATAGATAGATACATAGATACATAGATACATAGATAGATAGAGCAAGAGAGAGAGAAACAGATGATTGATAGATAGATAGATAGATAGATAGATAGATAGATAGATAGATAGATAGATAGATAGATAGATAGATAGATAGATAGATAGATAGATAGATAGATAGATAGATAGATAGATAGATACAGTAGATAGATAGATAGATAGATAGATAGATAGATAGATAGATAGATAGATAGATAGATAGATAGATAGATAGATAGATAGATAGATAGATAGATAGATAGATAGATAGATAGAGAGAGAGAGAGAGAGAGAAACAGATGATTGATAGATAGATAGATAGATAGATAGATAGTAGATAGATAGATAGATAGATAGATAGATAGATAGATAGATAGATAGATAGATAGATAGATAGATAGATAGATAGATAGATAGATAGATAGATAGTAGATAGATAGATAGATAGAAGTGCATTAATATATATAAAACCATCACAGTCATAACTGAGGTGTTATGGAAACAGAGGAGAAAATATTTTGGGTAGAGAAGTTTTCCCTCCTGTTGAAAGATTCATGGCCGCTCTCAAGGGCAGGGGGGAGGCTAATCAACATGAACCACATGAGCAGAAGACTGCAGGACTTAGGTCTGCAACTTTGAATTCATTGTGTTTGGGTCCCAGTAGTTTTATTTTAAAAGATGTCCCCTGTTTCCCCTGAAGCAGGCAGACCACGTCCTTAGCATCTCTGTCAGTCCATTATTGAGCAGCACATCAAAGGGAAACGTGCAGCGACTGCTTCACTCTGATTTCAAGCTGCTCAAAGACTCAAAGGAGCTGTTTGCTGGTTTTTACTAATGCCACACAGCTAACGTTGGTGTCAGTGGGTTTTTTACTAACTAGGGGTGTTAACCACGAGTTTCATCGGGGTACGATATTATATCACTTCAATGCACACACAGTGATTCAATGTTTGCTGATATCGCAAAGTCTGAGAAGATATGATTCTGAGACGATGTCATCTACAGTCACTTCTATTTTTATCAAAATCACAAAATGCAACTTAAATATGAATTGATATTTCTATGTCTAAGCTCAACCAGACATTTAAATGAAAAACACTATTTAAAAAATAAAATAAAAACCAGCCTCCTGTTCTCCTTTAAAGCCCCAGTTTGTAACTTATTTGGCTTTTTATCAGCAAAAATCAAATCTGTCTTTCATAAATACGTATTTCACTAAAGTCGAATCACAGCTGCATACAAATGAAAGCTTTCTGGTACCTTAGAATGAGTTGTTACAAGTCGTTACAAATACATAAGTGGGCGACGCACCGAACCGAGGCGGCCATGTTGCATCGCCATTCTACGTTGAGTAGCAGCGTGACCGTAGGTAACCACGGAAACTGAGCGGAGCTGTGGGCTCAGCCTGTTAAAACTGTCACCACTGTGTAGTGTGAGGAAGGACGGAGGCACTGGTGTTGCATTCAGGTGCAGTCAGGCAGACGGCCGTCGGCAAACCAACCGGATGTCATTTTACTCCACCAGAGAAAGACGGTAAAACAATACCACATCACCATGACAACATATTGTCACGCCTGTATTGTTCTGCCTCGTGCTGGCGGACCACTTGTTTACACAGACGCTTGTTTATCCTGTTACATGCAGCGTCTGTTGTCTGTCTGACGTCCGCCCGATTTCACCTGAATGCAACATCAACAATACATTCAGATATGCAACCGCACCGCTAGATGGGGGGAATTCCTACACTGATTGATATTTATTCAATGAAAAATTAAAGAACATCTAATTCTTAATTACAGCAGGATTTAAGTGCGAACCTTTCTCCCATTTAAAAATATTTTTAGAATTAATTATCACCCTATTATCACACCATACACTGCTGTGCAAAATAGAAAATATGAAATTCTTCTGTTATACTGTAGTTCTTGCTGTAACTATCTGTCTCTGTTGGCGGAGCGCGGCATCATAACCTCCATTAGTGATAAAAAATCCAAACTCTCAAGGTACAAGAAAAAAAAAAGTAAAAGCTTCAGCTCTGTGAAAAGCAGCGTTTAGTCTCCCAACTTTTCCCCTGACCACTAATAACACCCTCAAGTTTCTGCTTGTGTGTGTGTGTGTGCCAGGGGCATTTTTCCACTGACATGATCTCTCTCTCTCTCTCTCTCTCTCTCTCTCAATTCAGTTCAATTCAAATTGGCTTTATTGTCATGACGGTTAAAAGAACTATGTTGCCAAAGCATTAGGAATCAATGACACAATACAACTCATGAAACCAAATATACCCTATGCATGTGTGTGAGCATGCACGTGTGTGCTGATCAAGTTCTCTCTCTCTCTTATACACAGTCTAAATGAAATTAAACTTATATACAGGATATAAATAAATAATATGTGTGTGTGTGTGTGTGTGTGTGTGTGTGTGTGTGTGTGTGTGTGTGTGTGTGTGTGTGTGTGTGTGTGTGTGTGTGTGTGTGTGTGTGTGGTGAGATTGGGCATCATTAGACTGTTGCAAAGTTGTTATAAAACATACACATATTGTTCTTAAATGATGACAGTAACAAATGATACTAAAAAACAACAACAATATTAAATGACATCAATAACAGTTCTGATCAGCATTCGTGTACTTTTCTAGTATCGTGGCAGAATGTTACATATTGTGCAGCTAATTTAGTAAATTGTGGATCTTCTCCCAGAAAAACTTCACTTCATCACCTGTTTTCCCCTGATATGATGGATCTGTTGCAGTTATCTTTTGTATGAACACCTCTCTCTCCTTCTCTCTCTGTCTCTCTAAGTATCGATGGACTGTTCTCAGGCCCCGGCCCGACCCCCCAAGCCCCTTCCCAGGAAGATCCCTCCAGACGTGCAGCCGGGCAAACCCCCGAGCTCCGAGTCGGAGACGGTGGACGCCAAGATCGCCAAGCTGATGGGGGAGGGCTACTCCTTCGAGGACGTGAAGCGAGCGCTGATGATCGCGCAGTACAAAGTGGACGTGGCCCGAAACATTTTGCGAGAGTTTGCCTTAGTGGCCCCGAGACTGAACCTCTAGTAGAGAGACCATGAGACGGTGAAAAGGGGAAAACGCAATGAAGCTGTGCCTCTGAAAGAACTGAATTTAACAACAACAAAACAAAAAAAACAAAAAAAGGGCTTCTTCGTTCAGCTTGGCCTCAAACTCTGATCGAAAGAACAAACTATTTTGAGGGAGACTCGCCTTTTTGTTGCCGAACAGAGACGATGACAAGTGGCTGAAACCAAATCACAGCAGAAACACACACACATAAACACACACAAAAGGGAGAAAAGAGCGTCTGTGAATGATTTAAACCTGTGAATGAAAAAAAAAACAGAAAAAAAATAAAAATTACCAGGCTTATTGTTGTTTACAGTGAGCTTTGCCAGTGCTGGCCTCTGGCTTTCAAATGCTCCGACTGTACGTTTGTTTTCAAAAAAGAAAAAGAAAAGCCCTGACCCTCCTCCTGCTACACTGCTGCTACTGTTCCTCTCACATCCTGCCACTCTCCAGTCCAAGACTTTATTTTGAAGGGCTTTTTCACTTCACTTCACAGGCGCAAAAAGACGTTTTTCAGCACATTTCAGCTTCTCGATGCTCAGCTCAGCCAGTCAGAAGAGAGAAGAGTTCATTTTTCATTTTCAACCAGTGGGGGGAGCCAGACTCCGCTGTTTCTCTGTTTCTCCAACACTGTCTATCTCTTGCTTCACCCTCTTCCTCCTCTTCCTTCCCTTGTGTGTGGATGTGTGTGTGCCAGTGTGTGTGTATGTGTGTGTGTGAATTCTCCACCATTTGCCCAGATTCTTCCTGGCTTGTAGGTCTTAACAAGGTCTGGTGAGTTGGGAGCTTAGATGGAGCCAGAGGATGCCTTATTGATTCACTCGTTCCTCTCCTCCGACCCGGAGGAAACTGTCCAGACAGAGACAGAGACAGAGACAGACGGCTGCAGAGGACCGACCGGACCGACCGGACCCACTCCTCTTAGACTTGGTATCTCATTTCAGCAAAGAACGGGGGGAAGCAACGAGATAGTCGGACACTTTATAGTTATCGCTCTTTGTTTTATTTTTTTTGTTCCCAGACTGGAGGAGGATTAATCAGCTGAGGCCTTTTTTTTTTTTAATTACCTTCTTCATCTGAGGACACCAAGCCTATGAATGTATTTGTTCTGCATGAGCAAGCTGTACCTCTGTGCACTCTGAGCTCCCTCCTCAGGCCCCTGCATCCCCCTTTTTTTTTTTTTTTTTAAATGTTTGCCCTTAAGTGATTTAGCAGTTAACATGTTCAGTATTTATGGAACAAAAAAAAAAAAATGTTTTAATTCCTCCTCAGTTGCTCTGTGGTCCAAAAAAAAAAAAAAAAAGCCAGACGATTGTGCCTGCGTTTCAACTCAAGCATTTAAATGACAGCAGCAGCGAGACGTTGGTCTGCTAAAAGCTCAGAGTGGATGCGCTCAGCAGCTGTCACACTGCAGCCCCCCCCCCACCCACTCTGTCTCTGCTTCAATTACACAGCCAGTCATATGGTTGGAAATGTCCACATTTCCCCTTCCAACACACACACACACACACACACACACACAGGTTGGAAGGATTCGCTCTCCGTCCGGGAGTCACTCACTCAGTGTCTCTGCTGCAGTTTTTACGCGTTCTTATATTCTACTAAATGTGAAATGGAAAACGACGGCAGAACGCTGCAGAGCATTCGCTATGAGACGATGAGACGAGTCACGTGCACCTTCAACTGTGCAGGTGAAGTTTAAAACAAAAGAAAAAAAGAAAAAACAAAACAAAACAAAACACCCTTTACCTCAGATGATCTGGAATCAGCTGTACTTCTCCCTGACGACTGCACCATAATCTCACCTATGCACATACTGGATCTGTCCATGTGTCAAACAAACAGTGTTTCTCTTTGTTTCCTCGTGGAGCAGTAGAACAGATGTTAGGGGTGTAGATTGCTATGTTTACATCAAAAATTTAATCTAGACTATTATTTTCATACCAATCAAGAAAGATCATTTCATTTTTTTTTTCTTTATCGTTTTATGCATTGTTTCCTTTTGGCTGTGATAGAACCAGAGTAATTAATTGCTGGGATTTGGAAATGGGAGCATTATACAGTAGTTTATCCAGATTATTTAATAAATTTTTCCATATATAAGTTTTTCTAACATGTTAAACCACAAGGTTTGTTTTTAAAACCTGTTCTGTCAAACTCATACGTTTTTTAAACGATTTTACTGCGTTTGTGTCATTCATAGAGACGACTGTCAAAACTACAAGAATGGATGATGATGACTTCTTGGATGCTTTGGTATAATATTTGCATCTATTGTTATGTTCTAACGGGACATAGATTTACATTGTATCAGAGGTCGTTGTCTGGGAAACAGTGTGACGTGTCAACATGTTTTGGGTTTTAACTATGTCATCTACTGTATATCAGGACTCTGTAGAAACTTTAATTACAATTAACGGTTGATTCATGCAGCCGAGCCGAGGCAGCGTCTGTCTGGGTCTGTGCCTGTTTGTTTATGAGACAGAGAGACAGAGGAAGACCTACGTCCGTCCATCTGTCCGTCTGTCTCTCTGTCTGTCTGTCTGCCTTTGTGCTGTTAGTGAGTCTAACTAACGTCTACCCAGGGAACGAGCTGAATAAACACACAAGATAACAACACGTAGCACTGACCCATTTCCACCTCCACTGTCGTTCCTCCTGAAGCCATCATTAGGCTATCAAAATACATTTCAAAGATGCAGTTTTTTTCCTCCTCACAGAGGCGCTTTTTATTAAAGTGTTGATTGATTTCCGGTCCCCTGTGACGGAGCCTCTCTCTCTCTCCGCCATGTAGATAACAGAGTTTCTGGACAAACATTGAACGGTCTGAGTGGAAAAAAATGCAAAAGAAAAATGTTCAGTTTAGAGCATCATGGTGATACAGCCGGAGGAAATGATGATCCCACTTCTAATAATAATACAACTCACTGGCTTTTTTTTTTTCCTCCACATGTTTGCATAATGTGAGTGTGAATCCAAACATGAAAGCACTTTATTGAGTGGTTTGTTCATGTGTTGGCATCGGCAACAAGTTTCCCCTAATCACAGCATGATGCCATGAGGCGTGATGTGATGTCTGAGGGGAAAGCAGCTTTTAGCAGAGCGACCGGGGTTTTATGGAGCCGTGTGCGACGTGGAAACACTCGACGCTGTCTGTGCTGCCGTACGTTACTGTGACGGAGACCAAAATACAGTAGTCATCAGCAGGGCCGTTGCTAGGAATTCTGGGCCCCCTTAAAGAATACTAAAGTGGGCCCCTCCCCCTAACTTTTCCTTTTTTTTTCTTAGACTACGTATGTATTATCGTTTTTTATTTAGCCTTCTTTGTTTTGATGCTAATGCAGCATTACACTGCAAAAACTCAAGTATCTTAGCAAGAATATTTGTCTTATTTCTAGTCAAAATGTAATTTCTTGTCAAAACAAATCTCATTATACTTAAAATAAGACACATCATATTAAAAGCAGCTTGTTTTTAGACACTTTTTACTTCTTTCAAGCATATTTTCACTTGGAATAAGTAGAAAAAGTCTGATAGTGGAGCAAGTTTTTCTTCCTTATTACAAGCACAAAAAACTTGCTTTCACTGGCAGATTTTTCTATTTATTTTGAATTTAAGTGAAAATTATCTAAAAACAAGTTAATTTTTTAGGTAATGAGTCTTTTTTTAAGTGGAAAGAGATTAGTTTTGACTAGAAATGAGACATTTGGACAAGAAATAAGACAAATATTCTTGGAAAGATGTTGAGTTTTTACAGTGTACTATGAGTATTAGTCAGGGTCTTAAGCAGAATAAATCAGTCATACAAAGATTAGACTACTGGGGTTTTTTATGGGCCCCACTGGGCGCTGGGCCCCTAGAATTATCATCACCTTTCTCCCCTATACAACGGCCCTGGTCATCGGTGAATGCGCTCTTCAATCCTCGCTGTGGGAGGCGCCATACATGCAACAGATAACAGACATAGGGTTGTATCCTCCTCCTCCTCCCCACCATCCATCCATCCATCCATCCATCCATCCAACGATCCTTTTCTCCCTTTCTTCCCTTTTTTTCAGCTGCACTTTAAAGGGGAACACCGCTGCAGTTTAAAATGTACATATGTTAATATTAGGGCCTAAGACAGTCCAGAGAGAATTTGCGATAATGAGCGATGTTGTGTGCAAGGAGGAAGTCTAGAGAACCAAGTCTCTAATCCCATCCTGTTATCATCCACAGCACAGACACAAGATTCACAACACATTCCTTTTTTTCTTTTTCTTTCCCCATGCAGCATTGTGCTGTATGCTAATGCGGCACAACTCCAAAAAAGTATGTCAGCTAAACAAAAAAACACATATAAATGTGTAATCAAGCACTTGTAATAACGCTTACTCATCAGCTAAGCAACTTTATCTGCTCCCCTGACGATGGGAGAGGGAAATTTCTAGACTTGATTTACATTTTCAAAGCTCATGTGATGTTTATATTGTGACGACGCCGACGTCTCTTGATCCTCAGAAAGAAATCTGCCACACTGCCCCCCCCCCTCCCCTTTCTTTTTCCCCCAGCTCACACCACACCACACAGAGGAAACAGGGAATTCAGATGTGGAAATCAGCGGCATTCCCCTTCAACTTGAGATTTTTTTTCTTTTCTTTTTTTTGCACTGGCCTGTTTTTTTTTTTTTACTTTTATTTTCTCAAACTCGTCTCAGAGTTCAGACTTGTCTGTTCCATCGACTCCCTGATAAAAGGGAGGGTGAGTGGCCTTAGGTTGCAAAGGGCAGTTCTTTTGTTGTCTTTTTTTTTTTTATATATATAATATAATTCCATATTGATAGTAATGTGCTCTGGTAACAAAACAAAAAAATGTGTTGATGATATGTAAAACATAGAGTAATGTGCAGTTAATTTATACAATATTATTGCTTTTTCTGATGTGTTATTTTCATGGATAAGTAAATAGAAAGTCACGATCCCTTTGTTTTATTCATTGTTTTTCAGTGTGTGTGTGTGTGTGTGTGTGTGTGTGGTACCATGGGACAGCTGTTTCCTGGCACTTTGTTCCTGTATAAAATAAACACATCACTTTGAGCCAGAGGCTTCAAAATGGCGTGGAAATAAGAAGGAGTCTCACCCAGTAATTATGACTAGAGGGAGCTTCACTCTGCCTGCGATAAGTGAAGTCAGATCAGGAGAAAACCTCTGACAGCTGAACCGACGCTGCTCGATTTAACACTTTTAGGCTGAATTTAACTGCGAGTTATAAAAGTTAGAATTTAACCAGAAGTTATAAAACAAAGTGGGAAATGGTCCTGTTGTTGAACTCGCCCAGTAAACGACACAAGTGGCGACGCAGACGAGGAGAAGCGCCTGCAGTGCTGCCGAGGAGCGATGTGTGGTGTGTTTCTGTCAAGACGTTACACAAGTCTATAGGTTTGTCAACGACAAAGAAGAGATCCAACTGGCAAGTTGGCACACACACACATCCTTGTAATGCTATCTTTGTGAGGACACTAATGTATTTCCTAACCTTAACCATCCAAAACAAATGCCTAACCTTAACCATTACTCTTAACCGAATTTAAACCTAATTATAACCTAAAGTCTTAACCCTAAATCCCTAAAGCCCTTGGAAAAATGTCCTCACTTCCCAAAAATGTCCTCACTCTGTTGGTTAAAAACCAACACCAAAATCGCCGGTCCTCACAACGTAATAAGTACAACACTCAGCATCACATGTAGCTGCTGCTGAAAATAGTCATAGTTCCCTACAGTGGAGGTGAAGATTTCCACTTTAAGTACCTATGAAATGATGGACATGTGTCAATTAGTAGTTAGTTTTGTCTTCACAATGACACACACACTAATGTTTCACCTCAATTAGTGTGATCACTGGATAAAAGATAAAAGATACAGACTGAAATGTCTAAAATGCTACTTCCATCCCCAGTCTAGTGGTCCAGCACAGTCTACTGTCACCAAATTCATAAATATATGAATAAGTGCATATAATGTTGTTGTTATAATGTTCCCAGAAATCCCCCCTTACCTTTAATATTTCCCAGTTTAAGTAGCTGCTCTCTCTCTCTCTCTCTCTAGAACAAACAGGAAAAACTTTATTTACTGTATATGATCTGAAGAGTTTAGAAACCCTTGCTGTCTTGTGGTGAGTCAATGTGAATTCACATCTCAACAGTAATGCTGCTTAAAAATATGTATATAAGATTTTTTTTTTTTTTTTTTTAAATCACAGACACCTCTTATGCTTCGCTCAGTGAGCCAAAAAAAAAATCCTGGAAACATAATCTCTTCAGGCCGTTTACTTTGCTCTGTTAAGATTCAGTCCTTCGTGGAACATTAGCCGATGCTGCAGATACAGATACCTTGGACAGAACAAGTGGTTCGAAAGACCAAAACTGAAAAGTGGAAGCAGTTTTCTTTTTCTGTTTCTCTTTCCCCTCACTGACTTGACCTGAATCATGCACCGTCTGATCAAAACAACTGGCCCCCCTGGCGGTGCTGGGTTTCTATGTCTATATTTTCCACAACATCTTTAGAATTACATGCAAAGGATGCAGGGGCTTAAGCGGAAAAACTCACTTGAGAAATCAGTGACTCTGAGCAGCAGGAAGTTGAAACAGCAGCGCTGTGGCTCATATCCTCCTACACAAGTCTCAGTTGTCCTCCTACCCTTCACATCTACCAGGGCTGAGAGGGACCTGCAGTTGGCACAAACAAACTCACATCCTCCTCACACACAATAATGAACCTGCTAATTAGCACAGAGATCTAACGGCATTAAACACTGGAACGATGTTACAGTGTTACAGCGTTGATTTTCGTCTGTCAGCCGGATCAGCTGCCTGAATTTTGACCTCAGACTCTGACGACCTGGCTGAGCACAGTTAATCTTTAACATTATAGGCTAACACCATTTCACAGCTTTAAAAATGAATAGACTGCTAAACCAGAGCTTATTTAGAAACTGAGCCTTAAAGGGATACGGCAACATTTTTTTTTACGTGTCTTGCCTCACTCCCGAGTCCATGACCAGCAGATAGACACCATCCTTTCGACTGTGCGTGCAGTAACAAGGGAGATAGAGCCGTATCGCCCGTAATTAGCTTAGCTCAAACGCTGGAAGTGTATGGGTAGTGTTAGCCTGCCTCCACCTAAAGTCATCAGAGAAACTCTTCAGCAACTCTAAACGGAAACCGGCGGGCCGATCTTCGTCTCAGAGCTGACAAAACTCTCCGGTAAGGCATCTTGAGCGGTCAAATGCCGGTAACAGGACGAGATCGGTCAAAACGGAGGGTTCAAGCAAAGACGCTTTATTTTGGTTCAAGCTAGCTACATCGAGGGTAGGTTAGCTTCCTATTTCAAAGTAAAAGCACAAATTCTATCGTCATGGTTTTCTGTATGTAAAGGGCAACGGGTGTTTTATTTTGTGAAAGTAACCGGAAGTGCATTGGTCACGACTAGCTTGAGTAGTGCAGAATTCATCCAAACAAAATTGTAAACAACTGGTATTTAGACAAATTAACGACACACTGCTGATCTAAACGGCTACTTTCTCTCCTAAAAATGTTTGAAATGTTGATAAAGTGATATATTTACAGAGTTTAGAGCTAAAATGAAATCAGCTTCTGACTGCTGATTTTGGCTCGGGTAGGAGGCAGGCTAACACTACACTTCCAGCGTTTGAGCTAAGCTAATTAGCGGTGCGCCAGCTCTGCCCGTATCTCCCTTGTTACTGCACGCACAGTCGAAAGGATGGTGTCTATCTGCTGGTCATGGACTCGGGAGTGAGGCAAGACACAAAAAAAAAAAATGTTGGCGTATCCCTTTAAAACCTGTCGTCAAGACTTCTGTGACTTTGTGACGTCACACCAAAGCGGTCACCAAGCCCCCGCCCACCTGAACCCACCACCATCCAACACTTGCAGGTTAAATTTAGGTTAAAAAATTCATTCATCTTCAGGAATTCAACCCTTTTGATTTGTTTACATGATATCTCTGTTTGTAACTCCATTCACTGAAAAGTTTGTTGTCACACTTGGTCACAAAAAAATTACGCAATCGCAACCGCTTGCTCTCGGCATGCATGCATAATAGTTACACAAATAAAGCCTGACAAAAATACACACACCCTCTCTACACAAAGCTCAGTGACGTACTGCAGGGATATCCTGCTCCTAGAGATGTAATATGTTACATTCAATGGAGTTTGGAGGCATGTGAGTGTAGGAGGTCCATATTGTACCAACAAATCCATAACATTTTAACAGCACGTTTATTCCACCTGGAGCGCTCTTTCTTTCACAGAAAAGCAGTGCTTCTTGTAGGCCTATTGTAGGTTTGCTTCTGGGTGTTTGCTCGACAGTTCAAACATGGCTTTATCTGGTGGAAAATACCACAGCTACAATTTTAGATGCCTGGACTCAAGCATGAAGGTCTAAAAATGTTTTACAGTAATGGCAGTGGGATCAAAAATTGCACTTTTCTTTGACACTCAACTGGCTATTGTAAATATTTGGCTGAGGTTGAAATTGCAAAACGAACACACACACACACACACACACACACACCCTTTGCAAAGTGTCATCATGCATCAGGTTGAAGTCTGGAGACTTGGGACCCGTCTTACCTCCGGCCAGCGACGCAGGATGGATGTGGGTAATAAGTTTCTCTAAATGTTGTGTTTTATAAATGTTGTACAGCTCATGGTTTCCATGGTATCTTACTAGGTGAGTGTGTGTCTGTGATGAGTGAAATAACAAACATAGATAAAGTTACAAAACGAGTCCTCCGACACTAACGTGTTTTGTTTATGTAAACACTACAACGAAGAAATACACTTAAGCTGGAACCAGGATGACGCAAAAAACAAATTATCCGGTTGTGTCATTAATCTGACTGTTGTTTTTAATTTGGTTTATTAACCTTATTCATCGTATCCAGCAACATGTTTTCCTCCTTTTCAGTCTTTTTTAAGGATATTTTCACTTTTAAACCTCCACCAGGCCACTTATCTCCTTCACCTTTACCTAAACCTGTTCCTTTTTACAATCCTAATTATTCAGACTCCCTCTCTCTAATCTTAACCTATTCCTTTCACAAATACTTAGACCTATAACCATAGCCACCTTTTTCTTTACCCTGTCGTCTTTCTTTTCTTTTTTACATTATCAGATTTTATTATATCAATGGAAAATGAACAAGTTGCCGGTGCTTTTACACTATTAGATGTAAATTTAACCTAACCCTAAGCCCCTGTGGGCACAAAGTGTCAAAGGGAAAAGCTGTTGCAGAGGGAAAAAAGGGATGGTGTTGGCAGCAGGTAGAGAGAGAGGAAAATGGATTCCTGGATAGATATAACAGGAGAGAAGCCAGGCAGAGAGCCACGGGTGACTGGAGTTACAACAGATAGGCTGGGTGAAATAAATCTGGAGATCCCTCGATCCGACAGACAGACGAGCACACGGAGACAGAGAGAGAGAAAAAAAGGAAGCAGAGCTGGACGTGACAAATTATGGAGAAGAATACTAATGTGGGAGACTGAATGATCTGGCGAGAACAAACGTGATGAAGAGTCTCTTTATAACGCTGCATTGTGTGGTGTTGAATGAATGAAAGGGATAGTTCACCCAAAATTGAAATTTCACTCATTATCTACTCCCCCTCATGTGGACTAAGGGCTGGGAGAAGTTTCAGAGTCCTCCGTGGCTTCTCTGAGTTACAGGGGGTCTCGGCGTAGCAGTGCATGTCCATATAACGGTTGCAAATGGATACCAACTGTCTTCGTAACAAAAAGACACACCAAAAAACATCCAAATACCTCCATGCTGCTCGTATGTAATGTCCGTCTTGTATTGAAGCCCGAAATGCGAAATTGTCCCGAAAAAAATTTAATAAGTCGATTTTTCAAGCTTGTTTGTAGCGGAAGTTTCTCGAAGCTCCTCTTCCCGGTTTGTCACATTTGGACGAACTGGGAAGAGGAGCTTCCGCTACAAAACAAGCTTGAAATATAGACTTATTAAATTTTTTTCGGGACAATTTCACATTTGGGCGCTTCAATACAAGAGGGACATTACATATGAGCAGCATGGAGGTATTTGGATGTTTTTTGGTGTGTCTTTTTGTTACGAAGACAGTTGGTATCCATTTGCAACCGTTATATGGACATGCACTGCTACGCCGAGACCCCCTGTAACTCAGAGAAGCCACGGAGGACTCTGAAACTTCTCCCAGCCCTTAGTCCACATGAGGGGGAGTAGATAATGATAATGAAATTTCAATTTTGGGTGAACTATCCCTTTAAGATCAAGAGCGGAAGGAGACAAGTGGCAGCAGGGCGTTCAGGAGTTCACTGCTTAAGTGGACTCCATTAAACAGTGTATAAGTGCATAATAGATCTATAGTAGCAACAGGTTTCCATGGCAGTGATGCTCAGTGCCATCATGGTGCATAACAGAGAAAAGCAGATTATTAACTCATAGAAAACCCTTGGACTTTTATATTTTTTTTCCCAAAATGTACACTTTATTGTCAACAACAGTACAAGAAACAAAAGTGTGTATTTACAACACAGCTATGGCCTTTTCATAGTACCCTCTTTGGTTTCACTGCTGACCTGATTGTTTGAAAAGGAACAAAAGGCATGAGAACAAAAACAACAACAACTAAGTGCCTAAAAATATTGGCCCACTGCTTCCATGACTTGTAGTTTACCGTCGTAGTAACCATCCCATAACACACAACTGTGATGTCATTGTAAAGATAATGGGGTGGGGGAACCGTGCCATGTTGGTAACACATTCAGAATGTCATCTTTTTGCTACAGTTTAGAAAATTTGTATCCAAGAGATCAAAAAAAAAATTAAAACCAAAAGGACTTTTTATTTTTATTGTATTTTCCATTGCCAGCCGATGATACTTATCAGAAATTGGACAAAAAAATAAAGGTTGATGCTTCTGATGAGCTGTTAAACGGCACATGAGTCATAAATATGAAAATGCATTCAGCAGGTTTGAACTGTGTGACTGTGAACAACTGAACTATAAATATGAAATCCTCTCAAACTATCTTGTCAACAGTTTCTCTTTGGGGAGGGGTGGTGGGAGGGGGGGCGGGGGCAGAGTGTTGCATTGTGGGATGAATTTAAAGCAGATTGATGTAAACCCAGAGAGCCGTCATCTTTACGCACCTCTTCTAATGTGCCGGTCTTCAGTTTGGATTATCCTTCACACCACTCAGCTAAAACAACATAATATAACACTACTGAGAACATTACAGCAGAGAATGAGCGCAGATACTGTATAGCTTTATTCACTCTCATGTCACTCTCCTACCGTATAGTAGTATCTTTTCAACAACACTTGGTGCCTGCAATAGAGGCTTACAAAATCTTGCATGCTGCAGTGTTGCCATCCAGGTACGTATGCTGCACACACACACACAGAATATAAATACATCAAAAAAAAAACAAAAAACACACACACACAAAAAAAAGAGAACATTCAGACCTGGTCAAGGTAAAGCTCTTTCAAAAATGAAAACGTGAAAAAGAAAATACAAAATCTACTCAAAAACCATGACAGGATGGAAGAGGGTCTGTAGAGAAGGCAGGGAAAGACATGAAGGCAACAATGTAGTGTGTCAAAGTAAATCACAGGCAAACATAGTCATTTCAAAATAAACAAACAAAAAGAAATTATATGGTTGAACATCACACTGCAAGTGTTTTGAGTACTTTTCAGATGACTTTTCATGACTTTTTTTTTCTTTTCAGATGAAATTATTTGCAACAAAAACAAATTAGTCCCCATTTAGACTCGCAAACAATGTAAAAAACTGAAGAAGGAAAAAAAAAAAAAGACAGTTGGTTACAAAAACCTCTCATTAGTGGCTGGATGGGTCACAAAGTTTCATCCGCACAAAGGAACTTAGTTGTTTTTGTTTGGATTACAGACATAATAAACTGTTATGTGTATGTATCATCTGCAGCAGGCTACATCCAGTTCCTTATATAATGTTATTATGACTGTCACTATTATAACGTACTGTTGGTGGGGGGGCAGGGGGGCCTCGAACTAAATATTCCTCGAACTAAATATTCAAACAATCCATTTTCCAGTGTTTCAAAACCAGTGAACATAAGTCAGGAGGTCAAGAGATGTTGAGGTTATTTTTTCTATGAAAAGTTTGAGAACAGTTTCAGTGAGTTATACAGCAGTGAAGTGTGTGTGTGTGTGCGTTTGTGTGTGTGTGTCTCTGAGCCAAACAGTGGCTCTTCCACACACAGCCAGCACAAAAAAGTAAAAAAAAAAGAAAACTAAAAATAACCTTTGGCATGCTCAGCTGGGGCGCACACATGATTCTGATTTGTTATACAGGCCTTAGAAAGTGTACAAGGAATTTACATTATTTAAAGAAACTCGAACACAACGAACAAAAAAAAAAAAACCTTAAGGAAAAACAAGGTGGCAAAATGAAATAATAATAATAATAAAAAATAAAAACCCTACCACACAGCCTCATGGAATTTGCTCGAACAAAAAAAAAAAAAAAAAAGGCAACGGGGAGCTTTCACCAGGAACACAACAAGACAAAATGATATTGTTAACACAATGATGCAGCCTCAATGCAGCGACAGCGAGGTGGGACAGCAGGCTGTGGGCAGGAACTTGGTGGAGAATCGCTCTGATTGTTGCTGCGTATGTGGAGCCTGATGGAGCGCGTCAGCAGCCAAACGGGGGTCTGTGTTGTGATGCCACGAGACTTTGGCTTTGGACTGCTTCTTCCCCACAGAGAGACACAGACAAAGAACCATGAGTCAACAAGCATTTCATTTCAGGAGGGTTAAGATTATTAACACGTGACGGTGACGCCCAGAAAACATTTCACAGTTCGTGTCTAATTCCAGTTTATTACAAACTATATAGATCTCACTTCCTTAGCGTTATAGCTGTCAGGTTCATCAAGAAGAACACTACGACAAAGTGATGATCTATAGGCTCAATGATCAATAGCCATATGATCAATAAGTTAAACTGAGCAAAAACCTTCAGGGACCTGATGCATGTGTACAGAAGCAACACTTCACACTCTCCACCACTGGGAACAGGCTGAAGATCATTCACCACATTCATCAACTTAGTTAGACATAGTAGACAGGGGAAGGTATTGCAAATATTTGGCCACAAACAAAAAATAATTGACTTTTTTTTTTGACGACGGTGCTGAATGAAAAGTTAGAGAATCAGAAAAGTGATTACAGATCATCCTGAGGGGATTATGGATTTCATTTCACAGATACTTTTTTTTGTTGTTGCTGCAAATGGCGCCGATATCGGCCAATTCCTTTTTGGAGGGCTTTAGATGGCATAGCCTACTGATGCGTTATTATATCAGTGTCAAAAACTTTGTAAAAGTTCGGTAATAGTTTCATGCGGCTCTCATGTTGTTTTGTTTTGGAGACCTGTTGCATAGTGAACAACACTAAGGTTACTAGACCCAACGCTACATAGGGGTGTAAGAAAATAATGCTACATTAAAATATCGCAATATTTCATGGCCTGATACTGTATTTTTTTTTTTTTTTTTAATTTACAGTTTAGTTTTACAACATATAACAGAGACATTACATACACATACACAACACAAAGACATTCACCAGGAATTACAGACTATTATGTACTTAGAGAATCGCTGTGCCAACATTTCCCCAGTGGGGTTACATTTCTGTCTACACACTAGAAGTCATATACATACAGTAAATACTGGCTATTATAGTCTCTCTTGAGGTGCATTCCTCTCACTTAGTAATTCTTTAATAAGTGTCCAGGGTCCATCTAGTTCATGTAGTACTGAGGCTGCACGTTCCATTAATTCGACAAATTCTTTAAGCCAGTTGATCAAACAAAAATGGCCTGATACTGTATTGATTCTTTAAAGCGCTGTATCTGTCTTTAATCAATAGTTTAACATGGTGACAGTGGTTTTGTTGTTTTGTGTAGGCTATTTGAGCCTCCAACGGTGGCAGTTCCTTTGGTTCACAGTGCACAAAAAGTAGCACTATGATGTAGCATGTTATGGACATACAGGTGCAACTGTCTGGCATGAGTTGTGACAGTATGAAAAGTTGTGAGTTTTCCTAAAAATAGAGTTGTTGTTTTTTTAGAGGGGGATCACAGTATATCGCCTGGCTTACAGTATCACAACATATCCTCTGCCCCCTTCCAGCTTGACTCTTACTAACACGCAGCCGGTCACACAGCGCTTGTTCCAGCTGCAGACACCAGAGTATTAACCACAGGTGAACAATACAGACCAGCTTAGACCTGGTTCACTGTAACAGACCTACAGTATGACCAGGAAGCTACAGATGATAAACGTAAGTGAAGGACAGTTTGTTCAGTGTCATCATTAATCTACACTAACACATTACGATCAGCCCTGCAGCTGTGTGGCTCAGTCTGTTTGCAGCTCGGTGCGTCATGATGAGCTGCTCCTCCCTCCTCCCAGCTGCTGCCTGCGACCCAGTCATCTTTGTTATGTCTGTGTCGATAATGATGCAATAAACTCAATGACCGATTCCTTTCTGATGAGTAATAATGATGATTGCAAATGATGGTTTGAGGGTAAATGTGATGAGAACGAATGACGCCGTGTGGGTCACACTAGGATTGCTGCTGCAGCCACACGAATGAAATGATATCTGATCACCACCAGTGCAATAAACTGCCTGTAACACTGCACCATCCTTCGCAGTTATTTCCATTGACAAGTCATCGGAGCGGTGAAACAAACAGATGTGCTGCTGCTGCTGCTGCTCCGAAACGTGTGCGCTCACTCCCTCGAAGATTGAGATTCATAAAACAGAAGTTTAGGCCTTTTAAACCTAATGAAAAGTGTGTGTCTGACAGCAGTTAGTCAGTCATCACCTCTGTTGTTACAATTTGTCACCATTTATCTGTCCATGGCACAGGAAGACGATGTGGCCCATTCTTATAATCTCACCGCCAAAGCTCTGATTGGCTCGGCTGTTCTTCCAACCACACACACAGACCGACACTGCGGTAATGATCATAATAGCAGACTGATTTGAATCAATGAACAAATCAGCGATGTAGATGGGTGATCCAGAGATCTGGAGCCAAGCTATAATTTCTCTAAGCCAGTGTTTTTCGACCTCAGGGAAAGGAGCTGAGAGGTTTTCACTTAAATGGATAAGAAAAGAAAGAAAGAAAAAGTCTATTTCAGCTACACAAAGCTGTTTCTTTTTAGCTGATGGGATACACACATTTTCTTGAGAATTATTGATTTAACCTCTTCAGGTCTCTAAAGACAAACAATCTAAAAAAAAAGATATTGAATTGAATCGCAGCTTATCGTGGTATAAAGAGCAGCCCCCCGAGTGCTTATTTTTGTAGCAAGTGAACAGATGGGTTAGGGGGGTAAGGGGTTAAGATTAGGGTTTATCCAAACCAACCAAAACCTTCAATAATAAGAGTTGTAATAAACTCTGATGACTTTCAAATGAAACGACTTAGAAGTTACACTTGAACTTGTCTTACCTCTTTCATCCAGTCTGAGCACCTTTTACACAGTGTGATTGTTCTCCTCCAGCTTCTTGCTCTCCTCGGTCGTTCCCACTTCTTTCTCGCCAGTTTTCCAGCTCCCTTGTCTGTGGTTAAGACAGAATTGCAAAAAAAAAAGAAAAAAAAAGCCAGATTTATTTCAGCTACAGATTGAATTGACCTTCTTTTTCTTTTTTTCTCCTCCTCCTCTCCGTGTCTGCATTTGTCCAACTAGTTTAGCAGCACGAATGGTAATGTAAACTTTTTCAAAGCTGGATTCACTCGTTTTAGTCTCACAGCCAAACACTTTATACTGTTACTTTACTGTGCAAGTTTGTGACCTTCACCAACTCTCTCTCTCTGGGAACTAGGCTATCAAACTTTATTGAGGAGAGTTTCCTATGTGAGTGCTACACCACAGTGGGTCAAGGGGGAAGTGAGGGACAGAGTAGGGGATGAAGACATGGGAATGAAAAGGGAAACGAACAGGCAGTGTGACTAGTGCAGATAACAGGAGAGGAGGGGAAAAAACACTTTACTGTCCTCTGTGTGAGTTTAGTTAAGTTTAGTTTCTGTTTTATTTTGAAGTCGTGTCTTCTTGTGAGTTTGGTATATTTCATATCCTTTGGTTAGTACTTTGTTGTTTTCTTTTGCACTTTGGATTCCTTGTTTTTTTCCCCTGACTCTTTTGTTGCTACTTTGTTTCTGTTGTAGCTACTTTGGTTACCTTTTATTTACCTTTTTCCTAAATAAACACTTGGTTGCTCTTTGCCAATAGAATAAATCTCCTTGTTGTTTACAACTACTTCCGGGTAGAAAACCAGCATGAGAACAATAGTGACGGACGAGAGTTTCGCTATATATCTCATTTTTCATGTTATTATATCGCCATTTAGATTAATCTGATGTTTGTAAAGTTTATAAAATCAATGATTGGACAAACATTACTATTTACGTGTGCACATTTTTGTAATTAGTCATGGTTCATATAAGGTTAGATTAGCTGGGCTAACGGTTAGCTACCTGTTTAACTTTAATAACTCAGTGACTCAATAAACGCTCCATGAAAAAATATTTTCTCCAGCGGATATCTGAGTACAGCTGACGTCCTGGTGTTAGCTTAAAGCATAACTACTGCCGTTAGCTTAGCTACCGCCTGTGTTAGCTCCGTCCCTGTCAGCTGCAGCCACTGATGCTTTCTAGACACTGCATTCCCCCACACTGAATAAATACAACACATAGCAACACAAAACACACACAAAGCAATAGTAATGTTTCTTCAATCATTTCAGATTTGTCTAAACGGTGATAGGGCGTGAGAAATATGATATACAGTAAACTCTCGTTTGTTACTACTGTTCTCAATTACATGCTGGTTTTCTACCCTGAAGTAGTTGTAAACAACAAGGTGATTCGGTCTATTGAGTTTGCATTTGGGTTCTGCTATTCCGTAACGTGACAAACACCACAGCAGAAATGTGAAGGTCTTGGATGTGGATGAGCTGCATCTCAGCCCCTTTTCAGGTGGTCCCATCGGTTCTGTACGATGTGTCCAGGACTCGGTGAAGCAAACATGCTGTTGGACATACAGCTTGACCTTCTGACCGCGCTGCAGGCTGCACACGCTGCTGACTCGTCGTTCGAAGGCCAAACACCTGTCACGTTCCTATGTTCCCTCTCTTTGCACCGTTGCTACGTGCTCTGGAAACCTGATGATCATCCATCCTCAGGTGCTTACTGCTCCTTTGATATGTGTGATCGTTTTAGGGGCGAGCGCGGGTTTGTTCGAGTGTGTTGTCAGAGCCACTGGGTGCGTAACCCCTGACAACGTTACTGCTGGTTATATTATTCTTACTTTGCACTCTCTCTCCAGGGGGGAACAGCAGCTCTGGTTTCTGCTGTTTGGGATGCAGCTAGCAGGAGCAGAGCCACCAGCAGGCACTTGAAATTGAAATCTAAAATTCAAATGTGTGCACCGATGTGTGTGTGTGTGTGTGTGTGTGTGCATGTGTGTGCTTGAGTGTATGATGTTGCTGTACCTTGAATTCTTCATGTGGAGCCAGTAGATGAGTCCCACCACTGCAGCAGCTATGAGGAGGCCTACCACGACACCCACAATGAGCTTTGCCTGGTCTGGTGAGCCCTCTAAACCTGAAAACAGACAGCAATGCTCACCTTCAACACACACAGACACACACACAGCACCTGAGATACTGTCTCAGCTTTGTAATGATGAGAACATTACATCATGTGTTCTTGGTGCTAATACGTTAGCTTGTGCTATAAAAGAGAGAGAGCCAAAATACCACCACCGCAGCAAAATGTAATCAGCCGACACTTTATCACATGACGGCGTAATGCTTTGACTCGTTTATAGTTCATGTTCTCATTGTTATTGCAGTCACTTGAAAACTGAGAGGGACTTTGGTTTAGGTTCCAGGAAAAGTAACTGTAACATCAGCAAAACTGTGAAATGTTGGGATGTTTCAAAGCAGATCATGTGTGTTCAGTTGTGTTCTTTTTTAATAGAGCAGGAGAAGCTGCACTGATAAGACACAACGCTCGGTCTGACTGCTGCGTATCAGTGTGTCGGAGTCGGAGAAGACAAGAAGAAAATGCATTAATGTCTGAATGTCATTCCCCCTTTTTTTGCTCTGACATTCTGCTCCGTCACATTTGTGCATTTAACAATCCTTCATCTCAGTCGTCTGCAGTCTGGCTGACGACGTGTAAGTGTAGACGCCGTGTGGAACCTGTCATCCAGCCTCATTTTGTGCCCTCTACCCTGATTTTTTGCTACAAGTATAATTAATGGTTTCAGTGACTTTTACAGAGCGACGGGTGATGGAGATTGATGCAAACGCTGTTATTCATGTTGGACCATAACTGTATCTGCTTCAGTAACACCGAGATACTCTGGTTATGATTCTTGTCCTGTTTATTTAAGACACTCCCACCCAGTTTCCTGCCAAATTCAACCATGGACCAGATGTCCTTGAATGTCTCATTTCAGTCCACCTGCTCCCCTGTCTGGGCTGTCTTTTTTTTTTTTTTGCCCAGGAAGGTCCTGAGCCAAATGACCCAAGAGTATCTAAGTGGCAGCCATGATCCTCGAACCGATAATGAGCTAAGCTTTGCACCCAGCATCTGTAATTTTCTAATAAAGACAAGTCACTGCGTACATACAGTATGTGTGTGTTTGGGTCCTGTGTGTCTGTGCTCCACATCTCAGTTGTGATATTGAAAAAAAACAAAAAACAAACAAGCCTAAAACAGCTTAAAAAAGAAAAAAGTTTCCCAGTTTCTGTATAAAGAATGAGGTCTCATTCACATCTCCTCTGCTCTCCTTCTTTTCTTTTTCACTGCAACTTTGTGAATAATCTAATTCCTATGTTTGTTTGTCTGATGATGAACAAACTACAGTATTGTGTTTAGATGAGGCTAAGATACTGTACGTCCTCCCACACTGCACTGACGTTATCCACAGGCTACTGTATCTTAAGTAGGGGTGTGCCAAAAAATCGATTCACATAAGAATCGCTATTCTCATTTAATACGATTCAGAATCGATATAAAATGTCCCAAAATCGATTTTAAAAAAATTAAAAAATTAAACAAATCTGCTCAGTCGGCCTCCATTTCCTTAGAATTTAAAAGGCAGCATCTTTAACTCTTTAACACTATTTTTTTTAATAAAGAAGTACTTTTAATTGTGTTACTTAAGCAATATGTGATATTGCTTTTATGCAACAGTTTCAACAATTCCATCTAAGCATGGATAAATGTTTAAAACTCAATAAATGTGAAAAACTTTAGACACTTTAGTTATTCTGTCTTGCAAAGCAGACTGGAGTAGATCATGAGGATCCTTTGCAAACAGACAGACTGAAGCAGAAATCATTAGGAATCAAATCGTTTTGAATCGAAAATCGATTTTGAATCGAATCGTAGCCCCAAAAATCAGAATCGAATCTAATCGTGAGATAGTAAGAGATTCCCACTCCTAATCTTAAGACTTGAGTCTTCCTGTACGTGATTGCATTTTAACATTGTGATCAATGACTTGTCCGTTTATGAAATTGCGTCTTATTACTGAACTTGTTTGCTGTATTTTCTCATGAAAAATGTTTCATGATGTACTGTTTTATTCCCTCTCACAGCTGAATCGGTTATTGGTTTTACTCCATCTTCACCGGGCCTGTGTCTTAATTAAGATGCTGCTCATCGTTTGAGTCGAACCATCAAAAATCTCTCCCCAGTTGCTGCCTCAATAAATATTGTCAGACACTTTCAACTGATCTCTCTTTATTGATCTGTGTAATTTTTCTAATCTTGCTTTGAGAGCTTGACTAAGCCAGAAGAATAATGGAGATGTAAAAGCTGGAATGAGGCTGAAACAGCGATGTGTGTTTGTGTGTGTTTGTGTGAATTGATGAATATGGGTCAGTTTACAGTACACACACACGACTGTTAGTCAGATAAGAGGCTATCAACAACAAGAAGAAGAAAGGTCTACAAAATAAAAGATAAGGGCAAAAGAAAACAAAAGCTTACCTTGTTCTCCTTCAATCTCCCTAAAAACTGAAATCAAACAGAAATAAATTAGAAATCATAAAAATAAAAAGCCAAATAAAAACATACATAAAGGTGTTTGTTCAAAGAAAACCTGCACTGATTCTGCCTCACAAGATGAAATCCAATGTTTTGCCTAATTACGTCTCCCCAACAGACAGAGAAATGCAACAATACCTTCTAAAAGCAACAATTTACTGGGCTTTTACAACACATGCCAAACAGCGGCTCTTCTTCGACTGCAGGGGGGGGAAAAAGGAAAAGGAAAAGGCGAGACGAAAAAGAAATCCAGCCAAAACCCCAAGAAAGAGTGATGATGGTGGAGGAGAGACAATAGAGAGGAGGATTATCACAGGCAGAAAGGAAGGATGAGGATGAGGAGGAAGAGCAGTGGTACAGCATGTATGCATGAGATGAAAGGATAGTGCTGTGGCATTAAGTGTTTTAGCCTCTGACAGGCCTGCTGGTCCTACACTCCTTCTTGTTTTCTTTGTTTTTTTATCCCCCTCCACTCCAGTTTCTATAGTGTGAGGATTTAGTGCAACTGTTTTTTTGCCTCCACACATTTAAATGTAAGTTTTTTACATAAACACATTCTGCAGCCGTTCGTTTGATTCAGCAAATACCTGCTGTTGATAATAGGTTTAAGCTATTGTAGAGGATGAAACAAAGAACAATTATACAGTGTTTTACATAGAGGGGAAAAAAGAACAAGTCTCTTCACATTCAAAGATGCTGTGGCCACAACAGCTGAGTGTTGTTGATCTGTGTGTTAATTCAACTGCATCAAAAACCCTCTGGTTCCTGGTGAAAGATTCATTCCTCGAGACAAAGAGCAAACGTTGGTGTGATGATTTGTGGGACTTTTTTTTTTTTTTCCCTCTAAAGCTCATCATCATACCTTGCTGGATAGTTTGTGGTTTAGAGTGCGAAACTGAGGACATAGTTGTAGAAAAACGTTGTGGAAAGTCAGTGGAAAGTAGCTCAAGCTGCTGGAGAAGTCATCATGACACGTCAGCGTAATGTCAGCTGGTTTCACTTCTCTAGTTCTTCTCTCCTCTCTCTGTGTGCTCATAGACAATATACTGGTAGTTTTTATTAGCTGAATTTACAGTTAAGCTTTTGTTTTTTGAGACAACAGAACAAGAATTAAACAGTGACTGAAACACGACCACATGTTAAAGGGATAGTTCAACATTTTGGCAAATTGGCAAATTAATAACACAACTTTACCAGACAGAGTTGTTTTAGAGGGAAATTCATGCAAAACCGCTGATGCACGTTGCCTTCAGGGACAGTTTTTCATCAAGCAGTCTCTGAATTTCCCTCTAAAACAACTCTGTCTGGTAAAGTTGTGTTATTATCTCATAGCGTGGTGAATGTGCAGGTCACAACTTGTCCACCAGAGCGTTGTGGAGTTGTTGGATTGTGTATTTGATGAGTTTGATGAGGGAAACCAAGAAATCCCATGAGCCTCTGTAGCGTAGCTCTGAGCAGCTCGCGGCTCTGCTCCGCCGTTCTAAAAATAGACAATTAAAGGTAACAAACCTACTGCTATGACTATAGGGATTGTGGCAATGGGCCAATTTGCCAAAATGTTGAACTATCCCTTTAACCAGCCGTCGTTTCCAAGCTGCTGTTAAAAGTCTGATTTTATAACCGACTAAATCATGATGTGGTTCCAGCTTTATTTACTTTTAATACCACCACTCAGAGAGAAAGTTAAAATATAATCAATGCTTCAGCTCTTCAGCCAGTGTCGCAGCGTCCTTGATCCCAAACTATTCAACCACAACACTGCCTTGATTTGAGAAGAAAATGTAAATATTAAATATTTAATATACTCCATGTATTTAATTTCCCTTTCTCTGCATATTTTGCTTCCGATATCTATTTTATTGTTTGGATTTTTAATTCAGTCCATGCACTTCTTATCAATATATTCATAAACTCCAAGTTGCCTTATTCCTATATACTTTGTTTTGTGAGCTATGTTGGTACAATGACCCAATTTCACTGTGTTACTCATTAAAATTTTATCTTATCTGGAGGGATGACCATAAAAAAACGAGATAACTCAACCCGATGCAACTTGCATTGTTCTTTACTGCAGAGAGGCGTTGAGTCGGTGTTTGCTGTGCGTAGATGTTTTCCTGTTTAATGTCACATCTCATGTAGAACCAGAATTGAAAGCATTACAATGAGCAGTCATTATCAAAATGATGCTCCAGTTGGTTATCATGCTGCAGGCAGGATTCCTGTGAAGCAACACAATCATCAAAACAGCAGCGGCTTGTTTGTTTCCTGCCTAGCCGAGCCACAGGAAAGCTGACGGTCAATCTGAAGAGCCGGCTGCAGCCGGAGTTAAGTTGAAATCTAATTTGACTTATTTGTCTCCTCCTGCCTGGTCTGGTCTAATTAAAGCAAAGCAAGTGAAAAGCTACACAAGCTACAGCTCTCTGACTGTCTGCAACACAGAAGTAAAATGCAATCGCTCTCATTTCCTCCAGTTGGGAAAATACTGTAGTCACAGCCAAGGCCGTAACCATGGAGTCAACACTGGGGGGGGGACCAAATCTCTCTCTTTCTATACCGTACTTTCCGGACTATAAGCCGCTACTTTTTTCCCCGCCCCGGTGTCCCAGCTCTCGTCTCTGCACACCGCAACACAAACACGCTCCATAACCATAATCTTTTGTTAATGACGGTTAAGACTACAAACACACGCGCCGTAACATCGTATATGTTATGTAACGTTATCCACCGCTCCATTTTTTGATTTTTCGCCAGCTTCGTTGTAAACAAATGCACATGGGCGAGAGGAGCGTAACCAAAACAGAAGAAAAGCGAGCAGACTGTCACAGTTCCCTACTGTCTTTCTGTGTAAATCTCAATCTCATGTTACAACATGAAAACCTGCAGCTTATATTCAAGTGCGGCCAATATATGTATTTTCTTTTAAAAATTAGCTGGTGCGGCTTATACTCAGGTGCGCTCTATGGTCCGGAAAGTACAGTAAATTCACTAACACATGGGATACTTTTTTCTTTTTTAAATCAGCTAGCTATATATTGGGGGGGACATTTTGAGCATATTTGAATTTTGGGGGGGATGTGTCCCCCCCAATGTATATGGTAATTACGGCCTTGGTCACAACTCAGAAACACTAAATCCAATCAATCTAAGCAGCAGCTTCCTGATGAGCAGGAACTTACTGGAGGAAACGTTGATGGTCATCACGTCGTTTCCCAGCGTGTTGGTGACGAAGCAGCTGACAGTCAGGTTCGCCCTTGGGATCACGATGATTTTATGGATGGCCTTGCCGTTCTGGTAGGTGGTCTCCTCCTCCTGGAGACATTCACAGGAATAAAAGGTTTCAGTTTGGTTGTTTTTTTTTTTTTCAGGTGAAGAAACATCTCAGAGCAGCCTCTCGAACTGCACAACTTTTCTATCCTGCAGAGTATTTTGTGTATTGTTTGACAGATGGGGAACGATTGGATGCTGCAAAGACAGATAAATGGAGTAAAGTACTGCAAATGTCAACATCAGATAGGGGAGCTGAACTCTGCCACAAGAGTCTGACTGTAAAAGCTAAACTGCAAAGTCACTCTGAATGCAGCAGCAGTAAACACACAAAACATCTTCTTCTTCCAGTGAAACTAAATCCAACTGAAAAAAAAAAAAAACTTTCCCACTCAGTTATGATGAGGCTTCCTCACAGAACGTCTTCATAAGTACATTATTTATTAGAGTGAAGGCTGTTCTGTGCCGAGGCTGAATGTCACCTCTATAGCAGGGAGAAGGTTGGTTGCCTCTTATTACCTTAGCCTAACTTTTAATTTAAAAAGGTAACACACTTTTAAAGGAGCACGTTTACCTGGTTTATCCACTTCTAACAGCAACATGTGCAACATTGTGTGGATTTCCGCTGATGTCTTAAAGGGATAGTTCACCCAAAATTGAAATTTCACTCATTATCTCCTCCCCCTCATGTGGACTAAGGGCTGGGAGAAGTTTCAGAATCCTAAAAAACATCCAAATACCTCCATGCTGCTCGTATGTAATGTCCGTCTTGTATTGAAGCCCCGAAATGCGAAATTGTCCTGAAAAAAAAAGAAATAAGTCTATATTTCAAACTTGTTTTGTAGTGGAAGCTTCTCGAAGCTCCTCTTCCCGGTTCGTCAGAATTGGACGAACTGGCAAGAGGAGCTTCCGCTACAAACAAACTTGAAATATAGACTTATTTCTTTTTTTTCGTGACAATTTCGCATTTCGGGGCTTCAATACAAGACGGACATTACATACGAGCAGCATGGAGGTATTTGGATGTTTTTTGGTGTGTCTTTTTGTTACAAAGACAGTTGGTATCCATTTGTAACCGTTATATGGACTATAATGCACTGCTACACCGAGACCCCCTGTAACTCAGAGAAGCCACGGAGGACTCTGAAACTTCTCCCAGCCCTTAGTCCACATGAGGGGGAGTAGATAATGAGTGAAATTTCAATTTTGGGTGAACTATCCTTTTATAAGTCAGGAACGGAGCGTCTTTAAAGACTCATGTGTCTGTCACTGCGCCGAGACATTTAATCTCTTAAGATGTTGCATACAATCCCCCAATCTCATCTCATGAAAAGTTGCCAGTTTGGAGATGGGATGGCTTTCACAGGGCAGTAGTAGCCTTTATTTATGGAGCTTCCTGCTGCGTTCATTATTATTCCTCCTGAGTAACGCCAGACCTACGAATGTTCGCCTTAACAGGACACTTCAGTAGCTGTATAGGGGAGGAGATGGTGCTCTGCTCCAACAGTTGTGCACAGTCTCAATGTAAAACCACTGACTGAGTGAAAACCTCTGTAGTTTTTTTTTTTTTTACTGGAACTGCAAGAGCAAAGCAAACTCTGACAGGCACCTCAAAGAACACTTTAATCACACCACACTGCACTGTTTGCTGATATTTTGCTTTATTTTGTTCTTTTCTTCCATCATCAGCCTAACTTGACACACACACACACACACACACACACACACACACACACAGTGCAACACTTACATCTGTGCTGTTCACGCTCCACTGGAAGGTGGGCTCTGGTACGGCGTCGGCCTCGCAGGTCAGGACTTTGTACTTGGCGTCTTCGGCGCGCTGTTTGGTCAGGCTGGTGATCACAGGCTTCCCTGGTGTGGACACAATGTTCTCTCATCATGACACAACATTTCACCACACTTAAATATTTCAAAGTGTTGGAGACTGCATGGGTTTGTAAAAAAAGAAAAAAAAATGCTTTTGATGCTTTTTCCAGAAAAAACACCACTGAGCCCATGACTAGAGCCGTGGTTTTAATTAATGAATGTGCTTCAGCTGATAATAGAGATACAGAAATGCAGGCTCCAGGGATATAGCCACACACACACACACACTTACTGACCTTCTACTACCAGTTCAAAGCTCTGGCGCTTTGCGAGTCCGCTCAGGGAGACCTCACAGATGTAAAGTCCTGCGTCAGCGTAGACCAGCTTGCTGAACTCCGGAGCCTTCACTGCTTTACCGTCCTGCAAAAACATCCACGCAAACAACATTGGTGTCTTGTAAAGCCAAGCTGCTCCTGTAACTCTGATCAATCACGACAACGACAATACACAAAGTCCTTTTTCATTTTCCATTGTCATTTTTTCAGCTGCTCCCCCCTCTCTCCCCCTCCCATCAAGGACGCCGTGTAAAATACATGAATGTACAATGTCAGCTCTGCTCAGTTCCCATGTCCATGGTCACAGGAATGTTCATTTGAATTCAGTGTACAGAAAACATTTCTGTATGTAAGGAACTGAAGTCTCTGCATTGATTTTTGTCTCCTACATACTTTTCTTTCTATGTCTTTCTGCATTTGAACACGGTTTAGCTTCAGAAACACAGATAAATCTCATTCTACCATCCTATCTGATCTTTGTATTTTGGGCAAACATAATATATATACAGTACAGCTGCTACTGTGCAACGGTTTGAGGCAGGTGTGAGGAAAAAAAGCTAAACTAAGAATGCTTTCAAAAATGGAAGTGTTATTAGATAATCTGCATCAATTAACAAAATGCAGTGAATGAACAGAGGAGAAATGTAAATCAAATTAATATTTGGTGTGACCACCCTTTATATATTTTTGAAAACATTCTTACTTTACAGCGTTTTTTCACACTTTTGCACAGCACTGCATGTGCATATACTGTAAAGAAATCATCAAATATTTATATTGATATAAGTTAATATATATGTACATTTCCATCTTATTTTTTATAGTTTTAATGGTTTACTTATTTAGAGTGAAGGGAAGATGGGGAGGGAAGGGGTATAGGGAGAAAAAGTTTGCTCTGTTCCTTGCCTGTAAAAATGTCTTGTTTGATTTGGTGTAATTTGCAAACAAAACTAATAAACACATGCTTGAGAAAAAAAAAAAAGTAAATGTATATTGTCTTATATATTATATCTAAGTGCAACATATTATACCATGATCACATTTTTAATTCGTGCATACATTTGACTATGAATATTTAATGTATGTTATTAACTTATGTCTTTATATATAGAGATGATATATGAGTTCATAATAAAATAGTCTATTTTCAAGTGACAGATATAGTTCTATATCAGTCCTCGTGACACAGGGAAATATATCTGACATTTAATAAATGGTAAGTAAATGGCTTGACACCCACTGAGCTCCTGAAGTGATGAGGGAAAAATAAATCATAGCAGTGTCTAGTGTACATATGAGCTCAGAGTGAGTCTCGCTCTGAGTCTCTGCTGTCTGCTTTTATGACTTGCTAAAGAGAAGTTGGATAGAAACACACCCTGTTCATCTCAATGCCACTTGCAAATCAGCAGCAACCTGCACACGTTACCTTCGACCATGACACTTTGGCTTCACCCGAGGCGTTCTTCTCCATCTTCACAGTCAAGGTGTCCCCCACTTTTTTCACGATCTTCCCCTTGGGACTCAGACTCAGGTCCAGGTCTAAAAAAAACAACAACAACAACAGCAGAGACAGAGTTGGTTTGGTTTAGTTTGGTTGAGCTGAAGCTGTAGTGCCATGATGCTATAAAACCATTCATCATTCACCGCACATGAACCACTTTCAGCCGACACCTTCAGCCGAGGCCTTCCCTTTAAACACATCTGCAGACTGGAGAGCCACTCAGCAGAACTCATTCCTCCATCAGGGCCAAATTTGACCAGAATGGTAAAAAAAAAAAAATGTTCTATTTTTTTTTTTACAAAGTTGGAAAAGTAAAAGTCAAATTCCTGGATCTGCCCCCAGAAAATGAATGTCTCCTTCTCTGGCTCCCTCCCCCCCTCCCTGTCCCTTTGGTAAAAACATTATCTCCTTGGCGATGATAACAACCCACTCATTTATAAAAACCTAAGAGATTTTTCTGTATTCTCTTGTACAGCTCATTTATCCATTAACCTTGTTTAGCAACCGTCTTTTTTTTTTTTTTTAAACAACAACAAGCCTCTGACTTTCAAGGTTTCACCTCCTTCATGTGCTTGTTGGGCGGATCCTTGCTCTGTAGTTATGGACGGTCAGCTGACAGCTGCTGCTGCTGTGGCTGCCTCCCTGCCTGCTGAAATTCATATTTCTCTCCTTTATCAACAACTCACATGTACAGAAAGATGGATTTTTTTCTATTTTCTGCAGCTGCTAACTCACATTGCTTCATAATGAGTTGACATTTCAAAAACTCTTCCCACAATCAGCACACCTGCTGTCAGTGGTAATCACTTTGGGTAGAAAATGAGTACAGGCACGGCACCACACTGACTCAGACTAACTGCAGCCTTTCATTTACAGGAAGGTGCTAACTTCTTCTTTCTTTCCATCTTACTCTCCAGCTTATTATAGAAATGATGAAGCTGATGACCAACATGTTCAGACCTCAGTCTCTCCTCTGACATGTCTGGAAAAGATCGTCACCATACATTAGCAAAGAGAGTATTTCTAAGATGCGCTGCAGAGCTAGTAACTGTATGTATGAATGTCCACAAGGGGGCTTGAGCCAGTACCAAAAGGTGCAGTGCAGTTCACTTTGGACAGGTCACATACACATATAGAGACACATCGAGACACAACTCTGGAAATGTGGGAGGAAACCCAAACAGACACAAAAGCCATTCAGACAGAGTAAAGTGACAGTAAAAGGTAATTAAAGGGGAACTATGCAAGTCCGGTGTGTTGCTAACCCTCCTCCTGGCCATGTGCATTTATTTACAATGAAGCCAGCGAGAAATCAGTCTATAAAGTGGTAAATAATGTTTCATATATATATATACGTATATATTAGGGCTGGGACGATATGCTTTTCTCCCGATTCGATTCTTCTACGATTTTTTGGATGGCGATTCGATTTAAATTGCGATTCTACAATATTGCAGATTCTCTCGATTTTTAGTCTGCATTTTTAACATTTATCTGCACACAAATACTGTAGTGGCCTATAAATTAACATACTCCATATAAAGTGAACTTAAACCCTTTTCAAAACCTGTACTCTCTTTATGTAAAAAAGGCGAACAAATGCACATTGCACAATATTAAAAAAAATCTATTTTTGAAAAAAAAAAATCGATTCAAAAATCGTCAAAAAAGATATCGCGATATATATGCGAATCGATTTTTTCTCCCACCCCTAATATATATATATATATATATATATATATATGTGTGTGTGTGTTGATATGAAACATTATTTACCACTTTATAGTATCTGTGTTGTTTAATCTGTCACAAACCAGAGATTATAGGTTACGGGGGCGTTTGCGTCACCGTGCCGCAGAGACGAAAACTGGGACAAAGTTGTTTGTTTTTCCAGCCAAGAGACTCAATAAGTGGCACGCACGTGGCACGTGGAAGGCAGAGAGCCTCCATTCTCCCTCGTAACAAGTTAAGCCATTTATCAAACCATCATAATTACTACAAAGCTGTTTAATTAAGGTAAAAATGTAGCATAGTTAAGCTACAAATCCTGCATAGTTCCTCTTTAATTTGATAAACTATCGTTATCATCTGAGGAATCAGCCCATCCCATCATCTGATCTCCACACAGGTCAGGGTAACACCATTGTGTACCTGAGATCATTTATATTTAAACTGGGCTCCACAAAAACACTGCATGTAAAATTAAGTACTAAATAAACAGCCTTCTGTGATGAGAACTTTTGCAGAGTTGTTGCAAGCGCATTCAATGAAACTAAAGCAATTCAAGTAATGGAAAAAGTTTAGTAAACACATAAGCATTTTTACTGCATTACTGAAATAACTATAGAATAACTTTAAATTTGATCTCTTTGAATGACTCTGCAGAAATGGCACAAAAAGCCTATTGAAGCATTGTAGCTGTAGCATTTCTGAAGCCTTTCGTTTTCCCTGACACACACACACACACACACTGTAAGGCAGCAAGATCAAAGCAATAAATTAGTGTCATTATTATGATTATTATTTTTTTGCTGTAATAGAATATTGGGTTATGCCAAATAAATATGGTAAATAAATAAAAGCTATACTTCAAAGACAGCAGTGACACGTGAAGCTTAGTGTGAGCTCAGTTCGTCAGGGAGAGAAACCGTCGTCTCCTTTTTCCATTTCCATTCACAGTTCCCTCGTCCTCCCCCTCTCTCCTAATCAGCTGTCTTCAGGTGTTCGCCGCCACCAATCGGATCCCACCACATCCTCAACCAGCCAATAAACACAGTCCCTGTTGTACTTTAAAATTTGTTTTCCTCTCTCCTGCTAACCCATTTCAGTGTTTTCCCTCTCATTCTTCCGCTCTTGCCTTGTTTTGCACATGGAAATAAAAGTTCAGTCTCCTCTGATTGAAACATGGAACAGGGTAACGCTCCCTTCTTGTTAGTGCGTTTACCAGACAGTGTTTTCTCACTGGGAGACACATGTCAGAGCTGATTCTGGGATGTGGATGGAGTTTTGTTTTGGTGCCTTTTGGGCATGAGATTAACTGCTGTGCGGTGGTGCATGTTGGGGAAACATTTCTTTCTATAAGATGTGTGAAATGCACTGAAACTGAAATGTGGGGCACAGAGGAGGAGAAAAAACGTGTCTGACTTGTTGTTTTTTTTATTACAATCATAGGACCCATTTGAACTGAAGACTCTGAAACATACACCTGGGAAAGCGAAGGAGTAATTGCTTGAGGGAGTGCTGGTGGATGGTAGGAGGGAAAACAGCTTATCAGTTCCCCAAGCTTCTCGCACACCCAAACACTTTGTCACTTTGACTCAGTCAATGTCAGAAATTTCTAATTAGTTCTCCTCCTCCCCGCATGGCACGCCACACTCTGCATCCCTGCCAGGCGGGGCTCTCAAAGTTTAAAGTTGATTACCATTACTCAGTTCCCATGACTTTATTTACAGCGAAGAAAAATGCCTTGTTAAGGCAAAGCGAAGACAGCAGTTGGAGGTTGTTGTTTTTTTTGTCTTAAAGGACAATTCTGGGCAAATTCAACTCAGGGCTGTATTTTCCTAACATTTTAGGTCTAAAAGAAGGAATCTGAAGATTTTCAGTTTAATCGCTCCTGTTTTGCGGTAGTTGTGTCTGTCCCCGCATCGCCATGGCAGCGATGAATGGGAGCGGATTCAAGTTCCACTGTTTAGGCTGTTTCCAGCCCTCAAAGCCGCAATGTTTTTCCACAGACAGCGTCAGATGGAGACTCAAACATGCACCGAGAAGTTTATTTACTTCAAGCAAGTCGACATGTTTGTTAAAGTCGATCTGATTCAAAGTCAGGTGCAGTCGGAAGCTCCCGTTTGCGTCATAAACACAGGAATATCAACTCTTTACTTGCTTCAAGTAATAAAAACATGTTTGAGTAGCCACCTGACGCTGTCTGTGGAAAAAATGTACACTTCAAGCAAGTCAAGAGTTGATATTCCTGTGTTTATGACACAAACGGGAGCTCCAACTGCACCTGAACACACCGAGCGTCAACTTGGGTCTCACACGAGACTTTGAATTAGATCTAGTTTTACAAACATGTCGGCTTGCTTGAAGTAAATAAACTTCTGGGTGCATGTTTGAGTAGCCATCTGACGCTGTCTGTGGAAAAAAAATTACGGCTTTGAGGGATGTAAACAGCCTAAGCAGTGGAACTTGCATCCGCTCCCATTCATTGCTGCCGTGGCGATGTGGGGACAGACGCAACTACCGCAAAACAGGAGCAATTAAACTGAAACTCTTCAGATTCCTTCTTTTAGACCTAAAATGTTAGGAAAACACACCCCCAAGTTGAATTTGCCCGAAATTGTCCTTTAATGCTGGTTTTGCTACAGTATGCTAAAGCTCTACTCTAGCTTGTGTCAGGAGAACTCACAGGCAACAGCGATGCTTTGGGAGGCCTCCAGTTTCTCGTCGTCAGGCAGGGAGCATTTGTATTCGCCCGTGGCATCTCTGGTAACAGCAGTCAAAATGTAATTGTCCGATTTTTCCAGCTTTTTCTGGTCCTGGTGGAGAGAGAAGAGGATGATGAGCAGCGAGGCACGGCTGGCATCTGTTAATCTGACACGATGTCAAGAAATCAGAAAGAAAAAGAGGACGAGAGAATCATGGCAATGTGGGTTTCCTTAATTATTTCTACTGAAATATCCTCACCTCATCAGATTATTAAGGCTTTTGAAACGCCGCAGCAGTGACTCAAAACATTTGAAATGTAACAATTAGTAACAGATTTTCTCGTTTCCCTTTTGAACAATATCCCTTCTGGAAGCCAATTTCATAAAAAGTAAGATTTACTACATTTGCGATCAGTGTTGTCATTTGAGCGTATTTGAAGCTTCTCTGACCTTGATGTGGAAATTGTAGGATGTTGGTGGAGGGTTGCCGTCGCCATGACACCTCAGAGTCACGTTATCTCCCTCCACGATGGGCTTCTTGGGCAGAACCTCGAGGGTCACCTTCTCCGATGGATCTGAGGGAGTTCAGTGATCAAATAAAGGGAAGAAAGGAACAGAGGAAAAGAACGATGCAACCTTAAAACAACGCGATTACACAACAACCAACAAATGGTACAACTGTTGTCCTTACACATACTAATGTGGATAACATTTGCCTCAGTACACTGCAAAAACTCAAAATCTTTCCAAGAATATTTGTCTTATTTCTTGTCAAAATGTCTCATTTCTAGTCAAAACTAATCTCTTTTCACTGAAAGTAAGACTCATCACCTAAAAATTAACTTGTTTTTAGATCATTTTCACTTGTTTCAAACTAATTTTCACTTGAAATAAATAGAACATTTTTTGTGCTTGTAATAAGGAAGAAAAACTTTTTTTTCTACTTATTTCAAATGAAAATATGCTTGAAAGAAGTAAAACGTGTCCAAAAACAAGCTACTTTTTAATGTGATGAGTCTTATTTTAAGTATAATGAGATTTGTTTTGACTAGAAATGACACTTTGACTAGAAAAAGACAAATATTCTTGGTAAGATTTTGAGTTTTTGCAGTGCATCTCCTGTGAACCTTCTAAAACTACGACTACGACTGCTGCTGCTGCTGCTGCAGAGATCCCACTTCCATGTATTGATCTCCGGCTCCTATCTGCTCTCCAGAGGTCAGGGATGTGATCAGGAGAACACCGACCACACACATCACTGTAATTCCCTGCCAACCTGCAGCCGACTGGCGGAAGAAAAGCTCTGCAAGCACATTGTTGACCTTCTCACTGTTTCACCCACTTCCCAGAGCCTTTGAAGACAAAACCATGCACCTCAAACGGTTCATCCTCAAATTAAAACTTTACCCGACCATCTCAGACTTTCCTTCCCTTCTGAAATTAACATCTTGTTTGTTTCTACAGTAACAGCACTTTATACTGTATAATATAAGCCAGGAGAAGATAAACCAGACCTCTACATACTGTATGATGCAAGTCAATATCATGTTTGTGTGTGATCATTATTATGATACATTACATTACATACAGTCTATTGTACCTGTTAAAATCTCCAAGGCCCTGTTACTCTTGAATCATTTACACAGGTGTAAGTCATTAGGAAAACTTTGCATGTCGACATTATCCACTGTGATCGATCAGCAAGTTCATTCTGAATTATTGTATGTAAAAAATACATGTTTTCATATACTGTATATAAGAAATGCATCTACCTTTATAAATTATATAAAACTATCTTTAATTAATAAATTATGACTGTGAATAAGGAGTGGATGCAGCACATTCTGCTGTGTTTGACTTACAGTGAATCTGGAAAGGCTCCAGCTTAAGATCCTGAGTGTCCTGCTCGTTCTCTGAGTGGCAGGTGAAGACGGCGCCGACGTCGGCCTTGGTGGCGGCAAACTGGAGCACGGAGGTGGTGGTGGAGAGACCAGTGGCCGGATCCACCTTCAGACTGGGGGTGATCACAACAGCTGTGGAGTAAAAGGGACAACGACACAGAACAGTTATATTAGTGATGCTGGTGTTGCTGCAGCTTTAAAGGGATAGTTTGGCAACATTTTGGCTATAGTCGTTACCTTTAATTGTCGGTGCAAGCTGTTTTTAGAACGGCGGAGCAGAGCCGTGAGCTGCTCAGAGCTACGCTACGGAGGCTCATGGGATTTCTTGGTTTCCCTCATCAAACTCATCAAATACACAATCCAACAACTCTACAACGCTCTGGTGGACAAGTTGTGACCTGCACATTCACCACACTATGAGATAATAACACAACGTTACCACACAGAGTTGTTTTAGAGGGAAATTCATGCAAAACCGCTGATGCACGTTGCCTTCAGGGACAGTTTTTGTAGTCTCTGTATTTCCCTCTAAAACAACTCTGTCTGGTAACGTTGTGTTATTATCTCATAGCGTGGTGAATGTGCAGGTCACAACTTGTCCACCAGAGTGTTGTGGAGTTGTTGGATTGTGTATTTGAGGAGTTTGATGAGGGCGCCGTTCTAAAAATAGCTTGCACCAACAAATAAAGGTAACAAACCTACTGTTATGACTATAGGGATTATGGCAATGGGCCAAAATATTGAACTATCCCTTTAAGAGTGTTGAAGTCTAAAGTTTCCTGGGATTGTCTTTATTGTGTGGAAACACTGACAAACAAACAAACTCTGTTTTACACACAGTTTGCTCCAACGTGATCCAGGACCAGATTCAATTCAGATGCTGTATCACATTACTGTAGCAACTGAACATGACTGTGTTTCTGTTTGGTGTTGCTGAGGCTCTCCTCTTGGGTAAATACACCTCAGTATTTCATTTTCACTCTCCAGTCACTGTACAAAAAAAAAACAAAAAACCTGCTGGCCCTCAGCGGACTCTCCGCACCAGTATCTAGTTTCTGGGTGTGTCCGCAAATACTAAAAAAAAAAAAAAAAAAGGAAGCGCAGTGGCTCTGTTACCTTTCCCATCCGCTTGCAGGGGCTGTCCATTCTTGTTCCATGTGATCGTAGCGGCGGGGTGAGCGTCTGCTGCAACACATGTTGCCACCTGAGCAGAACAGAGCAGATTTCATCACGTTATTAAAGAAAGATACCAAATAAATACCATAAACAAAGACTACACACTCACACTCAGTCAGAGGAATTGAAATGCTCAGAAGATGATGTATTTTTAATTCAATCTTTTTTCTTTTCTTTTTATTTTTTTTCACTTTCCACTGCCACATACAATATAAATGTTATCACCACCTTTAACCTGAATTGATAATGTGTCAATTTCCGCGCGAGAACACATTAATATGACATTATGCTGTAAATATTACACACAATTTAACCCTGAAAAAATAATGAGGGACGAACACAGTGCGCAAAAACATCAGCACAAATACCTTCTTTTAGCACTGTAAAATCAATGTCCGACCGTGGAACTTTAATTTCTCTGTCCCCGAGTTGTATAAATGTCACGTCTGCTCTCCAACATTAACAGGAGAATGTTGGACAAACGCCAGAAGAGACAAACAACCGTCTCATTCAGGGATGAATTACTTTTTGTGCTCACGAGCACACTGTCTCCCTGTCTCGCTGCTACATCTTCAACACTGAAGGTCAGTAAAGGCAGCAGAGATATGTGCTGTGTGTGAACCAGATAAGGATTGAGTCACAAGAACCGTCTCGCATACCGATTCGTTTCATTTCCTGCGCTGCAGATGGAACGTGACTCAACCACAAACATTTCTTCTGTCCAGAGAAGCAACAGTCATACACAGACAAACAGAAACACTATTAGTAGTAGGTGCATCAGTGTTTATTCATGTGCATTGTTGCTGTATTTACATATGCATGTTCTTATCTATTTATGTTTTGAAGCTGCAAAGGCTAGTCTGCGGGGGGGACGGGTGGTTTTTTTACTGACTCACAGGTTAGTGTGTTCCTCAGCGACTGATTTGATAAAAAACAAATATAACTGGGTGGAGGCAACAGAGCAGTTTGTCTCCAAACTTCATGCTAGCAACAGCAGGGTTTCCAGAATGCAGCTATTGTTGCTTTTAGTTACACAAACACTTACTTGTTGGGTTGATCACTCAGATCTGATATGATTTTAGTTTTTTTTTCTTTTTTTTCCACACAAATAAGGTTTAAATAAGGTTTAACCGTAATAAAATTTGTTGAAATGAAAGGCCACTGTTAAATTCAAAAAGGAGCTCTCCCTCGTCAGCAGATGAATGTGAAATTCAGACTCAGCCCTGCACTATAAAACATCTACGTATGTTCAGTGTTGTATCGAAACTTGTGTGAATGTGCTTCCTATGTTTTATGTTTTTTACCTGCATGCAAAGCACATTTCCCTCTTTGGACAATAATAAAGTCAAAGTTAAGTTAAGTTATTTAAATTATGGTTTGGAGGTATTAGATTTGTGCAGAATTATGTTTTTCTTTTTGCTTTCTTGCATTTGTTTGGGTGACCTTTACTTAAATGCATATACTTTGTTGGTCAGTAACAAATGGATATAGCCTAGCTGAATATCATTAGTTGTAGTTAGTCCATACCTTTGGTTAAGGAGTTGTATGTCATATTTTTTCTCTATTTTTCAATTAAAAAATTATATTAAAAAAAAATTTAAGTTAAGTCTATGTCCATCCATCCATTGTCTATACAGCACCACTTATCCATGTTGATGGGGGGTGTGGGTGGGCTGCAGCCAATCACAGCTGACACAGAGTTCACCCTGGGCAGGTCGCCAGTTTCCAACCTCTCACACACACACACACACACACACACACACACACACACACACACACACAGTACCTATAGGTAGTTAACCAAGTGTCCATGTCAGTCTGCTATTCCATCCATCTTGTCATTCAGCTTGCAGCGATTTGAAATGCGTAAAGAACTCTTTAATGTTTATTTGTGAATGACTCGCACCTAAATGCATCGACTCGCTGCTTTACATTCATGGAGCAGATCCAACCACCAAGTTCAGTACAGCTGCTCCGTCGAAGGTGGAACAAATGACCCGATGCTCATCCTATGATTCATTTCTTTATAGTTATCTTATCGTTTTCAGTTATAGATCCAGAAAACAGAGCTATACTGTGTGACTAATCGGGGCAGCTAAAGGATAAATGTTGGAACATGCACTGTGTCAACAACAGCTCTGGACTAACTGTCGATAACGGTCGTGTTGCACAAATGGCATTATTCCCATGGTCCACCACGCTTGGAAATTGCATTCCCCCACGGTGCGGTGCTGCAGCTCCACTGTATCATATTAAACATATTTACTAAAATTGGTTATAGCCACGATACGCCACGTCGCTTTAGATAACGCTGCTGGCTGGCGACGCTGTTAGCTCCACTTGGCCACAGTCAGGTGATTTCTTGCTAGCTATGGGTGAACAGCACAAATTAACATCATAAACATCATCGTTTGCATAATAGAAATATGTAACATAGTTAATTAAAACAGACACGCGGCAGAAAGGCAGAGGTTCATGTATCAACACGCTGAATATAAGAATAATCGCTGTGTTTGGCGTTTGCTTTTTCCAGCTTGAGGCCCTTTTTTTTTCAGCTCTGGAGCGGATTTTATTTCTGTTTTTTTTAATTCTATCCCCCTGTTTTATGCTGCTCGCTCATAACACTGTCATTCATCAGCGCGCAGCGGAAAAATGCCAGCAGGTGGAGAAGAGGGTGGAGTGGAGCTGTTCAGAGGCAGCGCAGCGGGCAGAAAGTGAGTGGAGTAATTATTGACTTGTCAGCATTGATCAACAACTATGTAAAAACCCCTACAGGTGCATTATGATCTCTCAGTTATGTGAAGTGTGCGAGTACGTTCATACATTGTGGCTTTTGTTGCTCGCCAGAGAGGCTCCTTTTAGCTTCCCTTCACTGGCAAATTACAAGGTCTTGAAATCCACTGTGCTAGATTTTTTTTTTTATATAATATATTTTTTAAAAAAAAGAAAACTTCCACTGTACTGTGTGGTGGTCTAATGAAATGGGCAAGGCTGGAGACTGCCAAGTTATTTAACTTGACCACAGGAGGAGAGGAGATAGCCTGAAGGTGCTGTCAGTCGGATAACTAAAAGATCCCCCAGTTACCATCTACACAGCAGCACGAGGAGCGTTGAGCATGTTGTGGGTGAGAGGGAGAGGGAGAGGGAACTCTATTTAAATGACTCACCATGCTCAAAAAGCACAGGCTCATTTCCAAGCAACAATGTCAAGCTCTAGATCAACTGCATAACACGGCGCTTAAAGGGATAGTTCAACATTTTGGCAAATTGGCCCATTGCCATAATCCCTATAGTCATAGCAGTAGGTTCGTTACCTTTAATTGTCGGTGCAAGCTGTTTTTAGAACGGCGGAGCAGAGCCGTGAGCTGCTCAGAGCTACGCTACGGAGGCTCATGGGATTTCTTGGTTTCCCTCATCAAACTCATCAAATACACAATCCAACAACTCCACAACGCTCTGGTGGACAAGTTGTGACCTGCACATTCACCACACTATGAGATAATAAGCAACGTTACCACACAGAGTTGTTTTAGAGGGAAATTCATGCAAAACCACTGATGCGCGTTGCCTTCAGGGACAGTTTTTCAGCAAGCAGACTCTGTATTTACCTCGAAAACAGCTCTGTTTCGTAACGTTGTGTTATTGTCTCATAGCGTGGTGAATGTGCAGGTCACAACTTGTCCACCAGAGCGTTTTGGAATTTTGGGATTTTGTATTTGATGAGTTTGATGAGGCAAACCAAGAAATTCCTTTAACCTCCGTAGCGTAGCTCTGAGCAGCTCGCGGCTCTGCTCCGCCGTTCTAAAAATAGCTTGCACCGACAATTAAAGGTAACGAACCTACTGCTATGACTATAGGGATTGTGGCAATGGGCTAATTTGCCAAAATGTTGAACTATCCCTTTAATTTTTCTATAAGCATTAGCCGCCATCACATTCAGTCTTAAAAAAAAAAAAAACACATGATGTGCACACCATCTGCCGCCAATTAAACTTGCACACATCTTTTTTTAAACATGAGAGTCGTCGGTGCAAATTTAACAGAAAGTCGTTATATTGTTATGAACATGTGCTACAGTAGAGTGAGATGTGAACATGCAAGCTTTTTTTCATGACCTCTGTCCTTTCTTAAGAAGACGTTGAGAGACTGTAAAGACTTAAAAATACACAACATATGGGGCTTTAACCTTTGCAGATGTCACACATCTGGCAGACACCCAGAAGAAAGATTGAGCTCTAGAAAGTCTGCTGGATTCAAGTTGATGCCTGATGAGTGCACAGTGCTGATTATGGGCTGTCAGCTCCAGGGGAAACCTCTACTCTCTGTGTGTAAACCCCAGTTTTAACTCTCTTGCCCGTGGCCACTTCCACCAGTTAGCGCAGTGTTTCACATGAACCGGCAGTGACTGATTTTTACAGCGTTAAAAGAAAAAGGAGAAACCATAGCAACGAGCGAGGTGGAGAAGGCTACAGCGGGAGCACAGCAGCAGTGTGGCTTTTTCCCTCAGTGGAAACCACTGTGTTGTTCTTGTTGTGTGGGCTAATAATAGTAGTGGACTGCCAGGAGGGGGAGACAAAAGATCCACACGCAGTTCAATCTTTTTTTTTAAATCACCTTGCATAATGTAATGTTAGCTGTCAGCGAACCAGTCAAAACTAATGACTATTTTCATTATGGGTTCACGTTGTTGAAACAATGCACCAGCCAACCATTTAGTACCGTATGTAGTCACAGTTTATGAGTATTTTACAGCTGGTTTATATGGTTGACACACTGTCATGTAGATGTAGAGTGGGTGAATGTGTTTGGCATGCAGTGAAAGGGTCAGGGGGGGTTCTGGTGTTTCCTTTTTGATTGTTTTTTTTTGCTTTTTCATTTTGCTTTTTCTGTCCAGAAATCATCCACTAACAACACAACACTGGACCACCCATCATGTGATGGAACAGCAGGCGGCAAAACCAGCCTGATTTCTGCTTTTACAACAACAAAAACTCTGCCCCAGTTTGAGATTTCTCATGTCTTAAGTACCTGGCATTAATGCTTTGCGTCAGCACGATGTCTCACTTCACTTTTTGGTATGAAAAAAGAAAAAAAAAAAATAGACAGGGGCTGAAAATGCACAAACTCCTCTTCACCACAGCTGAGTGCAGCAGCGTTCAGGTTTTGCTGCTTCTCCAACCTCTCAACATGACACTTTCCTCTAATTCAGAATTCCACTTGAGTGTCGAGCAGCCACGCCCCTCCGCCGTCCTTTGTGCGCATTATCAAAACTAAAATACCTCTCTTCCAATTCCACTCTTTCTCTCCATTTTTTTCTTTTTTTTCCCCCTGCATCTCTGCCTGTCTCTCTCTCCCCTACTACAAAATGCTCAAAGCTGTTCAATAGCGCTTGAATTTTTAGGTGGGAATACCAACGGAGGCAGCAGAACTCACTTGATCCATAATAAATGTGTATATGCTGCTGCATGTGGTGGAAGAAATGCGCATTGCTTGCTGGGGATGGAGAGAGAGAGAGAGAGAAAGAGGAGGAAGATGACCGCTGCGGATGTTCTGCCCACTTTCCAAAAGTTTTTTTTTTTTCCAACAGATTTCTCAGACTCAGTTAGTTTGAATTTGAAGCGTTTGCATTGTTCCTAAAGCCCAGCGACCCCCACGCTGGCAGATTCTGACATCTGTTATGGTTTTTTTTTTTTTTTTCGTGCAAAACCATTCTGATAGTAACCATTAGTGACATTTTGACACAGAGTTCACTCATCTCTCACTCTCGGTGCAGCTGAATCACAAAGAGAGGTGCCTGCCTGACACACGTCACCATGTGGGTGAAAGTCTGTTCACGAGCGCGACAAGAACACTGATGGAAGTCGGCCTAATGGGACCGATTTATTTCCAAATTGAAGTCACGATGACAAGGTGATTTTCCTCTGTGTTTTGCTTTGTTTGACAGTTAATTACCCAGCGGATTCATTACAAAACAGCTGGTGTGTTTATATTTGCCATTTATATATTACCATGTCTGAGGGAAATCAACAAATATTTTGAAATAAAAAGAAAATGATGTGTCTGTTTCTATTAATCTACAATTTGCGACAACAAATAAATCGCATGTCTATAAATCTACTTCAGAACAGACTGGTGGTGGTGGCTGCACATTTCATCCCACGATTCGATGCAAATTGTCTCTGTGCGGCGACCGGCTCCATTTTATTGACGTGACGGCTGAAAACCGAGGGGCAGATCCTTCAAATGAGTTTTAAATCCATCGCAGTGAAAAAACTTTCCACAGTTACAAAGTTGCGTCAGTGTTGTGAGAAGAGAGACTACAGTATATTTTCAAATCGGGCCTCAGCGGTTCAAATGTCCAATGTGCTGTGATGTCTGACAATCACAGTCTGCAGGAACAGACGCCAGGGTGGGAATGCAGTTGTTTCACAAGACAAGAAAAGAAAAAGCACAGATTTGATCTATCACAGTGATAAATATCTAATATAGAGTCAGTGTCCTTGAGAGCAACAAAGGTTTTTAAAAACAGTCCTTCCCACCGATGCAGCACCCGGAGGTAGCTTTATTATATGATGGGAAAGTAATCTTGAATGAAGGGTGATTAACCGCAGCGTGGTTCTTCACTTCAGTTATTTTTAATCAGTTTGTCCTTGTGTGCAACGGGACTTTTGTACCAAAATTTGTAGAGATTCCCTCAGGGTGTTGCAGAGATATTGCATTCATGAGGCCAAAATTGTGTTTTGCGAGGTCGCCACACACTTTTAACCTTTGACCCCTAATATTCTTGAGTCCTTGTGAGTGTTTGATGCAAAAAAAAAACGGTGCTGCTGAGATATTATGTCCATGAGAGTGACAGACGACGTAATGAAAACCAGGATCTATCTGGAAGTAAGAAAGTAATAAACTGGGTTTCTTTGAAAAAGTAAAGTTATGTAAATAAAGTTTGTAGTTCAGACTGAAACTAGTGGCCTTAAAAACATTTTTTGCACAACATTATATTTAGAATGTGTTTCTCTTTCCTCTGTTCTTCCCATCCTCCGCCGCGTGCCTCAGGCTACTTGGGCTGCGTAAATTATCAAACAGGTTGGTTTCTTGCATGGCCCAGCTCTGAGTCACAGCACAAACACATGTGTTGCACTCAACTTTTGTATGTCACAGTCGTGCGTGGCGTATTCACCATGTACGTACAACTATAGCAACCATTGAAAATTCCCAAGCTCATTAAAATAAAACAATAAGCAGTGGGTACATATTTGGTATTTATGAGCATCCCCGGTTCAACGCAGTTCATGAAAAATGCTGAATACATTCAGTGTAATGGGACAGACTCGCACCTCGTCAGCGAAGAACACTACACACTACAATGCAGAGTGCTGCAGCGAAATCTTACCGGTGTTAGTTTGTCTTTCTGCAACGCTTTGGCCTTCTCCAAAATCTCCACGGACTTCGGTGCCTCTGCAAACACAGGAGGAGAGAGAGAGAGACAATTCAGTTTTTTCTTCATCTAGGGCACTTTACTGAGTCTGGTCACAACCTCACAACATTACAGAGAAAAACACTGACGGAGTGGCACTTAGCGACAGTGGAGAGGAAAAAAAAACACACTCACATACAACTGTACAGTACATACAGTACACACTGTCAGATTGGGTGCTATCGTGAAAATAATAATAGCACAGTAATCTTATCTTGACTGTGTAAACATGTTGCTTCTATCTTTCAATTTTTTAATTTATTTCCTTGTCTCTCCTCTGTTCACACACATGGAAGTGCATGAATGTACAGTCTGTACTGTCGGTATCTGCAGTAGCACTTTGTGGCCCAATACAAATTTCCCTCATAGTCCAGGCAAAATAGCGTTTTACCACAGACTAATAACTTTACCACAGACTAATAACTGTAACAGAATGTTTTTCACCATACATCATTTCTATGAGGTGTCTAGAACAACATACTAAAAGTCCTAAGAAATCCTAGTTGGGGAAATATGTTTAATTCTCATCATTATTTACTGTATAAAGTCTATGGTGCCGACAACAATACACCCCAATGGGGCTATTTTTTTCCTTTAGTGTTGAGCTCATTTACATATTTAAAATTAATTTTCCAAGAAACTTGAAATACAGAAATGTTACTTTTCATGTATACTTTTATTGTGTGAAGTGTGATTGTGGTAGGAGTAAAGGAAGAAAATAAGTCTATTTGGGTGTATTTTGGGCATATTTGATTAGTGTAAGGCTCATTTGCATATTCAAATTCATTTTCAAAGAAACTTGTAATACAAAAAATGTTACATTTCATGGATACTTTCATTATGTTAAGTTTCATTGTGATAGGAGTAAAGGAAAAAAATAGCCCCATTGGGGTGTATTGTTGTCGGCACCATAGACTTTATACAGTAAATAATGATGCGAATTAAACATATTTCCCCAACTAGGATTTCTTAGGACTTTCAGTATGTTGTTCTAGACACCTCATAGAAATGATGTATGGTGAAAAACATTCTGTTACAATTAGTTCTATTTTGGGGTCCAAAATGAGCTAGATTGCCTGGACTACAAGGGACAATAAAGTTCATTTGATTTGACTTGATTTGACACATGCTGACCAAAAGCCGGGTTTAATTTAAGCCTGTCATCACGGTGCTTACAGAATTAATAATAATTAGTGGTAATTACGATGTGCAACCAGCGGTGTTAGTCATTTTAAGCGCTAAAGAACGAACGATGCAGCTGATGTTTATTAATGTCGGAGTTTAGAGAATCTGCGTCTCTCCAGCCAAGTGCTTTATTGGAATAAAAGTTTCTAACACAACGTTGCCACAGCTTTTTTTTAAAATACAAAGTGCACAATAACAGACTTTAACTTTAACAGCCTTTGAGATGCTGATGAAACACGGCGGAGTACAGTCACGGCCGCCGGGGTTTGGTTTTCTCAAGGTTTAGAGGAAGTGGTTCATGGACCAGTATTTCTGATGAATCCACAGTAGATAACATTGTTTTAATGTTATTAAGTCAAATCAGGTTGTCAGACACATTTCCTTGAATAAGCTTGACTGAACGTAATTGTTTTGGTTTGAAAAGTCGGTGCTAATTCTTTTCTGTTTACATAAATGACTTAATAGAAATGACACAAAAAAAAAACCTTCACAAATTGAATTAATTGATGTGTCTGGATGATGAGTTTCTTTATTTGAAGAGGACTGACTATTCTATGATCTGTATCTCACCGTCTTATTTCTAGCTGCCTACTCTGCAGTGCAATGTCTCCAAACATAATTCATGTTTTCAGGTGTTACATATTAAAGGTGTTAATTGCATTTCACAACAGTGCCACAAAATATTTGCAGATACAGCAACATTTTCATATTCATCTGTTTCAGGGTCTAATCTTAGTTGTGTCTTTGTAGTCAAGACTTTTACGTAGAGGAAAAAACACTTTTGAGAACATGATAATAACAATACTGATAATAATATGTAGTCATAGGTTTGAAAGTTGAATATTTCCTCTTCTCTCTTGTTTTTAAACATCATCTTCCTATTGATTTCACCACTGATAAAGAGTTGTACTGCTTATTTCATCATGTCTGACAGTGCACCAGTATAAAAAGATTAGAGCTGCAACAAATAATCAAACAATAATCAATTTTTTAATTAATCGTCAACTATTTTGACAACCGAATAATCGGTATTTAAGAGAAAAAAAACAAATTCTCTGATTCAATTCATTTCTTAAATGTGAATATTTCTGGTTTCTTTGTTCCTTTATGACAATAAACTGAGTCTCTCTTTGGTTTGTGGACAAAACAAGACATTTGAGGATGTCACCTTGTGATTTGGGAAACACTGATTGACATTTTTCAACATTTTCTAACATTTTATTGACCAAACAACTAATCGATTAATCGTTTACATAATAATGCTTAAAAAAGCCAATAAGAACAAAGACAAGGAACTCACTCTTGATAGAAACGGTCACCGAGTACTCCCTGAGGTTGCTCTCCGACACCACCATGCAGGTGAAGGTCCTCTGGTCTGTAAGGGCAGCGTTGGTGATGTGCAGGCTGTAGTTGTCGTCGATGCTGATGCGCTGGGCGTAGCTGTCGGTCGCCTGGATGGTGGCCTTGTCGTTGCGAGCCTGTCTGACCAACAGATCGCCAGAAGATCCGTCATCTTTTACCTAAAGCACGAGGAGGAGACAGGAAGTTGTGAATCACAGCTTCTCATTTATAATCTCAAATACAAGAAGAGCTGGTGTTAAATCTGTCGTTCACTAAAGAGCGTCTGTCAGTCAGCTGTTACGACATGAAAAACAAATACTGATTAGAAGATGTACACGCTGTCAAGTCGTGTTGTTTCTGATTCAGTTGGATTTGATGTGGATCTGTTTTTGGTGGTTTGGAAAGAAAAAAGTAGAGATGAGGAATTACAATGCAACCTAATGCAAAAAAAACATCATATTGCAATTATATGGGCAGATACAGATTATTTATGAGCAAAAAATATCAGTCTGTTCATCTTTTTTCCATTTTCCCCGATGTGATTAGCTCCATTGATTTGTATGCACTTTCGATTACATTGCAATTAATTGTGTTGAACTTACGTCGCCTTCTATATCTTCTATATCTTATCTACAATCATGGCGTCAACACAATGCAACACTGACTGGTTTTATTCTCCTCAGAAAAGCTCCTCTGGCAGTACAAACCTGGATCTGGATCTTCACTTGGTTTTGTACATCAGAGGTGAATTTGATGCGCTGATGACACTTTGTCATAGTTCAATGTTATTCTAAGTGCACTGTGTGCCTATTTGAAGTCTTTGGCAATACTGTGCAACTTATGACAGAATTTCCTCTTCGTCTTTTATTATATTTTTGCTCTTTTTTCTTCCTGAATTACTCCTTTTTTCTTTACTTTTTTGTCGTTAGGTGAGGAAACCGACAGTATCTTTAGTACATGCACACTGTTTTTGGTTAAAGCCCCAGTATGTAACTTATTTGGCTTTTTATTAGCAAAAATCAGATATTGCTTTCATAAATAGGTATTTCACTGAAATCGAATCACACCTGCATACAAATGAAAGCTTTCTGGTACCTTAGAATGAGTTGTTACAAGTCGTTACAAATACATAAGTGGGCAGCGCACCGAACCACTTGTTCACATAGACGCTTGTTTATCCTGTTACATGCAGCGTCTGTTGTCTGTCTGATGTCTGCCCGATTTCACGTGAATGCAACATCTAGAATACTTTCAGATATGCAACCGCACCGCTAGATGGGGGGAATTCCTACATATTATACCTTTAAGAAATATTTTAAATATTCAGTTAAAAAAGCAAAAACTGTAATTTGAAAATACAGAAGTTTATCATCATCCCAACGTCGTTTTTGGTTGGTTTTTTTTACCATCCACTGACTGGGAGAGTGTTCAGTCACTGCACTTGAACTCTTCAGAGAAAACACACAGTCAATATTGACTTACGTATTTCCACTTGATGAACATCAGATCGGCCGGTGGTGCGATGCCTCCGTTGCATGGTATATTGAGGGTCTTGCCGTACAGGGCGGTGGTAGTTTCCGAAGCCCACACTGTAACACACAAGACAACATACTGTTACTACCAGTGGTGTAGTCTAAGTTTTTGTAGTGGGTACAGTATACTGCTTTTTAGGCAGGTAAACTGTACTTGTATCACATAGACCGGTGGTTCTCAAACTTCTTTTATATCAAGGACCCCAAAATTGACACAAATTAGACCACGGACCCCCATTGGACAAAATTTTGAAGCAAACACCAGAAATACACAAACAATCAATGTACGTTTAAATTAGGCGTGCATTTTTGAAAGATTACAGTATAGAGAAATTTCTGGAAAAAAAGTGGTACAATTTCTCCCAAAAAGTTTTATACATTTCTAGAAAAATGTCGTTAAGATTTTCACAAAAAGACAAACAAAAAAGTTCTCAAAATTTTTTAGAAAAAAGTGGTAAAAAAAAATGTTCTTGCTTTTGCTAGAAAAAGTGGTACAATTTCTAAAAAATAAAAAAAAGTTCTCAAAATTTTGGAAGAAACTGGTAAAAATTAATTAATTAATAATCTTTATTTAAACTCGGAGATATATTGAGGAGCAACCTCATTTACAATATAGCCGAGATGAAACACAGAATATATAAAGACAGAAGACAAAACAATTGAGACATACATAAATATTCAGACATAACAAACATACATAAGCATAACTTGAATACATTAGTGTAGTTAAAAGCAGGAGCAGTTAGAGGTCAAATATGATGAATTATGGATTTAAATTGCCCTATTGGTAAAAGTGAGGTAATTTTCAAATGATTTTGCATTTATAAAAGAAATTCTAGGAAAAAGTGGTAGAAAAAGTTGGGGACCCCCTTGAACCCTGTCAATCCTCCCACTTTGAGAACCATTGACATACTGTATACTTTAGATAGTTTTGTTGTACTGGGTATACTGAAATATTTATGCATTTCCAGTGGGTATACTGAGTGTACCTGAGTATCACATAGACTACACCACTGGTTACTACCATTTTCATTAGTACTGCTTGTTCCTGTCCCTCTGTTTGGAGCCTGATTGGAATCTCAAAGCGAGCATCACGCAGCGCTGCGTAATAGTCCCAGGGTGTTATCATAAGAAACCCAGCAACAAGAAGTAGAAAAGTGCTTGTGGGATTCACATTTTTTATGTGAGGAGCCGTGTTAGATCACTTGATCTGGAGCCTTTGATCAGCGCTGAGGGGGCGAAAGAACAGGAGAGTCAAACTAAATATACACTTCATATCACCGTGATGTCATGAGACTGACAGCTCCTTCTTAAGTATAAGTGAATGTCAATGAATGGGTGTGTGAATCTCGACGTTTTGGGGGGTGACACCGCATTTCAAACACGCCTCCGAATACGTTCAATGGCAGAGAGGTGAGAGGTTGCTGCACGGTGGGCTGAGCTCACTGCTCCTTGTGCTCTACGAAGGCAACACAAAGCCACACTGCAAAAACTCAACATCTTTCCAAGAAAATTTGTCTTATTTAATTGTCAAAATGTCTAATTTCTAGTCAAAACTAAACTCTTTCCGCTTAAAATAAGACTCATCACCTAAAAATGAACTTGTTTTTTTAGATAATTTTCACTTGTTTCCAACACATTTTCACTTGAAATAAGTAGAAAAATCTGCCAGTGAAAGCAAGTTTTTTGTGTTTGTAATAAGGAAGAAAAACTTGCTCCACTATCAGATTTTTCTACTTATTTCAAGTGAAAATATGCTTGAAAGAAGTAAAAAGTGTCTAAAAACAAGCTGCTTTTTATGTGATTTTAGGTATAATGAGATTAGTTTTGACTAGAAATAAGACAATATTCTTGGTGAGATGTTGAGTTTTTGCAGTGTATTCCTCCGTGCACTATTGCGAGCCAGCACTCACTGGACTGTGTTGCTATGGTGGCACAGCTCACTGCAATGTGTGCAATGTGGGAGGGAGAGAGGGAGAGAAGATGGATGGATGGAGGTCAGAGCAGAGTGGTCTTCACACTAAGGTCTCCACGCTCCGACTCTTTTCTCTTTGAGCTTTTCTTTTTCTTTTTTGCGCTTAAACAGGCAGAACAAGAGGTGGTTCAGATTCTGGTCATTCCACAGCGATGAGGACACAAACATGACAAGAGCAGCTGCAAAAACCAAAGTGGCTGTTTACTCTCCAGCCAAACCTCTCTCTCTGCAGAGTAGACCTCCACTGACTTTTTTTACTGACATCAAATTTTAACTACACTAGGCACAACCGCTCCACCGGGGCCTTAACTAAACTACAAGAACTACTTATCACAGCGCGATGGGAGGAAAGTGCTAGAAAAGCTCGTGTCCCTCAGTGGATGTGAACTCACTGGCATCAATTACCTACTAATCAATTCTAAAGAAAACAAGAGGAGAAGATTTCCTCTAATAATACTAACTTCATTACTGACTGTATTGAGGTTTAAACACTTTCAAACACAATTTCAAGGCCTCCACAGTTTTCTCTTTCCATTGCGGATAATGACTTTATTGCATTAGGACACCTGCAGTCAGGATATTACTTGTAACCGCACTATAGGTTCTATTTAGCTGTGAAGAATTGCTTTTTTCTTGTGGAAACCACGAACAAGCTTTACTTCAGCGATCAATAATTATCTCACACGTTCATCAAATTGGCTATTTTATTTCTATTCTGTGTGCAGCAGCATACACTGTATGTATATGTATGTGAGGACGCTACATTGATTCCTCTGTTTTCTTTTTCATTTCTTAAGATATAATGAGTAAAGTCAGCTTTGACCTGTGTTTCTTCCCGTTTATACAAAAAAATAAAAAATAAATCAATTGTGTAAACTTCCAGTAACACAAAGCTTCATCGATTTAAAAAAAAAAATGTTTCAAGGAAATTGTGCATAGCAGCACTTTCAAATTAAAGCATCCATGTAATACAATGTGCAACACTAGTTACGGTTTAGTGAAGGAAGTTAAAGAAAAAGGAAGGAAAGATAAAAATAAAAAAAGCTACATTTTTTCTCTGATGGGAATTCAGCTCAAAGACTCGGCTAAATTTATCATCTTTGAACACACAACATTTATGAAGAAGTAAACAAACTGTCTCTGTGAATTGGAGCTGGATGGCTAATTATGAGGATCTGGGAAACTACAGAGCAGAGAGAACAAAGCGGTGAGAAGAAAAGAAAAAAAAAGAAGATAACCTCTCTAAATTTAGTATAAATAAGACGGTCGGGGTTTGTTTCCTCTCTGTTTTCCTGTCACTGGAATCTCCATTTAATCAGAGGTGACAGTTTCACCGACCTGCAGTCAAAACACATACAAAGACTGTGCATTTGTATACAGGTAATTAATGCTGTCGGTGAGATGCATGAACTGAAACAGAGAGAATAATTCAGAAAATCCATATTAGTGTGGACGGGCTCTAAGACGAGGTAAAGAGACATATCGTTAGTCAGAGAGAAGCACAGCTGAAGTATTTGTGGTGACCATGGACTGCATTTTTCTGATGTGCAAACCACAACCATAAAAACAATGAGCTGCATGCATGGTGAGTTTTTATTTGACCTAAATCAGACGCCACTATAGACTAATAAAAACTCTAGAGCTGCAACAATTAACCAATTAATCGAACAATATAATCGATTATTAAATTAATCGTCAACTATTCTGATAATCTAATAATCGGTTTGAGTATTTTTTTTAAAGAAAAAAAGTCCAAATTCTCTGATTCCAGCTTCTTCAATGTGATTATTTCTGGTTTCTTTGTTCCTTTATGACAATAAACTGAGTCTGAGGACGTCGTCTGGTGGTTTGGGAAACACTGAGTGATGTTTTTCAACATTTTATCGACTAAACAACTTATCGATTAATCGTTTAAATAATCAACAGATTAATCGATAATGACAATAATCGTTATAATTGCAGCCCTAAAAAAAACACCTAAAACATACCTGACCAAACCTACACATGGTTTCATCAGATCACCATCCATACACGCTCTGGCTAAATTGTGCAACACAAACATGAAGTTGATCCAGTTTGCAACAGTACAGTGACAGTCAGTGCCTCACAAACACAAACACACACATACCCAGAGACCCAGTTTTAAAATGACATCCTGTTTCCGCTACAGTGGTTCTTGTTAGTGTAACAGCGCTGGAGATAAACGGTGGTTACCTATGAATACAAAGCAAACAATGCAGCCAGACCTGCTCATGCTTCTCTGCTGCGACTCTGCTGCCTTTCACATGTTCTCTTTAAAACCTTTTTGGCCTTAAACTGATACTACAGTAGGATAGTGGAGAGAGAAACTGGGGAAATGACACGCAGTACACAATATCGCTACTATAGCCGGGAATCAATTCAGCGATCAGTACATTAGGCATCACCGACATGGGACACATGCTCTTAACCACTCGACCGCTCCGTCTCTCAGTCAGATTTTCTTCAGCTGCAACACTACAACAAATTGGCACCGAGCCTCACTGTAGCTCCGAGCATGTTTCCTCTTCAATTTATCGTGTTTTTATTCTTATTTTTTTTCCTGTTGTGTTTAATTCCCTTCTGGATTGTGGGTTTATTTACATCAGTGTAAACAATACCTACAAGGAGGAGGAGGAGGAGGAGGAGGAGGAGGGGGGAGTGAGTGAGTAACTACAATATTTGTTGACTTCATCTCTTCAGGTTTCAAGCCACACGTCACCCAGGACCAACAGAAGAGCCTTTGTTCAAACAGGTGGGCGACGGAAGTAATAGCAGCACATTAACCTCCCTGATTAACAGCTAGAAAGAGCAGAGGTGAGAAAGCGGGGGAGGGAGGGGTATGTGGGTGTGTGTGTGTAATGTTATTGGGTTTCAAATAATATTCTTTGATCCACTGAGATTTGTGGGTTCACATCCGACAACAAGTGCAGTAAACTGTCGATCTCTGTCCTGCTGATTAACGGTCCCATAGGGAGGGAGGAGGGTGATTATAATAGATGTGTGTTTAGTGGAGAGAGGGTGGGAGGATAGAGAGAGAAGATGGTTTACTTTATTGCAAACCACTTAACGTTTTTTTTTTCTTTTTTTTCCACTCTTATCTCTCTCATCTCCTCCTCTCCAAGAGATCATGAGTATATCAGCGGAGTTGGGCACTCTGGCTGCAAAGCTGCTTAGAATTTGTAACACCTGCCTCTTTTTTTTTTTTCCTGCTTCACTTTATAAGAAAAAAATAAATAAAAATAAAAAATCCCACAAACCTCTGTGCCTTGAGGGCCTGTATTTGTTTGCTGTGGCAGCTCGAACACAAATGCGCTTATCTCACGATTATCTAGCAGCTGAACAATGTGTTCCGGGCGAGATGAAAACAGGCCTGTCTAGGGTCTCCTCATCCAGCGTTCATCACTACAAAAGCACTTTAATTGACACTCCAAAGTTAGTTCCTTTGATATGACTCTCACTCCTCCTCAGAGAGGCTCTGTGTTATCAAACTGCAAGGGAGACGGGGAATAAAAACTGTAGATTTTTAAATTCATTTTGTTAGTATTAATGAAAAGCAACATGTGTATTGTGACTGTATGTTAACACATGTGGATTTAAAGGGACATTGTGTAACTTCTCCTGTTCTCTATTCACGAAAATCGATTATTTGGTTCAAAAGTCTGTTTTTCATGAATCAGTAATCCCCCTCCATCAACAAACTGAAGTGTTCCTTTCAGCTCTGAATTAGCCGTTCATATCATTCATATCTACATGGAGCGGGTAAGCTTGGTGCTGGCTGCCATGTTGTCGTGCCGCCATTTTTTTTTTTTACGTTCAGTGGCAGCGTGACGGTAGGAAACCATGGAAACTCAGCGGAGACACCGGAGCTGTCGGCTCAGGTGGAGGTGGCGTCTGTGAAAAGTCACCGCGGTAACACAGTGAGGAGGAATAGAGCGTTACACTGATGCTGCATTCACCTGCAGTCGGGCAGACGGCCGTCACTAACAAATCAGATGTCATTTTAGTCACAGAAGTCCAGAGAAAGACGGTAACTTAGTTTACATAGAGGCTTGTTTATGCCGTTACGTGCAGCAGCTGTCGTCCGTCTGCCGTCCGCCCAATTTCACGTGAATGCAGCATGAAAAATACGATTCAGTTGCTTGCGATATACGACCGCAACGCTAGATGGGAGGAATAACTACACAATGTCCCTTTAACACATGTCTATTTAATGTTACATGGACTAATCCTCCTAAATCACCTTGGCCGGCAGACAAATCATTTGGTCATAAAGTTGCTGCCTGAGTCGAAATTTCTGGTTGGATTAAACTGAAACCACTTATCAATGTTTCACCACAATGCCTCCAGTGCAGTAACAGCAATAGTGATGCCAGGGGGCACGCGAGGGGGCGGGGGGGGGGGGGGGGGGGGGGGGGCAGTTTTGTCAGTGAGGACAGAAAGCAAATGAACAAGGCTCACAGAGGAGGATATATATGGATTATAACAGAGGCATAAAGACTTCCTCATACAAAAGTTCAACCCAGTCAGTCAAACTATTAGCAAGTCAAACATCATCTATATCCAGACGATGGGTGTGTGTGTGTGTGTGTGTGTGTGTGTGTGTGTTTGTGAACTGGCATATAGCCCCAAACCATGCCAGCTTGCAGCTGTCACAGTGAAATGTGATTCCTGCGTCAAGCACAGGCCCGAAAAACCAAACTGGAGTTGTGATTGCAGCACTTCGCTCCACCACATCCCCTCCTGAAAGCATAATGCGAAAAAAACACACTAAGCCAAAGGGAATGCGGTGGATTTAACGCAGACTGACAATGCAAAAGCATGAATAAAATGCCAGATGCATCCCATGTCACCTTCAGTGCCGCTGACAATCATAACGGCTTTGTTCCTCTGCAGAGATGCAGCTGTGGGAGAAACTCATTCGGTCCTCAGACCTTCGATTACAGCAGAGGGCCACGAGGGAGGATGGAGAAGATGATTTCACTCTTTACTTTCTAACCTCATATAGCTGCTTGTGCGGGATGCAAAGAGATGTGACAGACCTGTGGGGGAAAGCTTATTCCAACATAATGAGAGAGACGACGGAGCGACAGCCTGAGAAACATGCTCCTTTCCTGGTAGAGGAGCGAAGGGATCTACAAAGAGTCGGCCCTATTTATCAACGCATCTCAACGCAGCGCCGTAGCGTTCGTGTCTGAAATGCCACCGCGGTCATTCTTTCATTCTTCTCTGTTTCAGTCGAGCCCTGTAGAACAGATGAAGAAACATTTGCATGTCTGCTGTTGCTCCCTCTATCTGAAATGAGGCTAATCACTCATTCAGAGCAAGGAGATGATTAACATGCATTAGCATAACAACACATCCACTTGTCTCTACTGTGAAACATAATGGGAAACGCTTGACATTGGTGTAATCACTGTGATGGGTGGACAGCTCTCCTTTCACAGATGAGTGCAAATTTATATGAATGCTGTGTTTGTGTTGGATGATGTAAAATTACATTGTTCCCTAACTGCTAGATGAATAAGTACTGGATGTTTGCAAACAAAGCTCGATATATTACCACCTGCAAAGCCCCGGAGTAAAATAAAGGAGGTGTTGGTTGTTTGCAGGTTTAACAAAGAGCTGCAAACAGAAAAAGAAAGTGTTGTTTAAAGCAGTGGTGCTCAAAGTGGGGTCAGAAGACCCCACTTTGAGCACCACTGCTTTAAACAACACTTTGGTGGGGGAGAATAACCTATTTTCACATTCTTAAGTAACAAAATGACAGAATCTCATCTGTTAGTTTAGGAGTTATTGGTGGAAAACGGTTGTTTGAGAACCAGTGGAACAAATCACAGGGTTTATAGCCTATATATTGGTGTGAGCAAACAAAAGAACAACACCTACCTACAGTACAATCTCATCATCAACAGAGGATCTGAGCAACAAAAATGAATGTCACAGGAGAGAGACGGAGGATACGGAGACAAACACATTAAATCCGCGACCGTCCTCATGAACCAAATTGGCCAATTACCGCTCACGTATCGGCTCACGCTGAATGACCCAACGAAATGAGCGTATCAGTGCGTGAGCGAGAGCCACAGAGGTTTTTTATGATTTTTTTTTTTTTTTTTTTTGCCAGTGTATGGGCGCCTATCTGCATGAGTCATCAGAGAGGCTCCTGCCATGGTAGTGATCAAAGGCAGACTGAGACTCAGACTGTGGGTTTGCTAAAAATGGCACCGTGGTTAGTGGGGGGTACGGTGCTGTCTGTTGACACTGTGTGTGTGTCAGCAGCATGTGCAGGTAGGAGGGAATTGTTTATACATCGCCCACACAGTGTCGGTCGCCTTATACGTTCCTCCTGACAGCGGTGCAGCTTCTTCCCACCTACTGTTAAAGGGATAGTTCACCCAAAATTGAAATTTCACTCATTATCTACTCCCCCTCATGTGGACTAAGGGCTGGGAGAAGTTTCAGAGTCCTCCGTGGCTTCTCTGAGTTACAGGGGGTCTCGGCGTAGCAGTGCATGTCCATATAACGGTTGCAAATGGATACCAACTGTCTTCGTAACAAAAAGACACACCAAAAAACATCCAAATACCTCCATGCTGCTCGTATGTAATGTCTGTCTTGTATTGAAGCCCCGAAATGCGAAAATGTCCCGAAAAAAATTAAGAGCACGACTCACCCATATACAGTCACATCCGATTCAGTTCAGTTTTAGTCACAACCTCAGAGATACGAGCAGCATGGAGGTATTTGGATGTTTTTTGGTGTGTCTTTTTGTTACGAAGACAGTTGGTATCCATTTGCAACCGTTATATGGACATGCACTGCTACGCCGAGACCCCCTGTAACTCAGAGAAGCCACGGAGGACTCTGAAACTTCTCCCAGCCCCTTAGTCCACATGAGGGTGAGTAGATAATGAGTGACATTTCAATTTTGGGTGAACTATCCCTTTAACATGTGCCCTGAGTTATAACAGTGCTGCCGTATGGAGCAAACAGCACATAAAGCACCGCGCCAGGCTGCACAAAGCATCGTTAAAGTTTCCTCCCGTGATTGAGCACAGCGCTGCGATGAAGTCGAGGGACTAATCGCATACATTTTTAATGATGGAGCTGTAATGACTCCAAGAATGACACCGTATCCTACGCCCCACACTGAATCACAATTATCTTTTCATTATACCCCCCCCTGGCTTCATAAAGCCCACTGTCTTTCAAACTCAACACCCCCAAGTTTTTACAACCAAAGAATCCTGCTGCAGCTGCACGTACACACTTTATCAGAGCAAAGCTGGTTCTGATATCTGAGACGAAGCTTCGACCCACCACTGACGATACCCAGATTCCCAACATTCACAGTCAGTCACCAGCGCTGTATCCCAACCCGACACCAAATATGGTCACAGCTTCCTCTCATGTCCCCGAGCTGCAGCACTGAATAATGGCTGGATATACAGTGAAGTTTTGCTCTTTTCATTTCATCACAACTGCGTGAACATTTGTAATAACCAGCATTTAAATTGGCGAAAAACATGTCACACATCAACATGTTACCTTGACCTTTGACCTTAAAGGGATAGTAGCATTTTTTTTTTAAAAGTGGGGTTGTATGATCTACAAATAGCCCCTAAGTACTTTAATTGCAGTAGAAGACTCTCTACACTCCTCCCGTTAGCAACGCCAGCCCATAATAGCCCTGCCCAGAGATTTACAACATACAGTGCTGTGAACAGACCCAAAGAAACGGCCTATTTTCACGGCCTAAAAGAGGTTTTACCTGAAAAAAAATACACAGTTCCATTGTTCGCTATAATATAATTTTTTCCAGCCCTTCAAAGTGCAGGAAAAACACAGTTTTTATTTGGACCTATTATAGCGAACAATGGAACTGTGTATTTTCTTTCAGGTAAAACCTCTTTTAGGCCGCGAAAATAGGCCGTTTCTTTGGGTCCATTCACAACACTGTATGTTGTAAATCTCTGGGCAGGGCTATGGGCTGGCGTTGCTAACGGGAGGAGTGCAGAGAGTCTTCTACTGCAATTAAAGTACTTAGGGGCTATTTGTAGATCATACAACCCCACTTTAAAAAAATGCTACTATCCCTTTAACTACCAAACTGCAATCAGTTCAATCTTAACGAGGCATTGCAGCCATATTATGATCATGAGAACAGGGGAGATGGACAGACACACAACCTAAAAACTTGTGAGGTTGTTTGCTTCTTGTGTCGCCCTTCAAATCTAATCAAGCCACAGCTCCAGTCTTGATGAAGCAGATTCAGCGTTTGATGATCAGAGAGAGACTTGAAACCAGATTTCCAGCGGCTTTAAAAGGAAAATGATGAACATTAAACTGAGAAACGAAGCAGCAGACTGACTGACGTGTTTACTGACGGTGTGAAAAATTGAATACGTATGAAGAAAGTTAACGTACACCGCAAAGAGACAGAAGACGTCCCTGTTCGCCGACGAGTGAAACTATCAGATCAACCCATCTTCATCTTCATCAGGTTAAACCGATGTTAATGTGATGTTATCTCAGGAGAACTGACGCAGCTTCAGATTTGAATTCTCGCTATCTGGACGTTACCTTGGTCACCTGACTGTCTGACTTTTATTTGTATGAAATTAAAAATCAGTTTTCATAATCTGTCTCACATGGGTTTCATAACAAATAAAAGGTCAGTCAGGGACTCACAATACACTTTGTTTCATAGATACAATTTATCTCACTTACACTATAATCATACATATGTCGATATGACAATTGATGACATAGCGTATCTATATTGATGTAAAATCTAATGCAAATTTTTAGTATTAATTGGAATTTGTATTGACAACCCTTCAAGGCTTTAAAAAAAAAGTTTTCAACCGGAAATTCCAATTAAAAATGTTAAAATGTTCAATACAACTTTAAAATTCAGTGTCGTGAACAGTAATTTGGGATTTTGTGCTCACACAATAACACTTGTTAGTACTGCAACTTACAATTTCAGCCCAAATTTCAAGGATGACAGCATAAGGACATAAAATTTCAAGCATAAAATTGAATGTGGAGTGTATTTGGTAATTGCAGAGTTTCCCACAAAGAAATACAACTGAGCATAAATAGCAGCTATTATACTAAGACATAATGTTTAAAACCACTTCAACTGCCGACAGACAGACATCTTTGGAGTCCCTGAAATTTTTATAGAGATACCGAGCAACATCCGCTAACAATTATCTGTTATTCTGTTTTCTTTAGGCAGAAATGAAGTGGTTCAGTTTAGATGAGGTTGTCATTGGGTAAGAACAAAACTCTCATGGTCCCACCACGCTACATCACGACCTCACCAAACTCCAACTGTTACTGTTGTGATTGGGAAACCAGTTGAAACAGACTTATACATATTTTGTCTTTGATTTTCTTTCATGTGAACGTGTCTGTTCTTTTTATTGAGCCAAAACATTTGTGCGTGGATGGATAAGAAGATTGATAATCTCGAATCACTATCACAGCCATGCTCAGTCGTCATGTTCTCTGCTTTAAATCAATGACACAGCTCGGGGTGAGGTTTTTCATGGAACTAATGAAATCCTCAGCCAACCAACACGACGTGAAACTACTCCTCTCTTACTACTCTAAAGCGCAACTTCAGGCGAGTGCGCTGTAACCGTGGCTTGTACTGTACACTAGGATCCCAGCATCACGTCCTGCATAATACAGCTCAGGATCCACCATGGACAAGAGATGAAGTCACGCTTTACTGTGCATGGCAGGATGACGCACAGTGGACGGAAGCATCCGCAAAAAAACCTGGCTATTATCTATAGTTATGGCTAAAGATGGAATAAAACACACAAAAATGGGCCTGATGTGGAAAATTTGTGGCTAAAATTACGACTTTATTTTCTGAAATGCAGGAGAGCAAGAGGGAAAATGATAAAACGCAAAGTTCAAGAAGGAAAATAGGTTAGATTCAGGGTACGATATTAAAGCTTCATTATTCCACGAATCAGAGTAAAAAACACGTATGTAATACATTGGTATTAGCAAATTGGAGAGCACAGTGTGGGAGAGGAGAGAATTTAAAGATGCTCTGTTACTATTTCTTGCTGTTTCGCACAAATTGATGCCTACCAAGGATGCGAACCATAGTAGATGCCAAAATGATACATTGTTTGTTTCATTTTCTGCTCGTACAATTCGCATCCATACAAGTTTGTTTTCATTCTGGTCCAAACGCAGCAGAGCGTCATGTTTCTATGACGTCTGACCCGATTGTAAAAAAGAAACTCTGAGAAGTAACGCTAAACCTTAACAATGGAGACAAGTACGTGGGTTGATTGTAGCGCTGGTCATTTTGTTTTATACCGTTTGTAGTAACCTCTCTCTGTAAATAGTAGAAATATGGAAGCGCGACTGCCCAGCTATAACTACTGGAGCCTTTTTTAGCTCAAACTTGCGGTGTACACCGGAAGTTGGAGCAGATCGAGGTCCGGTTGCGTTCACATAACAAATGGAGTTAAACTGTAACCAAGACCACACCTTTAGGGCAGTATCCCGTCGTTTTTTTGGTGTCTTGCCTCACTCCCGAGTCCATGACCAGCAGATAGACACCATCCTTTCGACTGTGCGTGCAGTAACAAGGGACATAGAGCCGTATCACCCGTAATTAGCTTAGCTCAAACACTGGAAGTGTATGGGTAGTGTTAGCCTGCCTCCACCTAAAGTCATCAGAGAAACTCTTCAGCAACTCTAAACGGAAACCGGCGGGCCGATCTTCGTCTCAGAGCTGACAAAACTCTCCGGTAAGGCATCTTGAGCCGTCAAATGCCGCTAACGGGACGAGATCGGTCAAAACGGAGGGTTCAAGCAAAGACGCTTTATTTTGGTTCAAGCTAGCTACATCGAGGGTAGGTTAGCTTCCTATTTCAAAGTAAAAGCACAAATTATATGGTCATGGTTTTCTGTATGTAAAGGGCAACGGGTGTTTTATTTTGTGAAAGTAACCGGAAGTGCGTTGGTCACAACGGCTAGCTTGAGTAGCGCCGAATTCGTCCGAACAAAATTGTAAACAGCTGGTATTTAGACAAATTAACGACACACTGCTGATCTAAACGGCTACTTTCTCACCTAAAAATGTTTGAAATGTAGATAAAGTGATATATTTACAGAGTTTAGAGCTAAAATGAAATCAGCTTCTGACTGCTGGTTTCAGCTCGGGTAGGAGGCAGGCTAACACTACCCATACACTTCCAGTGTTTGAGCTAAGCTAATTAGCGGTGCGCCAGCTCTGCCCGTATCTCCCTTGTTACTGCACGCACAGTCGAGTGTCTATCTGCTTGTCATGGACTCGGGAGTGAGGCAAGACACGGAAAAAAAAAAGTTGGTGCATCCCTTTAAGAGCAGCAAAGACGAAATGAGTCTCACTAACTGGTAAACAGATTCCTGTTTCTAAAACATGTGGTATCAGATCGATGCCTGAACTTCAGTACTCGCCGATACCGATGCCGGCATTTAGGCAGTATCGGGAGGCACGTCCGATACTGGTATCTGAGTCGGAACAACTCTGTTCAGCTCACTGGTCGGAGCTCCTGACCGCATCAACACAGCGGGGAAAATAAGAGGTTGGTACTTCCTCCGATCACATAATGATCCTCACCTGGTGGAGAGGCAGCTACGCAGAACCTCCTCGCCCAAAATAAAAATGAAAGCTGTAATCTTATTTCGGGAGATGTAATTGAAAACAAGCCTGTGTGCCAGGGCCAGGAAGTGTAAGTGAGCAGATGGTAATTAGCTCCAGCACGATCCTCGGATCAGATTAAGGCTGCGGCACAATAGCACTGTGTCAGCGAGGGGAGATGTTTGGTCCTGCAGTTTACATTTTAATTTGAGCTTTTCTGGTAAATGAAAGGCGATCTGTGAATGGAAACTGCTTCACTCTCCTCGGAAATAAATCCTCCTTTTAGAATTCTACTTTGAACTTCTCTAATAATTCAAAATGCATCCTGATCCAGAAAGGCGCAGCATGGCATAATGATAAGATGCTCTGCAAAAGATAGAAGATAGTGAGATGAATTGCTCCGACCAAGGTCAAAGAACCAGCGTTTGGGAAGAAAACATCTTCAATCTAAGCTGTCATGATGACTGCAAAAATAATTCTAAATTTAAAAGCTATAAATAATCTTTTACACAGATCTTTAATCCTGCATTTCATCCTGTAGTCTCTTCTCTTTTCCGTCAACATGCTGGCAGATTCCCCCCTCAGAGGGAGGTTAAAACTTGAGGGATTTGGGATCAGTCCCACAGGTAAATGAATGATGGATACGATGTCACCACTTAAAGAGGACAATCCTGCCCCATATGCAAGGGGTCCCTCGCCCCGGTGTAAAGCTACACCTCAGAATTACTCAAGAGGCATCCAGCCAAGCTGTTAGGGTCACTGGCACTAATGGATTGACTTGCTGGCACTTACCAGATAATTTGTCGCCAGCTCAAATGGCAATCAAGGGCCCACATGTACGTGCTTATGCGTATGTCAATATCTGCCAGCAGCGCCATCTGTATCAATCTACACTTGAACTTAACTGTCGATGTAAACCTCCTCTATACTCTCACATTACCACTTCTCATTTGTTTCAATGCATGTCATGTTACACCAACAGGTCTGATTGATGACTTTTCAGTTTTTAAAAGCTTTTTTTGGGGGGGTATAAACCTCTGATATAGTGATATCGACGTTTTGTTGTTGAACCGCCATTTGTTTCGTTTCTACATTGTCCTGCAAAAGCGCTCGACACAAACATGCTTGGTGTCGTATCAACAGGAGGAACACAAAGCCCTCGGTTAATGGACACAGCAAAGTGCAGTCTATTAGTATGCTCAGCATTTTCTCTGAGTTTGCACTCAGGAATGATTGATTTTCATCTTTTTACATGTCATTTCAGCTGAAGTAAAGAGTTGTGAACATGAATACATGTTATTAGTCAATAATACAATCAATCTGCAGACATAATTAAGGACCGACAACTATTTTTGGCAACATATAGGGCCTATCATACTTTAAAGTTTTTACCGTTCTCTCATAAAAAGTGAAAATACGGAGCAAAAAGTGGAAAGAATATCACAGATCACACCCTGTGCAGCCAGGATTCATCTGTAAAGAGAAAGTATTTCATGTGCAGACACATATTTGCGGTTTGAAAACAAGTCGAGGAATAACTTTTCATGGTGGACTCGACCCTTTGATCTGTTTCTGAGTGGGAGCTGCAGAAACCACTGTCTTGAAACCCATCCCAGCCACCACACACAGAGCTTCAAAACCCAGTCAGGCTAATCACAGCCTTTGTTACGGCACAAAAATGCGTGCAGGAGGGTTGAACACAAAAACCATTAAATCCTCAACAGCTGAAGATACGCGTCTGGGATGTTGTTCAAAGTTCTCATGTGGAGAATCACAAGTCCCAGGAACCCGGATTATATTTGTTGCTATTTTTATATTCCTTCTACAAAGATCAATAAAGTATGGAGACAAGGAAGGTAGTGCATGGTATTAGCACATCTCTTTTTTTCCCCGCTGCCTGTGGAACAACAAAGCTACAACAGCAGAGATTGGAGCTTTGACCTTTGCACTGACACTTCTAATAAAATCATTTCTTAGGGAAAAGAAAACTAGTTGAGTGCAGCAGATGCTAAATTCTTCTAGCTGCCTGCAGGCTGGGCTCAGTTAGGCTCATATATGCCCTCTGCCCTCACTTGTCTCACATCGTCGACTCTATTTCACACGCACTGAGTTTGCTGCATTCCAGCCGGGGCTGTAAATGTGGAAACAGCTCACTGGTTTAGAAACCTCTCACCTGCAGAAACCGACTGGTGAAGCCTTTTAAACACCACCGCTGCATACGGACGCGCGCTAAATGAAAAATTAAGGCAAACAAGGATTCCTTTTTTTTTTTTTTTTTGGACGGTGCAGGCGGGGGAATATTAGACATAATAAAACCTGAGTACACTAAGCAGCTGAACAAAAAGGGGAAGCAGAGAGCCTTAAAATGCACTTTGTTTACCACTGCATTATTCAAATCTGTCTAGTGCTGCCACTACAGAGAAATCTGTGAGGTTCCCTTTGGCAAGACAGCTCAGGTTTTATGACAGGCAGTAGGAGAAAAAAAAAAAAAGCTGCTAATAGTCAGCATGACTTCTCATTGCCAGCTGGAACTGAAGAAGAGGGACAAGGCCAGAGAGGAGGTCAGGACCGGCCTGGTGAGCGCTGGATTCCTCCGGCTCTGACAGAGTTTAAATTACTACCTACGGTCACCGGCAGCTCCTGAAACAGACAGGTTTTATATAGGCAGACATCTGCTTTGTCTTCCTCACATATACACACACACATTTTGAAGTTATGCTGACAACTGTTAGTATGTATGTTAAAGGGATAGTTCACCCAAAATTGAAATTTCACTCATTTATCTACTCACCCTCATGTCGACTTAAGAGCTGTGAGAAGTTTCAGAGTCCTCCGTTCCTTCTCTGAGTTACGGGGGGGTCCGCACAGCAGAATTTGTCCATATAATGGTTGTCAATGGATACCAACTTTCTTCGTAACAAAAAGACACACCAAAAAACATCCAAATACCTCCATACTGCTCGTCTCTAATGTCCCTCTTGTATTGAAGTACCGACATGAGAAATTGTTCCGCCGGTCAGGAAGAGCAGTGAACAGAGACAATGGGAGCTTCCGCTACAAACAAGCTTAAAACATAAGATTTATTTAATTTTTTTCGGGACAATTTCTCATGTCGTGGCTTCAATACAAGAGGGACATTACAGACGAGCAGTATGGAGGTATTTGGATGTTTTTTGGTGTGTCTTTTTGGACGAAGAAAGTTGGTATCCATCTTAGTTGACATGAGGGTGAGTAGATAATGAGTGAAATTTGAATTTTGGGTGAACTATCCCTTTAAAAAGCTGTCATGGATTTAATAATGGAGCAGCAGCTCTTATACTACCGCATGCACTGCCCCCTAATCTAGTCACACACCTCTCCACCGCTTCCCTTCCCGGCAACGCTGCAAAGTGTTAAGATGGTTAAACCTGGGCTGTGCATGGACTGAATCCAGAGCAGCGGAGAAAATAAAAAGGTCCCACACTAAAGGTGTTTTGACAGCAGCTGAGAATGGGCCAGACAGGACATAATAACAGCAGAAATTACAGACGGTGAACGGGCACATGTATTGTATACTCCTGTCTTAACACGGAAAATCCCATTTTGTTGCAGTTCACGGGTGTGTGTTTGTGTATATACGTGTTCCAAGTGTGTGATCATCATGCACCTTGAAAGAGCAGTCAGTCATTCCTGGGAGAAGTTGAGCTGCACTGAAAGCAAAGTGAAGACTACTAAGAGAATGAGAGTGAAACTAATTGATTTGCAACGGTATATTTTCATGGTGTGTATCATGTGCCACACTGTAGAGTAACTAACCTACTACACGTTTTCTCATTTGATCTTTTCACATCGGCAACTGAAATTAGCCACTTTCCCACTATTTTCATCCAGAGACTTTCTTTCTCAAATCAAATGCCCCGCTGTTGGAAATGATTAGGCTTAAAAAAAAAAAAAAGAAAGCATTGGAGGCAGAGCCCTATATGTGGCTGCATGGCCTGCAAGGTAAGTGCAGGGAGGTAAGTGCTCACAATGTGATGCATTATGAGCACAGATAAGCACAACAAGGCCTTGGGGAGTTGGTAGTGGGAGGGTTACAGGGTGGTGTGATGACCGGTCTCTGTCTCCGGGGAGGGAGAGATCACCGGCTTTCACCAGTCGGTAATGGCTTCCTCCCTTTCTATCTCTCCCCCTTTCTATCTCTCCCTCCATCCATCCATCTCTCCCTAAGCTAAATGATAGAGCATCAGTTCAGTGGCACGTCGCTGCAGCTCTTTCTACCTGATTATTATGGATCATTATGGAGCGGGCTAATTAGCAGTTGTTAAGTCTGCGGCTAAGTTCAGCAGCTGCCCCCTCCTCCTCCCAACGTATGCACATGCACATGAGCTCCGTTTCATTTCACAGGCTAACGTGACGGTAGATGCTTTGCTTTAAAGAAGAGCATTCACCAGTTTGAACAAAGGCGTGGCTTTTAATCAACTTTACTTTAAGATTAAGATAAGATTATGAAAACAGATTATGAGAACAGTTACTACAACTATACTTCGAGTCATCTCCAGCTATTTGAAAGTTCACAGACTTTCTATTCATAGATGGGAGAGATCATGCCCTGCTGCTACCTCACCAAAACACATCTTTAAATAATTTTGTGTTTACCCAGAAGAGCTAAAATACTTTTTGGCTTTGAGATCTGTTTTCCTTTTTCTTTTTTTCTTTTTTACAGTGCATATACAAAATGAAAAACAAAGCAGCATGTTAGTTATAGTTATATTCTCCGTTATTATTATTTTTTTCCTTTTACAAGACAATAAAGCAAATTACTGATTAGATTACATTACATTGCATTACCAGAACCCAGAGTGCATCGTTTCGTGCTGTTTTTAAAGTTAAATAAATCATCTTTTTATAGTCAATAAGTAATTCTGTTAAATAATCATATCTGAGAATTGATCAAATTATTCTAGTATTGACTTTCTCCATAATCCAGCAGCCCTAGTTGGAACATGTAATCTGTGCTGGTGCTGTAGCAGCCATGCATCTTCATTAATTAAAGAAAAAACTACTCTCAGCGCCCGTCTAATTAATCTGTGCTGTCAATCCTGTTTTTGCAATCCAATGCAGACGTTTCCATCATTCGCTCTCAATTAAATGAATCCATAAAAGCCATGGCACCACTTCACCAGACACAGACTAGACCTTGTTTTTCTTCCTGCAGCTTAAACAGCATGTCTCGCATTACCTGTGTCTGTTATGAGAGAAAAACACCGGTGACGGTCTCTCTGTCCACACGTGACCACTCGATGACACATGCCTGTGACATATCTGTGACAGAAGAGGCTTTGACTGCAAAAGAGTTCCCCTCCAACCTCTCCAAATTTGCATATGAATATATTAATTATACATTTGGCACCACAATTAGACAAGGGTGTGTAGAGCAAATCAAAATCAGCCGTACGGATTTGTGGGAATGAACACACTGTGTTCCTGTGGAAACAAGAGTCTCTCAGGTGTTTTATAAGGATGCTCAGCAATTTGAAAAGTTGTTAAATTTAGACACAGCCACCGAGACGGAAAAAAAAGAGTAAAAAAAAGAAAAGCAATGGCAGATTTCTGCAAACGTAAGAAATTTTTTGCGCCCTTCATGCGTTCAGACTTTCCTAATGACGAATACAGATGAACCACAGATGACCCTTTCAGTTCTACCTCACCCATATACTTTCATAAGACACGGAGCATAAACCCCGTGACATGAGTTCATCGTGGGTTTTATTTGTTCTGCTTGAAAAGAACTCGCGAAAACACTGGGCCTCATCCAGCAGCACAGCACAGCGGAGTTGAACGGTGATCGATAGCGAGATGCGAGCATCAGCCCTCCCCTTCAAAGTGTGCGAATCAGACACACTACATGACATCAGATAACACTAATGACTGATTTAAAGCTCACTGCCCTGCATTTCATGTTGATTATGAGCCTATTAGAAGCACAGATGTCTCTTTGTTACAGCTCAATAATGAGGTGAACATCAGAGAATTACACTTGGCTCAGTGTCAGGTCATCAATTATAGACTCGTACCATGAAGTAACCTTAGTCCCTTGCTTACATCACTTTGCTGTACTCTTTTTTTTCCTCATAGCTGTCATTCATACGAGGCGGTGAGATGACAAACCTGACCTCGGTGTGTCCGTATGATGTCGGAGCACCAAGTGTTAAAGGGATAGTTCACCCAAAATTGAAAATTGCGTAGCAGTGCATGTCCATATAACGGTTGCAAATGGATACCAACTGTCTTCGTAACAAAAAGACACACCAAAAAACATCCAAATACCTCCATGCTGCTCGTATGTAATGCCCGTCTTGTATTGAAGCCCCGAAATGCGAAATTGTCCCGAAAAAAATTAATTAAGTCTATATTTCAAGCTTGTTTTGTAGTGGAAACTCCTCTTCCCGGTTCGTCAAATTTAATAAATAATAATACATTTTATTTATAATGCACTTTACATTTAAGCAATCTCAACGTGCCACAGTACAAGCTTAATTTAAAAAGGGACACAAGTTAAGAAAAGACAATGAAAAGTGTACTAAAATTTAGCAGGAAGCTTTCCTGAATAAATATGTCTTCAGGTTTTGGACGAACCAGGGTCCATCCTCTTCCCAGTTCGTCCAAATTTGACGAACCGGGAAGAGGAGCTTCGAGAAACTTCCGCTACAAAACAAGCTTGAAATATAGACTTATTTAATTTTTTTTTCGGGACAATTTCACATTTTAGGGCTTCAATACAAGACGGACATTACATACAAGCAGCATGGAGGTATTTGGATGTTTTTTGGTGTGTCTTTTTGTTACGAAGACAGTTGGTATCCATTTGCAACCGACCTTATATGGACATGCACTGCTACGCCGAGACCCCCTGTAACTCAGAGAAGCCACGGAGGACTCTGAAACTTCTCCCAGCCCCTTAGTCCACATGAGGGGGTGAGTAGATAATGAGTTTGAGAAATTTCAATTTTGGGTGAACTATCCCTTTTAAAGCCGTGCTGGCTGAACCGAGGTTGGCACCGGAGCAGCAGAAGTCTCTTTGTAATCCAACTATAACACTGCATCCCCCCTTTGTCACACCCACACACACACCACTGCTGGGTGATAACCTGCTATTTGAGAGAAAGGAAGAGGAGCAGGAGCAGATAATAGAGGGTGAGGGAGAATCAGTGTTCAGTTACGATGCCACATGTTGTGTGTTTAAACAGCCAGATGGCAACGCCTGATGATGACACCCAACCTGCATTTCCTCAATTACAAAAGACAAAGACACAAACGCATCCTCCTCATCGCACACGGAAGATGAAACAATGTGGTCAAACCGGAGTCGGAGAGATGAGTGGGATTCTTTCTTTCTTCTTCTCACTTTCTAACAACAACAACAACAGATAAAAAAAAAAAAAAGAAAAGAATAAACTTCCCCAGAGGGTTCAGCTCAAACATTCATTCACAGACCATGTTTCTTTTGGAGATGCACGCAACGCACACTTCATCTTGGACTCTGTTTGAGAGCGGCTCCGCCTGCAACCTCCTGTGAAAGGTTCCCCAACACTGCAGGTGTTACAGCCCCAGCTGTCTCCCCCCTCCTCTCCCCCTCTCCCCCCTCCCCGTCCCCCCCTCCTCCCCTCCTGCATCAGTCCACCGTCCCCTTTTTTTCGTCTCTCCTCCTGTCCGTTTCAAAAACCAAGTTTTGAAGTCTGAATAAGTGCTTTGATCCAACCCTAATCCCCCCTCGCCTTGCTGCTTGACAACGTTACAGTCGGGAGCAAATTGACTGACAGTTCATAATCCCCTGCTTTTACATGCACTAATACACACACATACACGTATACACACACACACACACACTTCAGTACATGGCTTGTCCTCACACCCCATTAAACAAAATCATAAGCCCTGCGCAAAAACAATGAGGCTTTTCTTTGGTGGGAGGTTTAGAGGCAGCTGGGCAGCCCGACGCGGCGCGGCGCGGCGCGGCGCGGCGGAGAGAAGGGAGTGATAAGGCAGCGCTCTTTGTCTTTGCTTTTTGCCTTCAGAGCTACAAAGTAGTCCTGACTCACACCGACACACACAATGCTGAGTTAGCACTCCCCGGGGCCTACCTAGATAACACTATCTTGGCAAACATATCAAGGTATGAATACACACACACACACACACACACACACACACACACACATACACTTCAGTTTTCCAATTTTTCTGCTGAGGATGTGTGTGGGTGTTTGTGTCTTATCTCAAACTAAGTCCTTGAATTTTTCAAATGCACCTCTTGTCCAATGAACCGACCAGCGTTAGGCACTAGGTAGGACCTGTTTAAACTATCCAGTCAGTGCTGTTGTGTTATTCTAATCATGCAGCTGGAGCACGAGCAGCAGGTCATCATTATCTGTGATTAAAGGGAAAGTGCGGGGTTATCTGATGTGAGGTTGTGTGTGTGTGAGGTGGTCATGCATCAGTGTGTTACTGTTACCGGCAGCAGCAGATGCAGATGCAGATCGGTGTGTGTTGCCATAGAGAGTAAAGACAGCAGGGAACATGGGGAGCTAGCAGAGCGATGTGCTGCAGTGCAAGTCACCAGCCAATTAGCTTTAAATGTGCGATTCATGTACAATTATTATTTCATCACATTCTCTTCCCATTAAAGCATTACTTTCCTTTGGTGCAACATTTTTTCTACTGTTCTGTATGACTACAAACAAGAGCACTCAAAGCATGCTGCACTGTGTTAAACTTCACTTAACTTTGATGGGAACATGTGGTGCTAAAAACAAAAAATGACACTGTAAAAAAAAAAAAAAGTTCTTTAATGACGGAAGGGTGCCAGAAAGAAAGAAAAATCCTCTAAAATTAAGCCTGTGAATATTCTCATTTGTCCACCTGAGATAAAATAACCAAGTCCAGTTGTTTTTGATTTAAAGTTTCCTTGAGATAACTATGACCTGGACAAATGAGAATATTCACAGGCTTAATTTTAGAGGATTTTTCTTTCTTTCTGGCAGCCTTCAGTTAGAAAAGTACTTTTTTTTTGGGGGGGGGGGGGTATTTAATAAAAATAACCAAGGCCAGTTGCTTTCGATTTAAAATTACTTTGAGACCTCTAAAATTAAATACCCTTTTTTCACATTTTCCTGTTTTTCTTTGTTAAATTACATGAAACATTTGAGCTTTTCTTATCATTTTGATAACATTATTCTGTCTGCTTAGAATAGAGGGGACATTTTGTAAAATATATTGAAAAAAAACTGCAAGAACTAACTAACTAACTTCAAAATACTTACATTTTACACTCCCGCTGCCAGGGAATTGCTGTTATTTTAAAGGGATAGTTCAACCTTTTGGCAAATTGTCCCATTGCCATAATCTCTATAGTCATAGCAGTTGGTTCGTTACCTTTAATTGTCGGTGCAAGCTATTTTTAGAACGGCGGAGCAGAGCCGTGAGCTGCTCAGAGCTACGCTACGGAGGCTCATGGGATTTCTTGGTTTCCCTCATCAAACTCATCAAATACACAATCCAACAACTCCACAACGCTCTGGTGGACAAGTTGTGACCTGCACATTCACCACGCTATGAGATAATAACACAACGTTACCAGACAGAGTTGTTTTAGAGGGAAATTCATGCAAAACCGCTGATGCACGTTGTCTTCAGGGACAGTTTTTCATCAAGCAGTCTCTGCATTTCCCTCTAAAACAACTCTGTCTGGTAACGTTGTGTTATTATCTCATAGCGTGGTGAATGTGCAGGTCACAACTTGTCCACCAGAGCGTTGTGGAGTTGTTGGATTGTGTATTTGATGAGTTTGATGAGGGAAACCAAGAAATTCCTTTAGCCTCCGTAGCGTAGCTCTGAGCAGCTCACGGCTCTGCTCCGCCGTTCTAAAAATAGCTTGCACCGACAATTAAAGGTAACGAACCTACTGCTAAGACTATAGGGATTATGGCAATGGGCCAATTTGCCAAAATGTTGAACTATCCCGTGAATGATTTTGATCAGCTGCAGGTAACACACTATGTGCAACTACATCAGACAACCCTAAGCTTCCCTATCAGAGACCAGGGCGCTAAAACGGCCCAAACCCTCTGTTGTCTCTCACATGTAAAGAGCCGGAGCGCCGTGGACATGGACAGGAATGTCATGGAGGACGTGACCTTGACTTGATGCTACATTAAGGCAGAGAAGGGGACAAAGAAAAAAAACAACAGCAGCGCTCCTCTGCTACAAATCATCAAGGCCCGACATACCAGGACCGGAGGTGGGAGAACAACAACAGGACTGGAGGCCGCGGATGTTTCACGTTTTCATTCCTCCATTCCCGTCATTCCCACTAACACCTGCCTCTGCCAAATAACTTGAGCCATTCACAACATTGTTACCTTGGTCAGTCAGAGAGAGAGAGAGAGAGACCGTCCGTCGCCAAACTACATGTTGACATCTTGTTTTTGTTCGCGCTTGAATCTGACTTGAAAGATACCGATCACCAGATTAATGGCTGGCGCTCTGTTACAGTTTGGTTGTTTGTTTTCATCCCATTTCCCATGTCGATGCTTTGTTTACAGGGACAACAACATAACACATATCTGAGCAACCACTGAGGGGGATTTTGAATCAACTTAAAAACAAGATTTCCTTTAAACAAAATCTTGTTTCAAGTGAATATGAACTTACCCTGTATGGCATGACATGTGAGATATTGTTACTAATGCTATTTATTTAGTTAAAGTTGCCTTGCCTTATTAGAAATAAAATACGTTTTTCTTTCCATGTGCTTTTTCCTAATATTCCTTTTACCTATATTTCAATATCCTACGGTTATGTTATCAAAGTATATTCCACAGCAGTGTATTTACCTCATATAATAGGCTACAATACATATAATGTTGTATTGAATTATCAATACGTATAAGTTCTGTCTGTTTGTTATGGATGAAACTTTGAAATGAAATGCAAAATTAAAAAAGAAATATAATGCACAGCAATTATGATTTGAATTATTATGAAGCACCCATTTGATCATATTTGATTCACATATTTTCACATCTCAACAATAAAGTGCTGAGATTTCCATTATTCGTTGTTTGATTTCAGCAGATTTCCTTCCTAACATTTTTGTAAAAATGCAAAATTGAATTTTACTACTACGGCATTGTCACCATCTCGAGCCTTTAGGCGGTCACACTCGCTTCAGTAAATAAGGGACCTGCACTTCCTGCGTTGCAACGATAACTCACCAGAGGGCAGGTAACATGACATCACCGTTCAGGAAATGTGCTGCGCGGAAAATGTTTCCACCTTGGAGATAGAGACTGCTGCGGGATACGATAAAGTGGGTTTGTCCTCCTATTTTTGAATTTCAAGTGAAAAAACTACACACACCGTTGTCAGGCTGTTTTTCCATCATGCTTTTTTTTTTTTCATTGCAGAGCATTTTACTTTCACCCAGGTAAATGTTTACACCGGCAGTTTGACTTTTAACTGAAATATTTCATTTCCTTGAGCAGGAAATAGTGGCTCTATTTTCTCCTCAGCAGCTCCCTCTGTCCCTGTGGCCTGTAAAAATAAAAAAATAAATAAAAAAAGAGCGAAAACAAGTCTGGTGCCTAAGGTGAAAAGGTATTGTGTAAAGTTTCATGGTAAAGGCAGAATGTCCAGTATGCAAATAGGGACCAGCTATATGTGCACACTGCACACACACTCTGCGGGGAGATAAAACGTTAAACAGATGGCTGGGAGCGAAACTGCCTCTTCCTCTGTCCCTCTCCGCCGGCCATGAGTCCAAATGGATACGACGGGGTCACACAGGTCAAACAAACTCTTCCCGCTGCCTCTGAAGTGCCTCCGCTGGTGGGGGCGAGTGGGAGTGGGAGGGAGGGGGGTTTAAGCTGAGGTGGGGGGGGATTGGAGGGGATGGCTCGGTCTTACAGCTGCTTTTGTCATTACCATGCTCCCTCATTGTTCACAACATGCGTCTACTGAGGAATGCAGAGACCATCTACACTCTGATGGACTGGCAGCAGCTATTTTTATTTCAGACGAGACAGAAAGGAGAGATTGAGATTAAGATTAGGAGATGAACTTGATGTGGAAGTGAATCTGTTGTTGTTGTTGCTATGACGTCCTCGTGGTTCCTGATTCTCAGGAGTTCACTGTCACTAAATCACATGAAACGTCGACGTCAGTGACCACAGAGTTTTGAAACAGTCTGACTCAGAGCTCACCACTTCAGGGAAAAAATGAAATATTCCATATATGACCATGATGAACAAGCTGCCATCTTATATGACCTTGGTCAAGATTACACAATTACACAAGTGATTAGCACTGAACTTGGTGGAAGAAGATTATAGATTTTCTTGGTACGATGCAGAGAAATAATCACGGTATTACCATTATCACGATTATTATGCCTTAATTGATTAATTTCACAACACTATTAAGTTGTAAAAATCTAAATATATTTACATTTCTAATCATATACACAAAATATTTTAAGTATCTATTAACATAGGACCAATTATGAATCCCCCAGGGAAAATGTTTGAATTATTTCGGTGATTATTTGTCATCTATACCTAATGTTTAAGTTTATTTTAATACACGCTAACATCTACTGTATCAATTCAGTGTTAGGTTGATCCTTATGTACCTGATCTGCCGATATGATCTGTTTTGGAAAGAAACGGTATTGAGAAATGTCTACGATTAATTAATTGTGGACTTGAATACAGCAATTAATTGTGAAAACAAGTAATCGTGACGTCACATCCCTAGTTAGATGATTTTTTAAAACACTTTCCTTATTAATATTGCGAGATAAGATTTAATTTTTATCAGTTCCTCAGGAAATGACATCAGGATGAATTTATATTTGTGTTTACACTTTGATAGAGAGCCAGGTGTTATGTAATCTGAATGTCACGTCAGCTGCTGCTTTTCCCTTCGTCGAACACACAAACTTCATAAAAAAAAACTTAGGAATCAGCTGTAACTTGGCCTCCGGCTGCCCCTATACGTGGTGCCTCGGAGTGGGAGGAGGAGATGGAAAAGCCGAGTACCCTTGAGAATTGCAGCTAATTCATTCTGTATGGGAAAATGCCCTACGCTGCCTCCGAGGCTGCAGGCACCAGCATGTCTGGAGACAACATTATGCCCGTCAGCAGAGACGGACACAAACATAAGTCTCTCTTGTTAAGAAAATAAACTCGAGTATCTTTCATTGCTTACTAACTAACCACCTAATTTAAAAAAAAACACAATGGGGCAATGTGAACATTTGTTTTCTGGCGCTCCAGTCCGGACGCAAATCATTCTGGAGCCAGGAAGAAATTTGTTACCTTCAGCAGATGCTCCGCTATGTTAGTGGGCATTCATAAGGATATATGCACTATGCACTTGCTAGTTGAGGAAAACAAATGGCACAAGAGCCTAGTAAGTAGAGATCCATTACCGGGAAACACACAACTCGTGGCAGCCCCTCCATGTTTATCAGAGCAGGTATTAATGGACACAGCCTGTCAAGTGATGCTCTCCAGCAAATGGTTAAAAGAACCTCCATCAGCAGCGGCTAAACGGCCCCGGCGCTCCGAGCTCGGGCTGATATGGAGGGGGGAAAGAGACGTTAACCAGAGCCGTGAATGGGGAGGCCTTATCATGACGAGGTCGACTCTACGGATGGTTATCTAAAAAAACGACACATCCACCCCCTAATCTGAATCCCATCAGCCCATGGAAACAGGCCTATCTCCGCATTATCTTGCAACTATTCAGATATCAAAAAGGATTAAAATGTTATCTATCAAAAAACACCATGGAGGATAGTTTCTAATACGCATAAAAGGGCTGTTTGTGGTGGGACACTGGCATTTAAGAGGAATCCCAGAAATCTCTGCAGCAACTCTGGGTTTCAACTTTTGGCTCAGTCGACTGGAAAACTAAACATGTCTGTGTTTTTCTCCCTTGGTAGAAAAACGCTTCTTCTTTCTTGTTTTCGTAACTGTAATCATTAATGTGATTTTTTAATTAATAAGAGACGATGACGGGTTGTTGAGGATTGAGGACTTTTCTGGGCTTTTTTTTTCTCTATTTGCTTTTTTTCAACCTTTGCTCCATTGCCACACTTTGCCTCGCGCCGACCACTCTGCCTCCAAAAAATGACAACATGGCAGCAGTCGCACGCCTTATCACACAGTTTAAAAATGACAAGCCGAAAACAAAGGGTGACATCATGCTCCCTCCACCCACCATTACTCACAACCGCTTCACAACTAACGCAGGGAGCATTTGACTTTGTGCCCCTTTTTCTTTTTTTGTCATAGGTAAAAAGCTGTAAATCACAACAGAGGCCTATTATTAATATTATTAATTTGTGCCTTGAAGCCTGTCCAATTAATTTGCCGTCACGTACTGTATCTTATCATGTTTGTTAAAAGCCTTCACTTAGCCTTTATTATTATTATTACACACGGAAATAAGTCAGTGAAGCATAGATATGTGAAGAATGGAAGAACAGTGTGTAAAGACGATGTGAGACAAGTGTTAAGACCAAAGACAGTTCAGTTCAGTGTTAGCCGGATGGTGTTTGAGCTCCTTTAGCTCTCATCCACTCACTGACTTTAACTTGATTATACAGGCCTGTGTGTGTGTGTGTGTGTGTGTGTTTCACAGTCCCAGTTCTGAAATGGGACAAAGGCCAGACAAAGGCTTTAAGCTGCAAAAAAAAAAAAGGGGGGAAGAGGGTTTTTTTTTTAGCCAAGTGTAAGATGAAGCGCATGTGTGGTGACTAGAATTACTAGTTTGGAAGGAATGTGGCGGTGTGTGTTTTTCAGGTTCGAGACTCGGCAAAGGTATACGGGGATGAAACCAAAACAGGAAATAAATTCTTGTGCATGACAGCGATCTGTTCTGCTGGAAGTGATGTATCCTCAAGGTGATGGCGCTAATTTATACAATGTCAACACCAGAGTAGGAGCTAATTAATAATTTCTGCTGGAACGGTTTTGACAGGCAAAAGGGTTGATTTAAGGACCGCGCGTTAACGACACCGTCCCGATGTTTTATTGTTTTTAATAGAGAGCAATCTAATGAAACTGGAATGCAAATAAGACAACAGACACAACCGACAGACTGAAGGTCTAAACGGGGCCTATGAAACTCTCTAATTAATGACTCCACAGCGTCCTAATAAATATGCGGCGCGTGATCACTTCAGTTCACTGAATCATAATTATAACTTTATCAGAGGTCCCTCATCCCCTCGTCCCCCTTTTCCTCCATTAGTTTGCTCATTTCTTTTGTTCTCTTTTTCATTGTATTTATTTCCCTTCAAATTCTAATTCGTTTCCTATATCCCCCGACAGACCATGTTGTATAGACAAACAGAAAGATATCGGGCTACTTTCAAGGGATAGTTCAACATTTTCAAGTTCAACAGAACGTTAAGTTGTTTTCGAGGTAAATGCAGAGACTGCTTGATGAAAAACTGTCCTTGAAGGCAACGCGCATCAGCGGTTTTGCATGAATTTCCCTCGAAAACAACTCTGTCTGGTAACGTTGTGTTATTATCTCATAGCGTGGTGAATGTGCAGGTCACAACTTGTCCACCAGAGCGTTGTGGAGTTGTTGGATTGTGTATTTGATGAGGGAAACCAAGAAATCCCATGAGCCTCCGTAGCGTAGCTCTGAGCAGCTCACGGCTCTGCTCAGCCGTTCTAAAAAATAGCTTGCACCGACAATTAAAGGTAACGATCCTATTGCTATGACTATAGGGATTATAGCAATGGGACAATTTGCCAAAATGTTGAACTATCCCTTTAAGTGTGAAGGATTAAACAGACACTGGTATAATTTGCATGTGTCTAGTTTCACACATAGAAGATCCACAGGATTTTACCCATTTTCTAGAGAAACTGAGTCAACCAGGAAGTGACAGCAACAGACCATGACAACAATGTTCGCACAAAGGCCAAACACTAAAAAGAGGTATGTGTGGGAAAGATTCAATGTTGTTTCCTATTGATTGTGTTATCTTCATCACCAGGTGATGACAATGCCCTGTCCATGATGGAGGAAGAATGAAAACCAACAAGCAGAAGTCGGTTTATTCTCCACTAGACAGCAGCTAGAGGTGTGTGTAGCTGCTGTGTATCGGTGCATACAGTCCATATTCCTCTTAGCTGCACACTGACTGACTCACTGCACGGGTTGCTAAGTGCACAGTGCTCCAGAAATGTGAAACCCACAGATGGAGGAGAGACATGTATTTTACTCTGTCCTGGCAGGTCCTGTTTGTCCACTTGTCATGTTTACAGAGTCTTCAACTAACTGGCTGACAGATATAAACAAAGCGTAGTGTTCATAAGTAAATATGGACGCACTCTCAACCCACACAAGGAAACAAGTTTGGTTGCAAGTCATATTTTCTCATCCATTATGGTCATTGATGTTTATACTGGTGGAAAACGGCCTCACACTGAACTCAAGTCACAGACGAGCTTGGTTCCTCTTTCTCCAGGTTGGTACTTCTGTGTTCTCAGGAAGTTTTTTTATTTTAAATGTCAACTCTAATGTGAAAATAATAAACTGACATGAGAGACAAGTGATCGCAGTGGAATTTCAGCGCAGCAACGTCTGGCTGCTGTGCATGCCCTGACCTGCATCTACAGAACATACTATATAAGTCGGTTGCAGAGTTCGTTATGTACGTTACACACATTATAACATTTTCAAATGCCACATAGATGACATTAACTAGTTCCAACGGAAAAGTACCAATTGACACCTAATGACACCCTTAATGCAACACACAGTTTATATCCTGAAGTCCCTCTGTTCTGAGCCACCAACAGCAAAACATGCATCTAACTGGCCCATTGCCATAATCCCTATAGTCATAGCAGTAGGTTTGTTACCTTTATTTATCGAGATGGAGTTGTTTTAGAGGTAAATGCAGAGACTGCTTGATGAAAAACTGTCCCTGAAGGCAACGTGCATCAGTGGTTTTGCATGAATTTCCCTCTAAAAACAAATCTGTCTGGTAACGTTGTGTTATTATCTCATAGCGTGGTGAATGTGCAGGTCACAACTTGTCCACCAGAGCGTTGTGGAGTTGTTGGATTGTGTATTTGATGAGTTTGATGAGGGAAACCAAGAAATCCCATTAGCCTCTGTAGAGCTCACGGCTCTGCTCCGCTGTTCTAAAAATAGCTTGCACCGACAAATAAAGGTAACAAACCTACTGCTTATGACAATGGGCCAATTTGCCAAAATGTTGCACTATCCCTTTAAAGTCAAGTGGACAACACAAGTAGCCACTTGTGTGTTTAATCGGTTTCAGATAACAAAGGGTCCATTAATACACCAGAGAGGGCATTCGGCCGTAGATCAAAGGGAAGGACGGTTGATGCATCCCATACAACTGCAGCAACATCCCACATTAGACTGCAGCTCTGCTACATGTAATATCCCTCTGTCTCCGAAGGCTTCCAGTCTGTCTCTCCACTGTTCATGACAAATAAAGCACGTCCTCGACAACAAACCGACAACAGCGAGGGGCTCAAACCTATCGATGAGAACAGCTGAGGAGAAAGTCACAACAACACAATCATGTGATGAACAGAAAATCTCAACAGCCCATGTGGCCGTGAAGCATCCTCGTTTTGTTCGTATTATTGTGGGGTTCCTACAGTACAAACAGCCAGGGCCGTTGTATAGAGGAGAAAGGTGATGATAATTCTAGGGGCCCAGCGCCCAGTGGGGCCCATAAAAAACACCAGTAGTCTAATCTTTGTATGACTGATTTATTCTGCGTAAGACCCTGACTAATACTCATAGTACACTGTAAAAACTCAACATCTTTCCGAGAATATTTGTCTTATTTCTTGTCCAAATGTCTCATTTCTAGTCAAAACTAATCTCTTTCCACTTAAAATAATACTCATTACCTAAAAATTAACTTGTTTTTAGATAATTTCACTTAAATTCACAAAAAGTAGAAAAATCTGCCAGTGAAAGTAAGTTTTTTGTGCTTGTAATAAGGAAGAAAAACTTGCTCACTATCAGATTTTTTCTACTTATTCCAAGTGAAAATATGCTTGAAAGAAGTAAAAAGTGTCTAAAAACAAGCTACTTTTAATATGATGAGTCTTATTTTAAGTATAATGAGATTTGTTTTGACTAGAAATTACATTTTGACTAGAAATAAGACAAATATTCTTGCTAAGATACTTGAGTTTTTGCAGTGTAATGCTGCATTAGCATCAAAACAAAGAAGGCTAAATAAAAAACGATAATACATACGTAGTCTAAGAAAAAAAAAAGGAAAAGTTAGTATTCTTTAAGGGGGCCCAGAATTCCTAGCAACGGCCCTGCAAACAGCCAAGATCCTTTGTAATTGTATAGCAGCTCCAAGCCGAGACGCTGGGGTCAACTCCCATCAAGACTCTGCTCAGTCTTACAAAGACAAGATGGAATTTTGCCCCGAAGCGCTGAACCACAATTGTCTTTTCTGTGATCAGTTCAGAAGATCCCTGCAAGTTTTGACTTGACCAGAAGAATCTGAATCTGAGATATCCGTGTGAAAGGAACATACAGTTCTGCTCAACACGAGAAGCTTATACACAGACAGACTTACTCATCAAAATTCCTACAGGATGCAACTTATAGTCGGAAATACGTGGTGTGACTGAGTGTTAATATTCAGAGCAAATGCCGTTGCGTATTATTGAGACGAGACGGAGATACAGGAGACTGGGGCTACCTCCTCGGGCTGTCTGCTTCTTTAAATGGCACAGGATTAACCGAATTAAATACGCATCACGACCGTCAACAAGCCTATCGGGGCGTCATCGGGCTTTTTAAGTGCACACGTCTCAGCTAAAACCTCAAGACAGCAGATACAGAGGTCAAACTAAGCTATTAAAAAAACAAAAAAGCCTCAAGTTGTCTGTCTGTGCAACACTTTGGGGCTTGTTTGCTTATCGCAGTTCCTTTTTTGCTTTGACGGTGGATGAAAGCGGCCGCGAGAAGGAAGAAACAGTAAATATTTGACAGTTCTGTGTGTGATCAGCCAATGATCACACCGTCCTAACCACTGATGGGCCTGACAGCTTGACTACGTTGATCCATGTCTCAACAAAGCACTTGCGGTTCTTGAGCAGATGAATTATTTATGGGTCATTACAAGCTTTAATTGTTTTTAACGTTAAGGTTGGAATTGGGTCTTGAGAAAATCTTTTAATAAATCCTGTTCGCACTGCAAAAACTCAAAATCTTACCAAGAATATTTGTCTTATTTCTAGTCAAAATATAATTTCTAGGCAAAACAAATCTCATTATACGTAAAAATCACATAAAAAGTAGCTTGTTTTTAGACACTTTTTACTTCTTTCAAGCATAATTTTACTTGAAATAAGTAGAAAAATCTGATAGTGGAGCAAGTTTTTCTTTTTTATTACAAGCACTGGCAGATTATTCTACTTATTTCAAGTGAAAATATGTTTGAAACAAGTGAAATGATCTAAAAACAAGTTAATTTTTAGGTGATGAGTCTTATTTTAAGTGGAAAGGGGTTGGTTTTTACTAGAAATGAGACATTTTGACAAGAAATAAGAGAAACATTCATGGAAAGATTTTGAGTTTTTGCAGTGTGGACGCCATCAACACCTTCAGACACACAAAAACTTTCTCATCGTTGTGTCAGCAGAAAACGACATGAATAAGCACATGCGCACACTTCTGCTGGACTCCACAAATCCCCATGAAAAATAGATGTAGGCCATGTTGACAGCATCGACCGGCGGGGGGACAGCGACAGGAAGCATCCCCTTTATTCTCTGTGGCCCAAGCAGACCGACGGCTGGAAGAAAAGAAATGTGGAGAGTATAGTGGAACCTGAATGGCTGCAGGACTGGAGAGTAAAAAAAAGGGAGAGAGAGAAATGGCATCAAGCTGAAGGAGAGGCTGCGAGACAGGCTTGGAGGGGAGCCAGAGCCTCGGGGGGCCCCAGGTTAGCTTTATTAGCCGTTGTATATGTCAGCAAGAGACACAAGAATAGCCAAGTGCTGCACCTTTGCAGTGCAGCTGTGAGGGTTGTCTGATAAATGAGGTGAGGGCTGCCTTTCTTTCACAGCCTCATCTTTTACTTGGGTGGCCACGGCGGCGTGCCGTGCAGTAAAGCTGTTCTACCAGTTTTTTTTCACTGTCAGCCACCTAGGACCGTGTGTATGCTCTTTGTCTTGCTCTACTAAGATGAAGAGAGATAAAGAAGAGTAGCCCACATACACCCACAAAAAAAAAAAAATACTATCCCTTGAAACAGAAATCCCACTCCGCCGCACGTCTTATCAGAGGTTAACAAAAAAATCTTCTTGTGGATTTCAGCTAAAACAAAAAGCAGGTAACAGAAATATAGAAATGTCAGAGTGATTGTTGCACATCGCTGCTGAGTTATGATACTGTCAAAGAGAAAGGTAGTCCAGGATGAAATACCTGAGTGTGGGGCTATCCTAGCAGACAGCTTGTATTGTTGGTGGTGGGTGTTATCTCCGACTCATCCCTAGGAGATCACCCTGGTATTTCCTCAATAAGGCCAACAGAGGCCGAGCTTCCATGCTCCTTATTCAGTCCCGAAAGTTAAAATTAAACCTTAATACCCCCGGCCTCACGGAGAACAACAGGGTAGAGCATGCACTGCAGGTTTGGTCTTTGCTTTTCTCCCCCCACTGACTCTAAACTGTCTTAGTAAAGAAGTAAACTACATTAAAACAACACTACACTTGGTAAATGAGAGTGCAGTTATTTAGCACCTTTCTGCCACATCTCCCCGACGAGCGTTCATGCAGCTCCTTTCTCCTACACACACTTTGTGTTTCTGCCATACATTGATTGTCTGATGGAACAGGCATCAGAGGTAATTTGGAGTTCAGTATCTCGCCTGAGGAGAGCTGCATGGGGAATCGAAGAGCCGACCCCCTGATTAGTGGATGACCTTTCTAACTCCTTAGGGCTCGGTCTCACTCTAAACAGTCATTCATTCATAAACACAAAGATCTGATGTGTGATTGTTTGATAAATTGACAGACCTAAGCAGCGTAGATAATGTGGAACAAAATATTCCATATTTTCTTGCTCATATGATCTGTAATTTTTTTTCTAGTGTTTTACGAGGTCTTAAAAACTGATTGAATTATCAAGATCTGTGAATACCGCATATTTCAAACTATTGCAACACAGCCGTGAAAAAAAAAATAACAGAAGCTTTGCCATCAGCCTTTTTTTTTTTTTTTCAGCTAGTTCAAATTACAATCCATAAGATGTTTATGTAGAATGATACAAGCATGATGATTAGCAGAGCCGGAAATTATGTAAACAGAACTCGGGAGTTTATTTTTGCAGATGTCTGAAATCTCCAGGCCGAGTATTTAGTTTGAGCTGAAAGTGACAAGCAATTTTGTCTGTGCAATGGTGTGTGAAACACTTTCCCGTCTCCACAGTCCACGCTTTGTTTGTTCCCAGCTAATGATTTCTAATACTTATTCTCAGGCAACACTCAGAGTACATGCTTTCAGGCGCGTGTCCCTCAGATGGGAAGACGATTTTTCAGACTCTGACAGAAACTGTAGATGAGAGACACCGCTCAGATAGGAAGGTATCACCGCCCGTCTATGTGTGTGTATGTGTGTGACAGTGATATGAGAACTGAAAAGTATGACATTCAGTCAGGTAACTGGGTGGAGTGTTGTTTACCCAAATCAGATAATTGACCATCCCTGGCTGTGTGCTAATGAATGACATTAGGCAGCCTGAAAATTTGTCACGCTTTGTCTTGTCTCGAGATGGGTCCATCATCAAATTATTTGTGTGTCTGCGAGGGAAAGGCAGAAAGAGTGGAGTGGAGGGTAAAATTGTTCTGTGCATTGCTGCTACAATAAAATCTGATTTTACCATTTGAAATGGGGCACCGATGTGATATCAAGATTAGGTATCTTTCAGGCCAGATATTGACTAGATGGTATAAGATTCAGGTATCGGATAATGGGGCCGACATGTTCGCTTCAATTCTGTGTTTGTGGCATGTGCTGCATCACGTGTCAGCATGTCGGTAGAAAAAAAAAATTTGCTTTGCAAAGTGAGTAAAGTAATGTTAAAGCCAAGCCTGATGACCTTCACTGTTTTTAACATGGCGAGGTGGAAGCAGATCTGGTATCAGGCGATAAGCTAAGCCCAGGTATCAGGATCGGCACTGGGATTGAAAAAGACGAATCGGTGCATCCCGAATTTGAAATAGTGGGGGAAAATATAGAAAATCAGTTTTGGAAAATCTGCTGGCTGCCACAAATGATATAACGAACACTGAAAAGACTCAAATTCTTCATTGTCAACTCAACTCTATATGTTTTGTCAAGCTGTATACCCATTGAAGTCCTAGCAGGAAATACAAACGTCTACTGATGCTTCTACCTCCAATGGTCTTTAAAGGGACAACGAGGAGTTTTGGAAAAGCGAAGTGTTTTCTCACTACATTTATGAGCCTCTGCGCACCGTGAAATTCTTTGACCGGCGCAAGACAGACTCATGTTTTCATTCATCAAGAATTAAAGTCAGAGGTTGGAAGACGATCACATACCGTCGTAGTTTCGACCATAAACGGTGATTCGGCGGCGTTACTCTCATGACTCGCCACGAAACCGAAAGTAAAGAAACGCTGGTCGGCTCAACCAGCATTTCCACCACCACTAATCATAACAAAATAACTATAGAGACAAAACCATATATTTATTGAAAATGGGCCCATTAACAAGTCTGGGTAGCATAGATTCATCCACATTAACGTGAGACTTTTTTATAACCAAATAGAAACTCCTCGCTGTCCCTTTAAAAAATAAATCCTAATAAAATAAATCTCAGTTAAGTAGAAATTAAATCCAACAATTAAAACACGGTGGAGTTTCAGCTGTGACTACATGAATGCTTTGACATTATACCGCACCATTCACAGGACGTCGTCGTGAGGCTTTTAGACGTCGTCTGTAATCGCATTTGTAGAAAAAGCTGCTGTCATGTTTCCCGCGGTTCGTGTGACTCAGTAATGGAGCAGCAGCAGCCGGGTGGTGCAGTGACAAGTCAGACCACCCTTCAACTGCACGACTGCTCCACATCTGACAAGCATTCACCCTCCCTCAAGGATCTTCCAGCTGCAGTTAACTGGCTACCAGCTCTTCTGCATTTGACCCTGAAGACAAATAAACTCCCCGCACAAGTTAATAAAGAACGAAAGTAGATGTTTTGAAGGAGGAGGAAGGAAGCGGCAAAAGAGTTTTGAAGTTTTCCTCCCGAGGCAGTGGCTCTGAGGCACAATAGAACAAACCTCATTACGTGAGTTCGTGTTTGTTTGTTTTAGTCTTTTCAGTCATTTCCTGTTTTGTTTTGAAAAGACTCGCTTCACTTGGTTTCGGATAATCCTACTTCACTTCACTCCACTTCACCCTACTCGACGACGCACCCTGATGTGATTCACCTGGGTCGGGTTTCCTCTCCGTCATTGTGTATTTAGTCTGTTTTTTTTCCTTATCAAGATACCAAATTGAGCGAAATGACCTGAAAGCACTATAGATAGAGGCAGCCGCCGCCGCAACACAAGCCAGACAAGCTTGTAAAGTGCTGAAGTATAGCGTCCATATTTCATCACTCAAATGATGCTGCAACAAGAAATTGCTATTTAATATGATAAATAATAGAAATAACCTCATACGTTCGTGGGAAAACAAGATAAATATCGTCAAAGATTGCTCTGATGATCGTCCATCAGCACACGCCACAAACTATCACTATCACACCCTGGAGTTCAGCAAAGTCTGAGAACAACTCACTCTGAGCTTCAAACCTGCTCCTCATGAACCCATTGGTGATGTCACGGAGGCGACGATGCAGTAATGCAGACATCTTCCTCATGATACTGCAGAGAGATGCAGAGTAAGCAGGGGAGAAAAAAAAACCAGGGACCAGGCAGAAAAAAGAGGTAAGGAAGGTGGTTGATTGAGACAAGCCCATGGCAGTAAACACAACTTTACGACCTGCATGGTATTTGCCTGAGCGGCTGCAGCTACTGTCGGTTCTCACTAGGCTACTGTTCAGAGGAATAATCTCTACATTATTGTATGGACGTTGTAAACCGAAGATAAAAAGTCTGAGCAGTAGGCTATAGAACGAATCGCCTTGTTGTTTACACATACTTCCGGGTAGAAAACCAGCATGATGACAGACGAGAGTTTTGCTATAGCATCTCATTTTTCACGTCCCTATATCACCGTTTAGACTAATCTGATGTTTGTGAAGTCTATAAAACCAATGATTGGACAAACATTACTATTTATGTGTGCACATTTTTGTAATTAGTTATGATTATCATAGATTAGCAGGGCTAATAAAGTTAAACAGGTAACGGTTAACCTACCTGTTTAACTTTAATAACTCAGTGACTCATTAAACGGTCCATGAATAAATATTTTTTCCAGCAGATATCTTAGTTACAACATGATTGAGCTAACTGGAGTAGTTTCATGTCTGACAACGGGAGGGTTTTAACAGCTGACGTCCTGATGTTAGCTACTGCCGTTAGCTTAGCTGCTGCCGTTAGCTTTGCTACTGCCAAATTGGCATGGCTAACCGTTACTTGTTTAACTTTAATAACTCAGTGACTCAATAAACGGTCCATGAAAAAAATATTTTTTCCAGCGGATATCTTAGTTACAACATGATTAAGCTAACTGGAGTAGCCTAGTTTCATGTTGTGTCTGACAACGGGAGGGTTTTAACAGCTTTGCTACCGCCGTTAGCTTAGCTACCGCCGTTAGCTGTCCCTGTCAGCCACTGATGCTTTCTGGACACCGTGATTCCCCAAAACTGAATAAATACAACACATAGCAACACAAAACTGCTTTGCTCATGCACACAGAAATAGTAGGCTAATGTTTCTTCAATCATTTCAGATTTGTCTTTGATAGGGTGTGAAAAACACGTTATATAGCTAAACTCTCGTTTGTTACTGTTGTTCTCATTCAAATGACGTGCTGGTTTTCTACCTGGAAGTGGTTAAACAACAAGGTGATTTGTTCTCTGCTGAACATGGCAACCATTTCCAATTCAGATGCAGATCTAGGTGCCGTATGCAACACCATCCCCAGTGCCCTCTGCCTTTATTTTTCACAAAGCCCAGCAATGAGGAGGACATATTTAGTAAGTTGACTGAAAAATCAATTGCACCATGGAACTCTTAGCATCCTAATGTCGGAGGGTGTGCTGGAGATTAAGACCTGCGCTGCTCTCCCTGTGCTCTGCTTAAAATTGCTTGTTTATTAAAGAGGAGCGCTTCCAAAAATAAAACTTTCAAAGGCCAAATTGAGAGCTCCTCTAACAGGAGGGAGATTCTCTCAATTTTAGATTCATTATTTCAAGACGACGCATGATAGCTGAAACATTAATATTAACGACACTCAGCCACATCTTGAAACACCAAAGTGAAAATAACTACAAGGCCAATGACTGAGCCCGAGCTCAGCTGCTGTCAACATTTAACACTTCTCCAAATTTCAAAGCTGTAGACTCTGTTTAATATTCAGTCATAACCGCACGACTAAAGAGCTGCAGTATTTAGCCACCAACGCAGGACTCGTGAAAATCTGACGATAAATCCAGCACATAAACCCCAGCACAATAGTTATGGAAGAAGAATAAAAACAGGATAGCTGAAATTATCATTCAGATATAACAGATCCTTTTTTAAGATCCTGACCTTTGTCCGTCCCTGAACTGCTGCAGTAACAATAACTGTCCTGGAGAATTATTATCTCTATTATAACATCCAGGTGTGTCTTATATTACATTTTGGTGTTGTTAGCTGCCGAGGCATGCACCTTTCTCTTCATCTTCCCTGCTTTTGTTCTCTACACACCCATGTGCCATCACAGATCAGAGGGAAAAAGACACTCCTCCTCAAATCTCCTCTTTAATGCTAAGTAAATATAGACATTAATGTTCTGCAGCATTGTTGTGGCACTCGTCAGAGCAGCGGTAATCCCCTTAAAATATATTAATTTGAAACTCCTTGCAGATTGCGTGAACGCGAGGAGGATGAAGCGCGGGCAGCATTCCTGTCTCGCAGCGCTGAAACCTGAGCAGCATCATGCGAAGCATCTTGTTGTACCACCGACTGCTTCGCGAGCACAGAGGTGGCTGTCAGCTTTGGAACCAAAAGCCTGGGCTTCAGGCTGCATATGGTTTAGGATTACCAATACAAATAGTGTGCTGGAGGGATAACAGCAATATGCAGCTGCAAAGGAAGGAGGGAATTGTATAGACATCTCAAATCTTGTGTTATGGACGGTGTAAAAAAAAAAAAAAAGCCTCATGAATTCTGCTGTGGCTTCTCTGAATATTTTGTGAGCTTGTAATTTGAAGGTTCTGATATACTGTATATATACATACATGGCTTGTTTGTTTTCTAGGGCTGGGACGATATGCTTTTCTCCCGATTCGATTCTTCTACGATTCTTTGGATGGCGATTCGATTGAAATTGCGATTCTACGATATTGCCGATTCTCTCGATTTTTAGTCACATTTTTAACATTTATCTGCACACAAATACTGTAGGAGCCTATAAATTAACATACTCCATTATAAAGTGAACTTAAACCCTTTTCAAAACCTGTACTCTCTGTATGTAAAAAGGCTAACAAATGCACATTGCACAATATTTAAAAAAATTCAAAAAAAAAAATCGATTTAAAAATCGTCAAAAAAGATATTGCGATATTTATGTGAATCGATTTTTTCTCCCACCCCTAGTATATATACATACATTGCTTGTTTGTTTTCCCCATTAAAATGAAACAATCAATTGTTTGTTCCACCAGATTAACAGTAGGCTACAGGTTTTTTTTGGCTGTGATAACAAATCTTTCATGCTCAGCAGGTCTCAAATGCAGACTGCATGTTGTAGTTGGAAGGTGCCAATTTGTCCGAGCGCATGGTGGAGCAATTTGAAAATGGAGAAGGGGAAAACAAACAGAATAGAAGCTTTAATGGTGATGCTCTTTTTCTTTTCAAAGAAATCCGAGCTGGATCTGAAGGTGCTCTTGGTGTCTGACATTTTGTTTTTCCCCATGCAGGTTCTCTCCTCTCTATCTCTCTCTATCTCTCTCTCTGGGTCATTGTAAACCAGAAACCCAATTAAAAGCAGATGAATCCAGACTTCCCTCCCATCGCAGGACAAGGTCAGTACTACCAGTTCCTGCTGCTTTAATTTCGCATCTTTCTGAACTACAAAGCAACTGCTGCCGGCGACTCTTTAGCAGCTTTGTCCATCTAAATGTTTTTAGTCCCACATTGTCCCGACTCCCGAACTGCTGGATGGACTGAGCCCGATTGAAATGGGGAGAAAAGAAAATGAGACGCGTGTTTATACAGATGAACCCTTGTCTCATTTCATGTTAGCAACCCCAATGCATCAAGGTTCATTCATCATGGTGAGACAGCTACCAGTGGGCGGTTTACCCCTGTCTAGGAAAACAACACACAGGATACAGTACAAAGCATTTACAATTTTCCTCCCTTGACCTAGTTGTCGTCTATGTTTTTTCTTTTTTTTTTTACTTTTCTTTCTCTGGGGGATGTTCTTTTGTTTGTTTTCCTACATTTCTAAGATTTCCCTAAGATTGGTTTTGCTTCCGTAACGAAACCAAAAAAAAAATTAGACATCAACAACCTCTCTCTCTCCGACACAAATCGCCGTGTTAATGATCTGGTTTGAAATTCAAAGCATTAAGCTACACCTTTTCCTACGCATCGACTTCATCTCTATGCAACCACAAAAGGTATTTCACAATAAAAAGAAGTCAGAAATAATTTATTGTGTCTTCTGTGGTATATAGTCTAATAATGAGAATATGAAGTTGCGTTGTAAGCTACAAACCCTCGAAGGCTCCTTCAAGTCAGTCAAAAAAAGCATCTTGAGTGTTGATTTAACAACGGCAACCATTATTTTTGATGTTGACAAAGACTCCGAGTGCTGAGATGGCTGAGATGTTGGAGACGAGACAGATAGGTAGCGGTCGGACACTTCAGCTCCAAGTTGTTTAACACAAACATGGTGATCTTCAACAGTTGTGCTTTCATCAAGCATTTGGAAGCTTCAGGGGAAAACACAAGATGAATGCTTGCTTTGTGAAGCCACTCAGACGCACCAATTAAAAGTAGCTAACAATGTCAACATGACCCACTTTCCCGTCTCTTCTGGTGCCCATGTTGTCAGCCACCACTCTGTCAGCCAAGCAAAAAGGGCTGCTGCACACACTCCGCACACACGCCTGTACAGCATTATTCCCAAACTCGGTGCTGTGCCCTCTGGCCCCGCAGGCATGCTGGAGACTCTACCTTCATAATAAAGTCCTTTAGCATGCAAGGGGAAATGCTCCAACATCGCATCCAGCTGCTTTTAAGATGATCAGGATTCAGGAATAGGCTGCTGCAGAAAGACTGTAATAAAAAGCTGGAGGACGTCCCACTGAGAAACTGAATTACCTGGAAAAGAGTGGGCGTACAGTTTTGTTTTTCCTTTTTTTTTTAATGCAGATGATGTTTTGACCAGTTTATAAACAGAAAAGATTCAGCCAATACCTCCACACCAAGGATTATTATAAATAAAGCCAAGTGCAAACAGAGAGACCATCTCTCCATTCTCACTTTCCATCTTTCCATCCACAGTCTTCTCCTCTCGCTCTCTCCACAGCCTTCCAATCAGCTGACCTCACCACAGTCCCAACCAGCCAATCACGGCATCCCTGTCACAGTTTAAAGAGCCCATATTATACTCTTTTTAAATTTCACTCAGCTGTCAGACGTCCAACTAAACTGTATACGAAATGTATTGCCCCAAACTGATCCGTGGTCCTGAATGTCGGCTGTCTAAAAGTCGCTCAAATGAGCTCTGCTGAGAACAAGCTGTTTCTGTGCCTGCACCTTTAAGTAACATGGTTACTGTACACGGCGAAGATTATTACCACTTTATGACTTAAAATTGGTCGGTATTTCATGAATTTAGCTCAGGAGTTTCTTGCCGTGCACTGCAGCCATAGAAATAGACGTGGTGGGCGTTTTATCGCGCTAAGGGGCCGGCCTCACTCCCGTCGTGACATCACCACAGGAGCTGAGTCCGAACAGAGTCGATGCAGGACCTGTTTGCTTTCCTCATTCTAGGAGTTTGGTAGGCTCAGGGAGGATCAGTTTATGTATGTAGAGACCAGAAAAAAACAGTTTTTAATAATACAGGACCTTTAAAATACTTTGAACAGCAGCATCACACATCCTTTTCACTATGGTGACATCACAGCGGTGGTCTAATCACCAAACACTCAACATCTCCCACTCTACCTCTTGTTTTGTACCTGACAATAAAACTTAATTAGTTTACACAAATGAGTCTCTCCTAATTGCAATGAAAATTAGGCACAATTAATGAAAAATCACAGTTTGGCCTAGTGCAGTGTGCTAATTGCATTATTATTCATTGTTAGCACCTCGAGCGCTGTGTTAATCATTAAAAAAATTCAGGTGAACAATCCTTCCAACTGAAAATGCATATTGAAATTGCAAAACCTACCGTTATAATATTTGCTTATCATGCAGCCCTAACAGAAATTATGACGCAGTAAGTTAATCACACGTTTAATTCGGTAACTTGCATATTTTTCATTTTCAGCTCCACGGAGCCGCGGTGACCTGAACCTCTCAGGAATGCAGGTCAAACAACGAGTCAAATGCTTGCATCTCGAATATCAGGCCTTCTCATGCTCATAAATACACACAGGTCTGTGGTGTTTAGCTTTCAGAGGACCCGCTACAGTCTGCGTGGCAATTAACTAAACATTTTAACAACCATGTCCCGCTGCTATGTGCTTCCAGTTCAGTCAGGATCTCAGACAATGTACTTTAACTGGACTCTCATTCATCTTTCTGGTGTGAACTGTTTAAATAGCTGCCAGGCTATGTATGTTATGCCTGGTTGCCTGGTTTTTGCATCTGTGGTTATATTCTCTATATTCTCTGTATGCATATATTACTGTGCCTTTGTTTAATGGTCTCATGTACTATGTTTCAATTAGACTGTGTTTCATATACTGCACTTAGGTACTTTGTTGTGCTTTACATATAAGAGGCGCCTCTTTGTAGCAGGTCTGAGACAATATGACGGTTTTCCTGATGTTTGATGTATCCAGACTGCTTCAAGTGTGTTGAATATATTTTTCAATATATTTTTTAGTATGGTGTTTTGATGTGTTATTGTTCAGCACATCTAACACTCGCTGGGTGTATGTCTTACATTAATTTGAGTGTTTATACTACATTGTAAAGAAAAAAATTCTTCTTTTTCTTTATTTTTCTATTGTCTCAAAACTCGACAATCATGTGGAAGTGGCATCAGCTGTAGGGTTAGCAATAGCTCGAAACGTTGTCACTATTAAATAATATTTATAGGAACCCTTGCAGTGTGCGAGCTTTTCTTCATTTTTTTCAGGCTATGTACAGTATGTTATCCCCACAAATGAATCAAGGACTCGCTCCTCAAGCAAACTGGAGACCCGCTGGCTGCTTGTCTGCAGGAACTCACGCTCACGCAGCATTGTGCAAAAGTCCTCGTTCATTTTCTCGGCTTGGAAGTTAATTTCACCCATGAGGAGGGTAATAGGGGCTTCATAGCCAAACGTAGTCAAAGGTTAAACTCTCCAGGGAGGGCAACGTTTCTGAATGCCTCTCCTCCAGACTTCCTTCAGCTAAGTGATAATAAAGCTTTTTTCTCCTCTGTGGTTCCTTTTAGGGGGACACTCTCAGCTCCATCCAGCGCAGGCTGCAATAATGATCACTGGCTATACAGACCCAAACCCACTTAAGATTTGTTTTTTTTTTCTCCTGCCATTGATTCTTTCTTCCTTTTTTCGAGTCTTAACAGGATCCCAAGAGGTTCGGCAACGGCTAACCCCTCGACAAGACAGGCAGTCGGTGGAGACTTGTATGTCAGCTCATTAAGTCCCAGTTCTTCTCAGTCCTCAGCAGCATGAGAGTTCAAGGTTCATGTTCGATACGCGGTGTGCGCTAAAATTCATCAGATGGATGAGTGTCTGTCCCCGAAGGTGGCAATATCGAACAGCGTCCATCCGTCCTCACAGTCTCGTCCTGCCCTTCGCGTTGCGCGGCATGTTGGCTAATGTATTCAGCAGCTACAAAGTGAGCAGTGCATTGTAAATACATTTATTCTATCTTTTATTTAAAGCTTCTCTGACAGAGCTTCTTAGTGGCCCCTCTCTATGCCGAGTGGCTAGGGCTTCTGGGTAGGAACAACCTCTTATCTACATAAATAATAGTCTCTCTGAGCACAGCACACTCATTCCAAATGTAACAGTGATTCAGGGCCTTATCCCCACACACACACACACACTCATACACACACAGCACAAGCAAGTATAGGAGAAGAAAAAAATCTCTTGCAAAGTCCATACAGTACTCTTTTCTACAACAACCAATTAAAAATAAAATAATCTTGGTCGATAAGATGTTGTTTTTCATATTAATGCATCTAAAGTAGTTACTGCGGTTCCAGAGGGATTCACATTAAGTGGATTTCTTTGAGGCAATATAATATAACTAAGACCGATAGAAGGTCGCCGCATCTCAGCTCGTCTAACAAGAGAAGTTCCTCCATGAGCAGCTGTGGACAGGATGAGAGGGCGGCTGAAATTTAGCAGTTGTGCTAAGTCCGGCACATTTACACTGATGCTTAAAGGGATAGTTCAACATTTTGGCAAATTGGCCCATTGCCATAATCGCTATAGTCATAGCAGTAGGTTCGTTACCTTTAATTGTCGGTGCAAGCTATTTTTAGAACGGCGGAGCAGAGCCGTGAGCTGCTCAGAGCTACACTATGGAGGCTAAGGGAATTTCTTGGTTTCCCTCATCAAACTCATCAAATACACAATCCAACAACTCCACAACGCTCTGGTGGACAAGTTGTGACCTGCACATTCACCACGCTATGAGATAATAACAGAACGTTACCAGACAGAGTTGTTTTAGAGGTAAATTCATGCAAAACTGCTGATGCACGTTCAGGTACAGTTTTTCATCAAGCAGTCTCTGCATTTACCTCGAAAACAGCTCAGTTTCGTAACGTTCCATTATTATCTCATAGCGTGGTGAATGTGCAGGTCACAACTTGTCCACCAGAGCGTTGTGGAGTTGTTGGATTGTGTATTTGATGAGTTTGATGAAGGAAACCAAGAAATCCCATGAGCCTCCGTAGCGTAGCTCTGAGCAGCTCGCGGCTCTGCTCCGCCGTTCTAAAAACAGCTTGCACCGACAAATAAAGGTAACAAACCTACTGCTATGACTATAGCGATTATGGCCAATTTGCCAAAATGTTGAACTATCCCTTTAATGCATCAGTGTTGTTGATGAATGTGCACTGTCCCAATTCAATAAATAAAGAAATGAAATGAAATGAAAGAGGAGGACACACTGCAATCTGTTGCCAATGCGCTCGCCATTTCACTGCTTCCTGATGTTTGGAAAGTGACGTTACAGAAGTATCACCTGGCATCGGCATGGCGATAGTGATGGCAGCAGGTATCCATCCCACTGTTGGCTGGTGAATATCACAGTCGCAGTTAAAAAGCTGTGGCTGTAGTTCAATATCATGTGAAACAATAAAACATTTAAAAACAGACGGGGATAAAAGGAGGGATTGTGTGAAATGTAATGAAGCACCTGGCGACATCTTTCTCCTTTTGCTTGATTTCAGTCTCAACACATGACTCGTGTAAAAAAACAAAAAAAACAAACTGTAGTGGGTGTTTCTTTTTCTTCTTTTTCTTCTTGTATTGCTTTTAGAGTTTTATATTTACTGACCAGAGCCCTTGACACATTAAATTAGATCTAAACTTGCTTTATGGTTATGGTGTATGCCAGGAACTGGACTATACCTGCTAGAACTCTTTTAGAGAGGTCACACAAGTTTTATTTCTGGGTTTGAGTTAAAGATCCGTGGGTTTGAGAATACAATGCTGCTCAGAGAATAAAATAAATATCAGGATCTCTCAAATCTGAACTTACAAATGAACAAATAAAAAGGTTGTCTTGAGTCAAACTGAGAAAGTGTGGGTGGCAGGTCCAGTTTAGACACACACAGGTGCTTTTTTTTTTTTAAGTATCACTCTTGTTCGCACTGTCATGCTGCTTTAGTGTAAAAAGGTTTATGGGATGCTGCTCTGCTACACCAGTTTCCCCCCCGACTGAAACCCCGGCCTGCGGTTCTCTAGTTCCTTCTTTTCTTCTTCCTTCTTAAGAATTTTGTTCTTAATTTGCTCGCCTGGTTAAATAAAGGTTAAATCAAAAAATAAATTCCTCTTCTGCTTCTTCCTCCTCTCACCGACCTATGCATGCTGCCTTCCTGTTTTACCTTTGTCTTTGGACTGAGTCATGTTTCCCTGGACCGGTCACATGATATTTGCCATGATGACTTGATAATTTAACACGAGAACAATTCACCGCGGAGGGAAAAGAGCAACAGGATGACGTCGTACAGTCAACGGAAGTCGTACAGTCACGTGAGAACAATGTGTGTGTTTGCCCATGATGTAATTACTTTCACTTCTGCCTGCTGTGCTCTAATTTAAGGTAGCCTACTGCTGCTTGGGGGAGGAAGGTGCTTTTTTTGTGGGGAGAGTTCAGAAAATTCCTCTCTGAAGTGAGGCTCCAGCATTAGATATGGCTCTCACCTTGACAAAAGTGAGCTGGGAGGAGGGAGGAGGGAAACCCCCCCTCCCCCCCTTCCCCCTCTAATGAATCATACATATTTCAGATGGTCTGTTTGAGTTTCCCTTTGCTCTCCGAGGTGATTTCACACATCGCTTCTGATAAACACACAAAGACAACGACTCACCACCACCAACATTTACTACGTTGTTGTTAATTCATAAATGACTGATAACAGGTTGCCTCGTGTTTCATAAAACATAACAGCGCCGACGAGGCTGACACACACACACACACACACACACACACAATATGCCTTTATGTAATTAACCGACGCCTGATGCTCATCTGCTGATACTTGATCCTCTTTCCGCCTGCACTTATTTCTGTTTAATATTTTACCACCACCATTTACTGCTCCTCCTGAGTGGTGATAATATCATACCCAACCCCCCAACCCCCACCCTCCAGCTCGGGCTAGGGTTGCAAAGTTGGAAACTTTCCATGGGAATTTACAAGAATATATGGGAATTAACGGGAATAAAACAGGAATACACAGGAATAAATCCGAAATTTACAAAATTGAAGGTTGGCCCTTGAATGGATAGTTCAACATTTTGACAAATTGGCCCATTGCCATAACCCCTATAGTCATGGCAGTAGGTTTGTTACCTTTATTTGTCGGTGCAAGCTATTTTTAGAACGGCGGAGCAGAGCCGTGAGCTGCTCAGAGCCACGCTACGGAGGCTCATGGGTTTTCTTGGTTTTCCTCATCAGACTCATCAAATACACAATCCAACAACTCCACAACGCTCTGGTGGACAAGTTGTGACCTGCACATTCACCACGCTATGAGATAATAACACAACGTTACCAGACAGAGTTGTTTTAGAGGGAAATACAGAGACTGCCTGATGAAAAACTGTCCCTGAAGACAACGCGCATCAGCGGTTTTGCATGAATTTCCCTCTAAAACAAAATCTGTTGAAACGTCATGTTTTTAAATTGTATTATTTTGCATGGATGTCTGCTTAAGACAAAACAAAATATTTACATGAGACCCAATTTCCAGTTAATTCCCATTAATTCCCATAAATTCCCATAATTCCCATGGAAAGTTTCCAATTTGGAAATTGTCCGCCCCCTTGCAACCCTATACCCCTTAGTTACACACACACATTTATCCAAACCACATTCACAGATTATTCCATGAGCAGCTCGTGGGAGGTGGAATTTCTTAATCTATAGAGGAACCTTGCAGACCTCCCTGACCCCCCCCCCCCCTCTCTCTCTCTTCACATGACAATAGCAAGTTATGGGCTGTTTTGTGACGTGCCTGAACCCCCCCACCCACTCCCCACCCCACCCACTCAGCCACACACCCACTCAGCCAACCCCTCCCTCACCCTGCCACAATCTTCACATATCCACCCACTCCCCCCCACTCCCCTCCCTCCCGAGTCCCGTCCCCCCACCGAGGTATTTTCCCTCCAGAAAAAGACCAGAGCTTTTTACATGTCGGGGCAGATGGGGCATTTTCAAACCACTCTGTCCCCCGAGCAACTTAAAGTGCAACAACAACATACCACACCCGTTCTCCGGTCTCACTGTGCTAATTATCAGCAGTATTGACCCCCTTCTTCTTCTCCTTCTCCTCCTTCTCCTCCTTCTTCTTTTGGCTTACTGAAGACAGGACAGTTTGCTTGAGGGGAGTTTCATCTATGTAAATATTATCCACAACCTAAATCACTCGGGACTCAGCTCTATTTCAAAGAACATGTACCTGTGGGGAACACACTTAGAGCCTGACTGGAATTAATTATAATCTGTGCTTAAATAGGATGAAAGCTCGACACTAAAGGGCTAGTTACTGTAATACGAATAAGTAAGAACGGCTTCATTACTATTAATGGGAAAGCTGTTGTGACATGAATGACAAATGGGAAATACAATTGATTGATTGATCTTGCAATGCAGCAGCTAAGTAGATTACAGTATATCTGTCCGGTATGAATAAAAACAGTTCCTTTCTCTTAGGAAATCAAAACTCAAATTACAACTTTCAGGTTTAATATGGTCTGCAGTAAGTAACTAGTAACATGAAATAGAGCGAAAATCCAAAAGCAGTCTGACTTGAGTCAGAGAAAGCCCAAAGCCTCTCCAGTTGGTTTCGGACTTCTAGCTTTCATTTACACCTGGGCGTTGCTGTTGAAAGTTTCTGTCATAAATCTTTCAGGAAAGCATAAGCACACCTGTATTTTAGTTAAAAAAAAGACAAACTACATCTTTACTGCTGCACTCGACAGTAAAATGATAGTAGCACCTTTTACCCTGATGACAAACAGAAAACCACAATGGCCACAGGGATGTTTTTTTAATTCTGAATTAAATAATTCTGAATTAAAATATTCTCCTTCAAGTTTACATGGAAATAGTACTAATTCCGGATTGAGGTTTACATGGAAAACACGTTCAATCGCCTTTATTTAATTCCGCTTAACGTCTCGGGGTCGGGAAGGGTTCTGATTGGACAGGACGGGACACGTGTTTACGTATTTACGTCTACCGGAAGAAAACAAACTCCATTCTCAGTCAGTACGTTAATGTTTACATGCACAGCTTAATCCAGCTATGCTCAAAATTCGAATTTGGCGTCTAATCGGACTTCTGTCCTTGTCTCAGTTTACATGCAACTGAGAAAATCAAATAACTGATGGAAACGTGGCGATGATGCGTCGTTTCCGCGGGTTAATACGGCCGCTTTTCCGGTTGACCCATTAGGTTAACCTTTTTCGGCCTTTTACATGGTCGTTTTTAAAGCTGCAGTGTCATGAGTGAATCATGTCGGAGACCAGGACTTGAGATCCCCTAAGAAAAAAAGTTTTTTTTTTTCCCAGCATGCTCCCTCAACAGTGGCATCCCCACTGTGCCAAAGAGGGACACCCCTCAAAGGAATACTTTTCGAGTTAGTGCTGAAGGCCGCCTTCAGATTTGAGCCTCTCTCAAAACCACATGAACTTGTCACTACATGTTTAACAGTCCAGTGGCCAGAGCTTAAATATGCACAGTAAATTGTTTTAAAGGATTTCAAAGTTTAGCCTTGAAACAGTCCTCTTGTCTACAGCCAGCACTGTTATTAACACTCTATATCCACACACAGAAGCATTTAAAGTGGACTAAGAAATTACTGCAGAGCTAAAAATGCCTCATCTGGACTCAAAATACCTCTCTCATCAGATATACTCATTATACCGGCCACATCTGTGAGGACACAACGGTTTTACTAAGGTCCGTGTGACTTAAATTTACCCTCAAATATGTTGTTTCCGTCACCACAACAAGGGCGGCAACAGTAGCTACATGACGCTCCTCCAAGGAAACTCCGACAGGACTAAAGAGAAGTGTCATTGAAGAAAAGAAACCAAGGAGCATATCTGAGGCTTTACAATGCTATTCTCTGTCACTAATGGTGAATGGCTACTGTTCACCTATATACATTTTTCTTTCTCCCCCCCAACAGACCTCACTTTTGCTGTATTGCCTTATATTTGTGCTGGCAGCTTTCCACTCTAAAGTCACCCTGAAAAGCTTTCCATGGCTTCAAACATCGAAGTCTGAAAAAGTCCCTTTGAAAAACATTCCCCCTTTGATGTGAAGAAAGCTACAGATCAAGCTGGAAACTGACTTCAGCTGCTATCTGCTCTGATGCTATCTGTCATTATGTGGGGGGGGATAAATATGGATTTCAAATTTTGAAGAAAATGTGACCAAAAAATATATATAAAATAAAATAAAACATGAACTCTCCTTTTCTCCTGTGAAGTCACTGATCCAGAGACAGACCAGACAGCATCTAGTGATGGAGATAAAAACCCCTGGCTGTGTCCTATCAGCCCCCCCACCCCACTTCTACCCCACCCCATCTCCAAAACAATACTCTCCACCAGCCACCAGTCAAGACAAGCAGCCTGTCCCCCCAGTCGCTCTGACAAAGAGCAGCTCCCTGTGAACCAGCGAGAGGTGGCCGCTGACGCAGATGCAACTCCAGAGATAAGAGACGGGGAGAGAAAACACATTTATTCTGACTTATCCAGTCTGAGTGACACCAGACAAGGTGAGTGGAGCCGAGGCCGCTGATAGTTGAGTAAAGTGTCTCAACTCTATAGCCTACCACAAGACGAGCTGTTCACCATCAGCCTTTAGAAATCACACGGGGGGGGGGGGGCTAATACACCGACTCCCAAAATATAAAAATAGGGCTCCTGGGGGGTCTCCTTTATAAAAAAAAAAAATCCAGGTTGAGCCCTTCAGCGTGATGAATATTCAGCTTCCCCCTATAAAAGCACTGCTCTGCTCTCATAAAAAATGTTTCATTATTCCACGAGAGAAGAAAAGAGTGACAATCTCATTTCCAAATACAAGTCTGAGGCATTTAGACCGCTGTGAGGGGGGGGGGTTATCTTGTGACTGGAATGATAAGTTTTTAAACGTACAACAAAGACACAAAACACACACACGGAGAGAGAGAGAGAGACAGAGAGACAGGCAGACGTGACAAACACAAACACAAACAGAGGCGTGGGTAGGTAGGTAGTAGCTACTACATTTAAATCAAAGCCCATATTACAACAAGATGATCTGATAGCAGTGACCACATTTTAACACACACCCCCAGGCTGCCAGGAGAGGAGAGGAGAGGAGCCGGCTTTGTTTTGGGAGGGAGTTGGCTTCTTTTCTTTTTCTTTTTTCTTTTTTTTTTTTACTAAAAAGTGAGTGCCTGCAGGGCTGGATGAAGGTGAACCCACCTGCCTGCACTCACACTCACACTCCCAATCTTTCTTTCTTTCTTACACCACAATGGATTCATCCATATTTAATCTAGACAGCTACAGTAGGGCTCCTAATGGATTCATACAGTAGATGAGGCTCCTCTACCACCACAACCCTTTGATAAAGATAAAGTTATTATAGGGAATGTTTGATAAATCATATGACACATGGCTGCGTTGGTATTTAGGGGAATGCCCTCGAAACCAGCAGCCTATACAGTAGGTATTCTCTAAAGTTTCAGGTACAGCACGGTCAGTGTAGTAGGCTAGACTACCTGTATTACGCAGTCATAGAAACACAAAGCGGGAACTTCAGGTGTGCGGTGTTTGAGCCCCGTGGGTTATTTGTATTACGGCTAACCGGCGGCACAGCAGCGACAACTTGTATTTAAACAAAAACACACGACACATGTATGAAAAAAAAAAAAACAGCACAGCCTCAGTCTAAATATAGCTTTCTACTGTTTCTAATACAACACAGCTTTTTCTTTTTCTTTTCTCTTACCTTGACAAATCGTCCCAGCCAGCAGCAGCAACAGGGAAGCAGCAGCAGCCGAGTCCATGGCGTTTGATAAAGTCGCGTTTATTCTTCTTCAGGAGGAGTAGAGAGGGAAGGTTTGATGATTAAACCTGCTGCGAGCGAGGAGCTTTCGACAAAAAACGAGGAGCTCAAGTGAACAAACGCAACGCAGCTCCGATAGATAGTGTCAGTCAGTCAGTCACAGACAGTCAGTGGTGTTTGGAGGAGGAGCGGTGGAAAGTCCGAAACATACCCAAGTAGCTACAGCTCCGAGTGAGTGACGGAGAGAGGGAATGAGAGACTGAGAGAGAGAGGGAGAGAGCACAGGTGACACAGCCCACTGAGGAGGAGGGAGAGGAGGAGGAGGAGGAGGGGCAAGGCACTCCGGGGCTTTTGCGTGCGGTCGGAAATATGGCCACTCCCGTCCACTGCGCCGCGGTGTGAAGGTCAGCAAACTGGGAGCCTGAGCCAACCGAAAGCGAAACTATTATGGCTGTAAGTCTATATACCTCGGTGAGATATGATGTCAGTGAAGTGAAACGTGGGGCTTTGGGGCATTCACAACTCCTGCCAACTGAGCCCACAGTCAGTCAGTCATCATAAAAATGACACACAGGAGTGGCAGCCTCAGGTAGCTAAGACTTAAAGCAGAAGTAAGCGGAATGTTTGTGTTAATATAAGCTTTATTTCAGACACAGGTCCATATCATAAGTCAAACAATATATATAGGCTAGTACAAAAAATAAAAATAAAAAGAAAGTACAAAAATACAAGAGAAAGAAAGTACAAAAATACAAAAAGTCTTAAAGCAGAAGAAAGCGATCCGGTGGTTTTGGCTAACTTTCCTGTCAGCAGATGGAGTTAGCAGTCCCCGCCCTCGTCCCTACGTCACCACATTCACGCGCATCCCTTGGCTGCACACACAGAGAGGACCGCCCCTTTATGCCGTTCTCTCTCCTCATTGGATAAAGGTTGTAGGATACAAGGAAAGTTTTCTCCTCGAGTGACTGACAGACCCATGTTTCGGACCAAGCACTCTAGTGATTGCTGTCGGAAGATAGAACTAGACTTATATTAACACAAATATTCCGCTTACTTCTGCTTTAAATAGTTGTATCTTCCGACAGCAACCACTTAGGCTATGTGTTTGGTCTGAAACACGGGTCTGTCAGTCACTCTGCTCTGCTGTAAGCCGAGGAGAAAAATGTCCTTGTATCCTGCAACCTTTATCCAATGAGGAGAGAGAACGGCATAAAGGGGCGGTCCTCTCTGTGTGTGCAGCCAAGGGATGCACATGAATGTGGTGACGTAGGGACGAGGGCGGGGACTGCTAACTCCATCGGCTGACAGGAAGTTAGCCAAAACGACCGGATCGCTTACTTCTGCTTTAAAATAAGATTATCACATAAAAAGTAGCTTGTTTTTAGACACGTTTTACTTCTTTCAAGCATATTTTCATTTGAAATAAGTAGAAAAACAGTGGAGCAAGTTTTTCTTTCTTATTACAAGCACAAAAAACTTGCTTTCACTGGCAGATTTTTATTTCAAGTGAAAATTAGTTTGAAACAAGTGAAAATTAGTTTGGAACAAGTGAAAATTATCTAAAAACAAGTTCATTTTTAGGTGATGAGTCTTAGTTTAAGTGAAGAGAGATTAGTTTTGACTAGAATTGAGACATTTTGACAAGAAATAAGACAAATATTCTTGGAAAGATTTTGAGTTTTTGCAGTGTAGCCTACCCCGGTGTGATATGATGTCAGTGAAGTGAAACGTGGGGCTTTGGGGCATTCACAGCGATGTGTATAGCTGTGTAACTCCTGCCAACTGAGCCCACAGTCAGTCATAATAATGACACACAGGAGTGGCAGCCTCAGGTGAGACTTAATGGAGCCTGTAGGCCTGTAGTAGGCTGAGTCAAGTCAACCTTGAAGTGGAGATTTCAACAATTTCCCCCAAACAATCAGTGTCTTTAGATGACAACACTGTGGTGACTGACTGAGCCCCATGACAATTATGAGTCATCATATTTTACAGGTTTAGGCTACTGTAGCTACACAAGAGTGACAAGGGTCATGATGAGGAATAAGAGAGTGACGTGTCATCTAAAACCAAAACCAACCAACCCTTCAGGGAAATAAAAAACCAAACACTGACTTCCTCAAATGACCGCTCGAGGCTGTGACTCACACACTGAGCTGAGCTCCACTTGTCCCCATAGGCAGCCATGCCGAGACGTGTTCACAAGACAGTTTTGGTCTGTATAGATAATTTACTAGCTACTTCAGATAATTTACAAGCTACTTCATGAGAACTGTGAATATGTTAGGATTAGCAAAGAGTTGAGAGATGTGCACGCCTATAGATGACATCATGCAATCTTACCAAGAATATTTGTCTTATTTCTAGTCAAAACAAATCTAATTCTACTTAGAATAAGACTCGTCACATTAAAAAGTAGCTTGTTTTTAGACACTTTTTACTTCTTTCAAGCATATTTTAACTTGAAATAAGTAGAAAATTCTGATAGTGAAGCAAGTTTTTTATTACAAGCACAAAAATCTTGCTTTCACTGGCAGATTTTTCGACTTATTTCAATTGAAAAGTGAAAATTATCTGGAAACAAGTTAATTTTTAGGTGATGATTCTCATTTGAAGTGGAAAGAGTTTAGTTTTGACTAGAAATTAGACATTTTGACAAGAAATACGACAAATATTCTTGGAAAGATTTTGAGTTTTTGCAGTGTGGCGACTACATCCATCTTTATAGGCTATACAGTACTGTCCATGATTACAAGCAACCTGTAGCTTACTGTAATGGTAAAGGCATCTTTTATCACCTTAGATTTTGAGAGTTCCCTTATAGAGTGTACAGAGGTCACCTAAAATATATAGGACACAAGGTAGCCTATTATTTTTACACTCCAGTTTCACCTGTCTAACATTTCTACTAACATTTCTACTTGCATTGAAGACTCAACAACTTATTTTTGTTATCCAAAGTGCAGGTAAACTCACGTAGACTACTACTATAAAGGCAAGACAAATATACACTGTCAGCCTTGTTTGACTACACACACACATGACTGCAGGGGAAGGATGTCATCATCACATGTAGTAACAGAGCACACATACACACACACACACATGACTCAAGCCATTTGACATTAAGGTCACTCGCATCGTCCTCAAGTTGATGTTCCTGTTTTTGGTGCATGTGACTTATTGTAGTCATTTGAAAACCTACTGTTTCACCATGGGGGTGAGGGTTTAGGGTTTATTTATTAAAAACCACATCTGATAACAATAACTTGTTTAGATATAAAATAAACTAATGTATATGAGCTTCATTACACTGAAAATCTATCTATCTTGAATTACCATTGCTGGTATTTGGTCTTCTACTGTTGCCTACTCAGCTATAAAAAACTATGTCATGCTCTTTTTTACTTATTACGTTTTTATAATTGCTAACATTTCTATTACTATTATTATTTTACTCACCCTGCTGCTATGGGCATTTTGCACTTTAACTATCTCAAATGGGAAAAACAGCAACCTATGTCTTCGGCTCCTTCTGTATTTTACTGTGATCTGTATTTTCTTGCGATGTGTATTTTATTGTGATTTTTGTATTGTGAGTTTTATGTTGGGACTACAACAGATGGAAATTAGCCCTAGAGCAGGGGTGTCAAACATGTGGCCCGGGGGCCAAAACCGGCCCGCCAGAGGGTCCAATCCGGCCCGCAGTATGAATTTACCAGATGTAAAAAATTACATAGAAGACAGAAGAGGCATTATGTTGTTGTTGAAATTGCATGTATTTTTCTCAAGACATTTCAGGTTGGTCATAATATGTCTTGTAATAGGATAGCTCTTTAATGTAAACATCTTAATAATGCACTTCCTTGCACTAAACCAAAGAGAAAAGTTTAGAGTTCTTATTATTTATAGGATGTTATGCTATTATTTTACCAGTCTGGCCCACTTGAGATCAAATTGCACATAATTTGACCCCTGAACTAAAATGAGTTTGACACCTCTGCCCTAGAGGCTAAATCTGGTACAACCATCTCTCTTCATTGTTCTACAATAGACTAATGGTATTGTACACTGTCCTGTAATAATAAACTAAACTGAACTAAACTATAGATGTCAAATCTCTGGTACTGTGTATGGCTCCTCTAAAGCGGTAACAGCAGCACACATCTGTTACAGGAGTCACATTGTGCTGCTGGGTGAACCTCTGTTTGGCCAGTGCCAGATGTTTCTTATTGAAGAACCCTTTTGATGTCAAATTGGGGGAATACTTCACTGTGAAGGTTGTGACTGTGCCAAAGTTGATCCATCACTTCATTCCAGTTTCTTTTCTTCTTCTTTTTTTTGTTTTTTCAACAGCTCCAGGTTCAGAAGTGCTTTCCTGTCATCACCATTGCAACCTATTTGATCACTATAGGATGTTGTTGTCCACGCAGTCCGTCTCACTTCTCCACCACGGCCAACTGAATGCCACCAAATACACTGCTCAGTCATTCAGTTTTCACACCTTTCAAATCAAAGTAAGTGCATATCCAAGTTATAGATAGATAGAATAGGAGTATGAATGCTTCTGCTTCAGTTCAGGACTATTATGAGTATTAAAAACATGGGAAATGTTCTTCTCTACGTGGCGTATTGTGCCTTATGTTGGAGCCTTACATATTCATGTGTCTGGCAGGTGTGAATAGTAAAGAAGGACACTTAAAAGACAAATCTGGCTCCACTGCATTTCTATGAAGTGCTCCTGCTATTTTGGTTGAATTTATTTCATTTTATTTTGAAAGTATGCAAAACCATATGCTCTATTTGTCACCTAAGAAAATAGACACAGTCAACTCCTCCTACACACTACGTTAGTTATGTTGTTCTTGCTGCATATTTTTAGACGGCTCAGTTTGAACCTGCCAGTGTTGTAACGACATCTAGATCAGATTAAGACGATGCAGCAGATCCTTCACCAGACAGAGAGATAGAGAAAAAAAGAAATATGAAAATAAAAATAATCCTTTATATCCCATAGGTTCAAATACAATTAAATGTGAAATAATACCCCAAAAAAAAGTACTTTTAAAAACTTAAATATTTCTAAAAGAAAAATCAAGCACAACTTTGTTCAGGAGAATCTGTACTTTGAGTCTAGTGGTGATGAAGTTGTGTACTTTGTCCACCCCTGGTGCCTGGTTTGTATATGCACAGTGTGCTGGCAGTCGGATGGAGGGAAACTCACAGTGAGAACACACCTCTAACTCTTTTTTTTTTTTTGCATGCATTTTTTTTGCATTTCCAGTGTGCATGTGTGAGTCTCTTTGCCTTCTGTGCTGACAGGAGCTCCTCATACTGATTTAATAAAGGACTACACACACTGCTGTAGTCATTCATGAGGTGTTATATCACTACTTTGAACATATTGGTGGGGGGTTTATCTTCTGAGTCTTATGTGTTTTAGCTCTCCATCAACCTTTTATAAATGAATGGGTATGATTTGCATAAATGCTGTTTTATCCCATTCACTTATTTAGTAGGCTACCCGTGTTCACTCTTTATCTGTGTCACTCATTGCATGACGTGCAAAATGAGAGGAAACAAACGTGATGAATAATGTGAAATATTGTGTACCATCAGTAAAGACTGACGAGAATTTCACAAAATTAGCAACCAAACGACAACAGTTACAGTGGCTGTTATAACAGTGCTGTGGAGTTATTGTAGTAAGTAGAGAATACATAATGGCTGAATGATATTTATACCAAAGCGCTGAGTGCCGTCATCCATTTTCAACCCACTTGCCTGATTGCATTAGTTCAATAAGATGTTGAAATTGCAGCTAAAGCTCAGACGGTATAACCTCCTTCTAAGAAATGATGGGAAATTATATGAACTGTATAACTGCTGTGGAAATTTCCTGGTGAGCTGACCAACCACATTTTTTTTGATATTGTGAATGGAAGTTAGAATTCTTATCAATCCATTAAAATGTTCAAATGATGACTTGTGACGCCTTTTTACTGTGTTTGTCCTGCACTCACACTGCTCTTGAAAATAGATTTTGATTATATATGACACACGGTCTCGTTGCTTCTGTGTTAAACACCGGCACAAGCATTCAGACGGTCTTTTACCGTAAATGACTCACCATCAAGATTTTCAGGGGAAACTTTGGAGAACTGCTTATCTTATCATGCGTCATGGTGAATGTCAAGGTCAGCTTCCTCCATTGAATAAACTATTGTTTGTCGGGGAATGCCTCTCAGAAATACCAAGGGCTTGTACTGTAAATGTGCGACATTTGAATTTTACATTCAAATACACCTAATATTTGTTATAATAACAGACCTGTAGCATGAAAGCAGAAGTCTTTCCGTTGAAAATTTGACCTCAGAATATTTTTGTTTGGCTTCCTGTTCATATCACACTGCTCATGTAGCGCATGAGAGTTGCTTTCTGAAGCTATCGAATGTAGTCCACAAAAAAGAGCCTTACTTTATTTGTCATTGTCACTGTGCGTTTCGTATACACAAGAGATTGAGACACCAGCATCTGCAGTGCAAATAAAAAAAGGAAATCATAATAAAAACTGTAGATTAGTAGATTCAAGCAAAATAAAACAATAAAACCGAGCAAATAAAATATACTCAGCCACTCAAGTGCATACATACACTAATTCCACCAGGGCGAGTCTATTGTCTTGACAGGTGACCAGCTGTCAAGGATCAGAGTTTATGAGGTTATATATGGGGAGGGGACACAGTCTGTTGACAAGTCTGACGGCCTGTGAAAGGAAACTATATATATCTACTGTATGTAAACAAAGCAGTAACACACTAATTTGTAGTTTCTGTCTCCTACAATTGATATAAATGAGGTTTCCTAGAGTTAAAGCATATTGAGTTAATTTGCACCCCGAGGAGTTTGTGAGCTAATCATGGAAAAGAACATGAAGAATCAAACGGTAATTCAATTCTCTCTCGTCCACAGTGTTAGTAGAGATGTACGGCTCAGCTTGGCTCAGCTCGGCAGCGTTTTCTGAACTAACAAGGTCATTGGCTCGCTGAGGTGAAGGGGACATATGGTGAACAACATCTGTGAAAAGAAATTCAGCAGCAAACCCTAGTATAGTTTGTCGTGCTAAACATCTGGTAAAACGTGAACTCATAAAAGATCAATGGTCCCACCACCACCACAAAGTTTATAGGCTATTGTATTTGTCGGGAACTCAAATTCCTGAAAGCTCCGTATACGATGATGAGAGTTGGCAGAGGTTGTTACAAGGACAGAGAAGAGCTCACACTGCTTTAAGATGAGAGATTTATGCAATTTTGATATGTATGAATGAATGAATGAATTTATATTTATTTACGTGTCGTGCACCAATTAAGGCGCCCAGCCAATAAGGGCTTACAAGACACATTATCATCATATTTAGACACCAAACAAAATCATCAGAGCAGACAAAACCAAAGAAAAACAAAAACCACATGGAATTCACATAAATAATTCACTTTTTCTTTTTGACCAGGCACTTTTTATGAAAGTAGCTATAGTAAAGACTTCTTTTCTGAAGAACCATTCCAACTTTACCTCGTCATCAACCCAAAACAACTCAGGCTTCACATTTTGCATTTTTTGATACAAAAACTGCCTGGCTTCGTCCTATAACGGACAATGAAACACAAAATGCAGTTCATCCTCGATTAGAGCGGTTAGGATACCACAACCGCTCTAATGTCTGTCACTGACTGATTGACTGACAGAGTTGAATCATCAAGTTGCACAATTGGTCAGATGGCAGAGTGCTGGAGTTTTCCTTATTGTCCGTGACTCATTCAAAATGAAAAGGTAGAGTTTCACAGGGGGTTTACAGACAGGCTGCTGTGTTACGGGCTTTGTGAGCCATTGTGACTAGATTTCTTCTATTTTTTTCCAATAAAGCACCTGCAGAGCAGCAGCTTGGAAGTGCCTGCTGATAAATATGTGTAGTCTTAGTGGGGTTTTCGCCTCTGTCTTCTTCTTTATGTTTTTCGGTATCATCTCATCCCTGCTTTTGATGTATGGTCACACAGTGGAAGTGTACCGAGGTCCAGACAATGGCTCTGACAGCTCGTCATGATTACAGCACACAGCTTTCAATATTCAGTATATAGTTATATGACATTATCAGGATAGACAGAATATTAATAAGTATCACACTGGGGGTGTTTTCTAACATTTTTCCTACCAGTTCCAAATGAAGTAATACTTTGAAATGAAAAAGCGTTACGTACATACACCATTTTTCAGTGCACGAAATGGCACTGAGCATGGTCAAAGAAAGAGATGTTGCATGGGAATCTAGTGTACAGCAAACGTATCCTTGGTGGAAGCCTTTGTTCACTGGTAATAACACAACCTTGTGGCTGCTGTTTCTATTTATGCTGCCACTTTTTACAAGGCAGTAGACATGTTTCCTTTTACATCTAACCTGCAACTGTTTAGATAGAAAGCAAGAGCAAACAGGATCCAAATACTGAATCTGCAGCAGTGTCCCAGTTTAGGATTCAGATCAGAAGCTTGTGCTAAATTGACCTGAAATGAAAAAGTCCAGCCTCACAGAGACATCGAACTATATTTCTGCATTAACTGCAGATCAAGTGAGGAACACTGCATTTCTCAAAGGACAGGGTTTTTCTGTTTATTATTGTCTATTTCCTTTAATATTTTGATTCATCAACATGGGAAAAGCAGAGTTACCCATGACTAATAAATAAAATCATTGTTCTGTTCCACTGTCTCAATAAGCCATGATAGAGTAGCAGTGGACCGGCACGTAACAATATCATGAAGTTGACACTGAAGCAGCAAAATTCAGATGAAAATATGTTTATTATTTCTAAATGTGCTGTCCCTGCTCATGTCTGGTGTTGAAAAAGACTTAATTTGGTCAGAAAATGCCCATTTTTGATGATACAGAGCCTGAACTGGAACACAACATGGAAATACAACAGGTGGTATAAAAGGTCAAGCTTAATGGAATAAATCCAAGAGGGAACAGAAACAGGTAATAACATTTAACTTATTGGAAACTGCCCCCTTTCATGCACAGCAGAGCTAATGAGCAAATTCAGAGTTGACAACAAAGGCAGTCAGGAGGTTAACAGAAAGGGGGAACTGGCTGAGGACATCTAGTGGACAGGTGTGGTATAACAAGCTGTAGGGTAAGTACTCATAGGGTGCATCTTGTTTGTCTTATTTATCCCCATAGTTATTTCACTAGAAAAATGCCTGATCAATCTCCAAATCAATTTTGATGAGGAAAGATTGTCTGTGGCAACAAATGCCACGGAGCCAAATGGCCCGAGGCGTTTTCACATATGATTATGAAAACGTGTTACTGAGTGGCTCAAAGAGTATGATGCTGCATACCAACAGGTTTGTCCATTGTTTCCAAATCGCTGACTCAGGGTTAGATTAAAAAATTAGACCAAATTTGACTGACCTATGTTTAGTCTTTCTATTTAATTTAATTCTATTTTATTGCTTATATTGTTTTTAATTGTCTTTACTTATTCCTATTTATTTATTATCTGTTGTAAAGCACTTTGGTTCACAGAAAGGGTTGTTGTAAAGGGCTGTATAAATAAAGTACATTAGATTATTTTATTTATTTATTTAAAAGGATCCCCATTAGCTGATGCCAATGGCACAAGCTAGTCTTCCTGAGATCCGAAGAACCTTACATCGAAAAGAGAAAGAAAACGATCATATTTTCAATACCACATCAGTCAAATAGATCTTACTGTAATACGTCATGTTTGCAGTAATACTAACAACTGCACATTAGTGCTGTGAAATCATACATTTCACGCCCTACATTTGATTGCATTTAAACAAGTTGGTAGTAGTCTTAATATAAGTCAAAACAAGAACAAAACAGACAGGGACGAAACAGGGATAAGATATTATACTTGCCAGACTGGATTATTGCTCAGCTCTTATAGTGCATTCTCAGATGGTATTTGAATGAGGACTTGCTGTTAGATTGTCATATATGGAGGGGGCAGTTATTCATTATATTACATTTGATGACTCTGTATTGCATGTTGTCCATGTATTGTGATGACAATGAAACTTAAACTTACAAATAGAACATTGTCCTTGTTAACTGTCTAAGGTTGCATCCTGGGCCGTTGTTGGTAATGCTGCTGGGCCACCTGAATAAACACTGAAGTGTGCCACTGCCCTCTGACTTATTCATCAACACTCTTTCATAGACTATGTATTATCATATTTTATTCATTTCAACCAGGGCAACAATGAGCCCGAGGCCACGCGGCCTCAGTTCATCTCCGACGGAGGCTGGGGACGGTGCGAGGCCCACGCGTGTTGCCCACGTGTGGCTGAGCCCGAGGCCACGCGGCTTCACTTCTCTCCAAGGGAACACGCTTGTTCCTCTTCTTCGTCTTCGTCTTCTTCTCACTTTCGCTCCATATGGGATTTGAACACCATCCTTCAAGGTTCAAGGTTCAAGGTAACTTTTATTATCTCCGAAAGGCAATTTGATTTTCCGCCAGCAGCATAATCCCTATAGTCATAGCAGTAGGTTTGTTGCCTATAATTGTCGGTGCAAGCTATTTTTAGAACGGCGGAGCAGAGCCGTGAGCTGCTCAGAGCTACGCTACGGAGGCTCATGGGATTTCTTGGTTTCCCTCATCAAACTCATCAAATACACAATCCAACAACTCCACAACGCTCTGGTGGACAAGTTGTGACCTGCACATTCACCACGCTATGAGATAATAACACAACGTTACCACACAGAGTTGTTTTAGAGGGAAATTCATGCAAAACCGCTGATGTGCGTTGCCTTCAGGGACAGTTTTTCATCAAGCAGTCTCTGTATTTCCCTCGAAAACGGCTCCGTTTCGTAACGTTCTGTTATTATCTCATAGCGTGGTGAATGTGCAGGTCACAACTTGTCCACGAAAGCGTTTTGGAGTTGTTGGATTGTGTATTTGATGAGGGAAACCAAGAAATTCCCTTAGCCTCCATAGTGTAGCTCTGAGCAGCTCACGGCTCTGCTCCGCCGTTCTAAAAATAGCTTGCACCGACAATTTAAGGTAACAAACCTACTGCTAAGACTATAACGATTATGGCAATGGGCCAATTTGCCAAAAATGTTGAACTATCCCTTTAATCAAAACAACGACAAATAAATAAAACATCACAAAGTCATTGGCATTACTCAAAGAGCTATTGAGCTGGAGGGGTCAAGCTCTTACATCACACTTCCTGATAATACTTACTGTACTAATAATGAGGCAAATCGCCATTCATAGTAATCGCAGCAAATACTTTTCACATCTAGTTATAATAAACCAAGCCCTATATTACTTCTAAAGAGCTTGTTGTATCAAACAGCGACATACAGTACTTGCCCTGAGTGGGATTTGAGCCTCAGCCTCCCAATCTGAAAATCAGTGGCATTACTCACCCACTTATCCAGCTGGACGTGTTCAGCCCTCAGGTCCACCATGATACATCTTACAGTACATTACACCTCCTGATTATACTTAGCAATAACGTCAGTCATAGAACTGAAATGTTCTGCTGCCGGTTACAGCAAATACATTTCACATCTATTCATTATAAGAAAGCAAACTCTGCTTCTGCAAAATCGTGTTGACCCAGGCAAATATATAAACTATGACTGGGACTGGGACTGAAAGTGAATGCCATTACCCACTGAATGCGATGATTAGAGATTCCTTTGACTCTCCACTCATGCTCACATAAATGCACACAGACAGGTTGACAGCTCCTTCATGTCAGTCTTCTGTGTGTGACTCATAGTTTTAAGATTATGGGTTCAATTCCATATGTTCACAGAGATCGTACCTCGGCGATCTCAAAGTTTCTGTGAGTAGTACAGCAGTCATTATGTTTATTTTTTAAACTTAAACCCTCCTGCTGTCCTTGTGAGTCAAGGAAGGAAGGACGAAAGGAAGGAAGGAAGTTAGGAAGGAAGGAAGGACAACGGGAACGATGGGAGGAAAGAGGGAAGGGAAAAAGGAAGGAAAGATATGGAGGGAGGGAACAGATTGGGTCAAAAAAGAAGGAAGAAGTAAGAACGAAGGGAAGGAAGGAAGGATAAAGGGATAGACGGAAGGAAGGACGAAGGGAAAGAAGGAAGGAAGGACAAAGGGAACGATGGGAGGAAAGAGGGAAGGGAAAAAGGAAGGAAAGATACAGTAGATGGACGGAGGGAACAGATTGGGTCAAAAAAGAAGGAAGACGTAAGGACGAAGGGAAGGGAGGAAGGGAGGGAGGCAAAAAGGATTGTGGAAAGAAGGAAGGGAAAAGGGAAGGAAAGAAAGATGGAGGGAGAGAACAGAAAAGGAAGGAAGAAGAAGGATGAGGGGAAGGGAAAGAAAGAAAGAAAGAAAGAAAGAAAGAAAGAAAGAAAGAAAGAAAGAAAGAAAGAAAGAAAGAAAGAAAGAAAGAAAGAAAGAAAGAAGGAAGGAAGGAAGGACAAAGGGAACGATGGGAAGAAAGAGGGAAACGGAAAAGGAAGGAAAGATAGATGGAGGGAGGGAACAGATTGGGTCAAAAAAGAAGGGAGGGAGGGAGGGAGGGAGGGAGGCAAAAAGGATTGTGGAAAGAAGGAAAGAAAGATGGAGGGAGGGAAAAGACCAGGTCAACTGGATCAAAAGAGGAAGGAAGAAGAAGTAAGGACGAAGGGAAGGAAGGAAGGAAGGAAGGAAAACATCAAGGGAAAAAGGATTGTGGAAAGAAGTAGAAGAATCTAGCAACATTTTTGGTAATAATGACCTTTCACCTCCAACTGCTCAATTTAACAAGAAGTTCAGTGAAAAAATCCAGCTAGAACCAGTTCCAAACCTATATTGACCAGGTTATTAATGAGATCTGCAGAAGAAAAACTTGCTTGATGAAAAAGTTGGGGGAAGTATTTGCTGTAATCGGTAGCAGAAAGCTGACTGACCTTGTTGTAACGTTAGAAGCACAAAGCTGTTCAGCAGGTGAGAAGTTATGTAAACTGTCTAAAGCAGAAACTAATGAAAACAGTGCCTCCTACTGGTTGATCTGCTGAACTACACCAAAACAAATGATTGCACATACAGTAAAGCACTAACAATGTGTGTATAATGTTTATATAATATATTATAGATATATAAAATATAAATATATATATGACAATGCTTGCTATTTTATGCATGTGTGTGAGAGAGAGTGTGAGAGAGAGATAGTCGGTGTGTGTCCGTGTAAAACAGAGGGAGAGATGTACTGTTCTTTGAAGTGTCATTCCTGCCCACTTGTGCTTGTTGGCAAGTTCAAAGTCTCAATGATCCGCTTGTCACCCCCCAAACCCCCCCTCATCCACCCCCCACCCCTCCCCCTTTTGCCCCCCTCCAACAACAGCCCGACTTCTCTCCCTCTCCCTCTCCCTCCCTCTCTCCCGTCAGTAACTGAGCATCTTGCTGATGGAGTTTCCCTTTGAATCCATAGTGCAGTTTTCAGCAGAACTCAACAGGAAATTCCACCCCATTATTTTCAGGCTGAGTCAAACTGAGCTCGTCATGTGCTATAGATGAAAGTCGGAGGCAAACGCAGTGCAAGTACACAGTTGTAGTAGGCTACAAACACCTGGTTGGCTATCAAGCACATAGCTACAAGAGTAATTGGAAAGGACTAAAGGTAACTGTGACCATGCTTTCTTTTGTTTACAGATGTTTAATTAACCCTGACAAAAGGTCATTATAGAAGGCTAAAGGTACTTTAATTACTTCATATAATTTATCACGTGTCGGTGCCTGCTGATTGGTGCTATGTAGGAATCACACAACCTAATGACCTAATGTCCTAATTAATACCGATTGCTTGCACTTACTGCTCTGCATTGCATTGCATGTGCATGGTGACTGATTGTTTGTTGAGAGTAAGATAGCGCTGCAGTTGCCTTCTTTTAAGCTCTATAAATGAGTGTGTGTGGGTGTAGGTGTGTGTAGTTGTGTGACTTTGGGTTTCATTGTTTGCTTTGTTTTATCTGCTTTTATGTGTAAAGCACTTTAAGGAAGCAATGTAAAGCTACATTTCATCATTTGTATGAGAAGTGCTCTATAAATAAAGTCTGATTGATTGATGTTCCTGACCTGCTGTGGAAAGAAATACATGTGTATTCTCACCATAGTTGTAAATAAAGATGGACTTGGTTACGGGAAGAGTACGCACACATTCTTGACAAGTGGTAATCAGAATCAGCCTTTATTGTCACTATATAGAGGTATAGCGAAATTACAGCAATCAATCCGTCCGTACATATATATACAGCACACAATACATACAATAAAACAGACATAAGAGGATGACTGGGCGATAAGAGGGGGGAGGAAAAGGGGGAGAAACAAGAGGAGAGGGGAGGAGAAAAAAAGCAGCTCCCAGACAGACTCTGCACCTGTGGGGGAGGACAGTGTGGGACCTTTAAGCTCAGAGCAGATTCTGCCACAACAATCTTGCAAAAAGTGGGACCTGTGTGGAGCCAGGACTTTGGTTCTTGCTGCACTCAATGAAATGTCACATAGCTGCCATTCAACACTGCAAAAACTCAAAATCTTTCCAAGAATATTTGTCTTATTTCTTGTCAAAATGTCTCATTTCTAGTCAAAACTAATCTCTTTTCACTTAAAATAAGACTCATCACCTAAAAATTAACTTGTTTTTAGATCATTTTCACTTGTTTCAAACTCATTTTCACTTGAAATAAGTAGAAAAATCTGCCAGTGAAAGCAAGTTTTTTGTGCTTGTAATAAGGAAGAAAAACTTGCTCCACTGTCAGATTTTTCTACTTATTTCAAATGAAAATAAGCTTGAAAGAAGTAAAAAGTGTCTAAAAACAAGCTACTTTTTATGTGATGAGTCTTATTTTAAGTATAATGAGATTTGTTTTGACTAGAAATGTCATTTTGACTAGAAATAAGACAAATATTCTTGGTAAGATTTTGAGTTTTTGCAGTGAAAGTACTGTAGCAGCCAGCAGCCACACCGTTATATAACTTCACACCTTAGTACAATGTAAACAGACATTGTTAATGTGTTTATTTCTGCTGTAAAAATAAAAACCAGTTGGACATTTTAACATGTCAGTCTGTCTGTAAGGGGGTTGACTCACTCTTTTTGGAGCCGGCATCAAGCAGCTGTTTGGGGGAGTGCAGTTCTGGTCTGGTCCTTCTGTGTTGGCTTCATCTTTCAGTCATGGAGGTTACCGGTCACACAGACTGCATCATCTCTGCTGCTGTGTGGCTGTCGCTGCTTCTGCCAGCTCCATCTCTCTACATGAATCAGTCACTCAAATCCAATGATCTTCACATGCTGCTGCTAAAATGGTTTTTAACACTTTCACATTCAGATTCAGACCGACACTGACAGCCATTGTGGAAGGTGTCGATTTGATGTAATGTTGCTGGTGTGAATAGGAGTTCGGCAACAGGTCTTTTTCCTGTCTATTTCGTGCTGTGAGCTGTGTGTTGTTGCACCTGAAAACTACCTGACATGTGGAGTCTTTATATCACACACAGCCAGTGGCGTGCACAGACTTTTTGAAGGGCAGGGGCGATTGGGAAAAAAAGGGCACATAGCGCTTTCTCGCCACTGAAGAGGGCACTTTAGCTCGCATTTTGGCTTCCAAGAGGGCACTTTAGCACACGTTTTGGCTCCTAGAGGGCAAATTTAGCACACGTTTTGGCTCCAAGAGGGCACTTTAGCTCGCGTTTTGGCTTCCAAGAGGGCACTTTAGCTCGCGTTTTGGCACCTAGAGGGCTCTTTAGCACACGTTTTGGCTCCTAGAGGGCTCTTTAGCACACGTTTTGGCTCCTAGAGGGCTCTTTAGCACACGTTTTGGCTCCTAGAGGGCTCTTTAGCACACGTTTTGGCTCCAAGCGGGCACTTTAGCACACGTTTTGGCTCCAAGAGGGCACTTTAGCACGCGTTTTGGCTTCCAAGAGGGCACTTTAAGGCGTGTTTTGGCTCCCAGGGGCACTTTAGGGGGGGCGACTGCCCCCCTTGCCCCCCCCAGTGCACGCCACTGCACACAGCACAGCGTCACGGTGTGAAACCGGCAAGTTTCTAACCTGTTATTAAGGCATTGAAATGTTAACACTCATATTTAAAGGGATAGTTCACCCAAAATTCAAATTTCAATCATTATCTACTCCCCCTCATGTGGACTAAGGGCTGGGAGAAGTTTCAGAGTCCTCCGTGGCTTCTCTGAGTTACAGGGGGTCTCGGCGTAGCAGTGCATGTCCATATAACGGTTGCAAATGGATACCAACTGTCTTCGTAACAAAAAGACACACCAAAAAACATCCAAATACCTCCATGCTGCTCGTATGTAATGTCTGTCTTGTATTGAAGCCCCGAAATGCGAAATTGTCCCGAAAAAAATTAAACAAGTCTATATTTCAAGCTTGTTTTGTAGCGGAAGCTTCTCGAAGCTCCTCTTCCCAGTTCGTCCAAATTTGGACGAACTGGGAAGAGGAGCATGGAGGAATTTGGATGTTTTTTGGTGTGTCTTTTTGTTACGAAGACAGTTGGTATCCATTTGCAACCGTTATATGGACATGCACTGCTACGCCAAGACCCCCTGTAACTCAGAGAAGCCACGGAGGACTCTGAAACTTCTGCAATTTCAATTTTGGGTGAACTATCCCTTTAAAGCCTGTGAATATTCTCATTTGTCCAGGTCATCTATATCCCCAAAGAAATTTAAATCAAAAGCTCTTTGGGGATAACAATGACCTGGACAAATGAGAATATTCACAGGTTTATTGCACAACAATTTGGGTTGGCAATACCCTTAAAATGGTGCGGGAACATGAAAGATTTAGCTTGGAAAATTTTAGATTACAGAAACCACCTACAGTACGGTTTAGTCTGAGATGCAAACAACAAAGGCTTACACCAACTAGCCTGTGCTTAAACAACCAAGTCCAGTTGCTTTTGATTTAAATTTCTTTGGGGACTCATATTTTAAAATGTAAAATTACAATTCCATTTATAATATATGGTAACACTTTACTTGAATAGGTATTCATAAGATTGACATAACACTGTCATAACCATCAATGAATACTTATGACAGCTGTCGTTAAGTGTCATTCGGTAAGTTATGTCACTTTTGATGCAAAGTTGACATTGTTTGAGATGTTTTTGTTCTGACAACTTGACATAAAGACAATTTAAACTGTCATAGCAGACCTAATTACCAAACTTTAAAAAATGATGTCAAGTTCTCATAACAAGGACATCTCAAACAATGTCAACTTTGCATCAAAAGTGACACATGTTTATGACAGTGTTATGTCAATCTTATGAATACCTATTCAAGTAAACCTAATATATTTATAAATTATAATCCATTCAGACTGTTAAATACTGTATAACTGCTGCAGAAATATCTTTTGTTATGAATTGTTGTTGTGTGTCTGTACAGCATCACTGGTGAGAGCAGCTTACATAAAGCAGAGGTGTGGTGAACTTTTGCTCTTTTCATTATGGCTTTTGATTGGGGTGGGGGGTATTCAATTTCCATTCTCCTTCAAATGAAAGCACTGTTGGAGTTAATTCATTGTTTATTATGCTTTTTTGTTTTCTTCTTTTTTTTTTGTTAATGCATTCTCACAAAGGTCAAGCTAAAGAGCAGATTGTATACTGTAGAAAGTGCCTGGTTTCAGTGATATGCGAACCTCTATTGTGATCTTAGGTCTGTTGTTAAACTAGATACACACTCTTTACATAACCGCCTTAAATAGGAGGCGTTCAAAGGGGTCATGGACAAACAAGATGAGGATGGATACAAGTCCTCAGTTACCAAATCAGCACACATAAACACACAATTTATAAAAGGTTTAGAAAAGATTTAACACCACGACGATGATTTAATTCTCTGTTTCGTGCTGTATTCTACTCTTTACTTTACAATTTACTGGATACAAACATGTTTCAACAAGTAAACACTCTGAAAACTCTTTACATTCTTTCATGTCAGATGAATCCACTACATTAATTTATAAAACTCTGCAGAACACTATTTCGTTTCCTCATAGATCTGTACTTGTACTTGAAGATTGCTTTCTGTCGATAAAATATCTCCAAGCCCACAATTCAAACTAGTGGTAAAAAGCTATTGATATTCTTTTCATGCTTTTCAAAGAAGCCAAATGAGTAAAGAACACTTCAGCTTTTCATCAGCATTTCTACTCAAACAAGTAAAGCATCTCTGTGCAGAGTGCAGTCGTTCTTGCTCATCCTCACTTCACATTTCAATTTCTACACAAGCAAGACATTTCTAGCATAGGAAAAGAGCACTAATCCACATAAGAGGGGGAAAAAAAACACATGAGCAGTAACATTGAGCTTATTTCTACACCACAGGTCTTGTGGGAAGCGTAATAGGAGTATAGTTTGTAGCTGTGTGCTCCTCTTCAGTGGTGTCTGAGCTTCTTGTAGAGGACGTACGCTGCGCCCAGAGCCCCGACCACGACCACGGTGAGGACACCCACAGCGACCCCGAGACCCACCGTGGAGTCTGAGGCCCCGTCCGAGCCGGTTGAAGCTGCTCGCATCACAAGCAAAGCACAAACATGTTCATCGTCATCTCACTTCCACACAAAGCATTCACGACTTTCACACAAACAAGCAGACATGGTGCAATGGAAACTCAACTATGTCAACTATTTAGAAAATCATATAAATACCATACCTTCCTCTTTAGATGTCAGTGCTGAAAGAAAGAGAAAGAAATCATTAGACCATGTCTGAATAGGGAAGAAAAAACACAGTTAAACTGGACTTAGTCTGTGGTGAAGAAGAAAAAAATATGCTCTCAGCTGATAGTAACATAGGTTATGGCACAAGAGTTTACATGCAGATTTCGCTGTGATTTAAAGGGATACGCCAACATTTTTTTTTACGTGTCTTACCTCACTCCCGAGTCCATGACCAGCAGATAGACACCATCCTTTCGACTGTGCGTGCAGTAACAAGGGAGATAGAGCCGTATCGCCCGTAATTAGCTTAGCTCAAACGCTGGAAGTGTATAGGTAGTGTTAGCCTGCCTCCACCTAAAGTCATCAGAGAAACTCTTCAGCAACTCTAAACGGAAACCGGCGGGCCGATCTTCGTCTCAGAGCTGACAAAACTCTCCGGTAAGGCATCTTGAGCCGTCAAATGCCGCTAACGAGACGAGATCGGTCAAAACGGAGGGTTCAAGCAAAGACGCTTTATTTTGGTTCAAGCTAGCTACATCGAGGGTAGGCTAGCTTCCTATTTCAAAGTAAAAGCACAAATTCTATCGTCATGGTTTTCTGTATGTAAAGGGCAACGGGTGTTTTATTTTGTGAAAGTAACAGGAAGTGCGTTGGTCACAACGGCTAGCTTGAGTAGCGCCGAATTCGTCCGAACAAAATTGTAAACAGCTGGTATTTAGACAAATTAACGACACACTGCTGATCTAAACGGCTACTTTCTCACCTAAAAATGTTTGAAATGTGGATAAAGTGATATATTTACAGAGTTTAGAGCTAAAATGAAATCAGCTTCTGACTGCTGATTTCGGCTCGGGTAGGAGGCAGGCTAACACTACCCATACACTTCCAGTGTTTGAGCTAAGCTAATTACGGGCGATACGGCTCTATCTCCCTTGTTACTGCACGCACAGTCGAAAGGATGGTGTCTATCTGCTGGTCATGGACTTGGGAGTGAGGCAAGACATGAAAAAAAATGTATTAGAGGTGGTTTTATAGAAAAGATATCATATTATAATGTATATTCCCTTATTGCAACGCTACCATCTTCCACATATTTTATACAATTTCCATTAGTATCGTTAATATTTTACTTAAACACCAACAACAAAAAAAGAAAGAAATCATCACGATTGCACATAACTGCATTAGTAGTATTGCCTGTTGGTGTGTTGTATGCACTATCTCTCTTTTCTTTCATTGGGTTTGCCCTGTTATCATGATCATTGTTGAAATTTTACTGTTGCCAAGCAGCCAAACTTACTGTTATCATTCCTGGTGACGATGGGAACCACCGAGGAGAGGGTGGTGGCCTCTGAAACACCGGTGGAACGAACGTCTCTTCTCCTCCTGTTGCCACATTGCTGTAGAAAGAGTTAAGCCGATGAGTAAAGAGTTCCCAGCATTATGGGGTAAAATGGGCTGGAGGCTTTTTTTTTTTTTTTAACCATTGCTCACCTTCATCCATGGTGCAAAAGAGGAAGTGACATTGTACTGGACTCGAACAGTGGAGGCTCTCAAAGGCATTTTGGTGTGAGCTGAGACCCCCCTTCCCCCCTCTGGTCTTGTTTTCTTTGGTTTATGTTCCCTTTTTGGGTCTTTACTACAGTGTGTACTGCAAACTGTGGATGGCATATAACCATTTGATAGATCTAACTAAGTTATGCTTCAATATAGCCATGTTTCCATCCAAAGTGATTCGAATTACTGGGAAATGCGCATTAAAAGAAATTCGAATCGTGTGTGTTTCCATCATCATTTTCCGATGCGATACATCTCGATGCGCATCTAAACAGCTGATGGAAACGCACCTAATGACTTTTTTTCCTTTTGCATTTGTGACATTGTATGTATTTTACCTACTTGCCTTTTGTATTTCTATTATTTATTTATTTTTAGTTACTATATCTTCATTTTATTTTTATGTTTTCATTTTATTATCATTTTTACTCGGCATATATGTGTGTATCTGTGTGTGTACATGGGTATGCACTTGTTTATACTGTATACGGTAATTACTTTATTTATGTGCTGTTGAATGATGATTGTTGTCCTCCAAATCTCAATAAAAATTTGATCACAAAAAAAAAAACCCATTGCTCACCTTAAAGTCGCTGCAGGTGCTGACCTCACAGAGCCGGGTGATGCAGTGGAGGTAATACGTCGACACCGTCTGGTTCTGTTGCTCCATGAACCTGAAGGCCTGGAAGGAGAAGCGGGCGTGGTGACTGTCCCCGTTCTCGTGGATGGTGGTCATCTGGTCCTTGGAGCACCTGTTTGATAAAAAAAATAAAAATAAAAGGTGTTGTGTTGGCCAAACATGCATGGAGATCATGCATCTCTTTAGACTGAGATTTGACGACTTACGAGACAAACAGGTTGAAGAAAGTGGAGTTAGTGGGATGAGGAGAGATGGAGGCGTAACACCGGTCCATCAGGACATGGTACCTGGTGGAAGGTGAACGAGAGGTTTAGTTTCGTGTTTTTTTGTGACATGAACTTAATTTAAGACCAACTACTCGTTCTTCTGTGTGGATTCTCTTACTGATCAGTCAGGTTGGCTGCTTTGACCTGGACGTAGACGTCTTTCCTCAGCTCTATTCCCTGCTGTGGAATGACCAGAGGAGACGTGTAGTTGACATCCTGTCAACAGAGATGTACAGTGAGGTGTAACTTCTGGTTATTACCGGTACTCATTTTTTGTGAACAATTATTTTATTTTACATTCAATGTTACAGAAGCAACAATATACATTTTCTCCCCGACATAATAAATTGACAATATAGTAAATAATCCCCTGGCAACTATGCAACCCAATCATCCCAGCCTCACTAACACAGCCATACACTCAAAATTTTCCAGCTTGGAAGTAAGAGTTCTATAATATTTCAGCTTCCCAAAAACAACCATCAAAAAAGTACAAAAATGACATCACATAGGCATAGTTTACAGCTGCTAGGTGGGTGCTAACAGAGAGATACCGAAAGAAACAAGGCAAAAGAGAAAACAAAAAAAAACAACCAAAAAAAAAAAAAAAAGAAATAGATGGTAGCACACTGCAGAATCATTAAGAATTAGTTCTTATTTACAATGATGGCCTGACACAGTTTGTTCGGGAAGCTGCGCGCCACTTTGTTTAACATCTGTAACGAAACACATACTGTAGGGTCTCGTGGACATCAAGAAATACATCCAACTAAAGCCTGACATAACCAAAGGGAGAACACAATGGGATCATCCCTATGTTCCCCACTTTGTATGGGACCGGGGAACATAGAACCTTTTTTCTAAAAAAGGGTCCTATGGATATTTTTGTTGTTGTATCCTTTTTGTTAATTTATTGGAAATAAAAACATATATATATATATAATATAATATATATATATAAAAAATGAAGACAAATAAAAATGTCCAATACTTTCCGTAAAAAAAAAAAAAAGGGTCCTATGTTCCCCACTTTTCCCTAAAAGGACCCGGGGGACATGCAATTTTTGTACCCATACCTGGAAGTGGAGTTGGGTTTAGGCAATGAAGAAAGGAGTTGGTTAAGTTTAGTAAAAAGACCAGGTAGAGGCTAGACAGGCCAGATAGAGAGAGAGAGTCCAGATAAGTAGAGAGAGCCCGTCGACCAGCAACAGCGGGGAACATAGGACCCTTTTTTTGAAAAAAGGTCCTATGTTCCCTGGTAACAGTGGGGAAAATAGGACCTTTTTTCAGAAAAAGGGGAACATAGGACCCATTTTCAAAAAGAGGGCCCTGTTCCCCCATAGGGGAACATAGGACCCGGGGAACATAGGTACGCTCCCGAACACAACAACAACAACAACACTGGTCTGAATGACTGAAAGCAGCTTTAGATAAGGACAGTCACAGGTCCCAGCAGGAAACATCTCTGGTCTCAACTTACACTGAAGAGCTCCATGCTCAACGTGCTGACGAAGCTGCCATTGTTGTCCCTCACTGCGATGGACGATGCTGACCTACACAGGGGAGGACACGGACGCATGAAAGACAGTTTGACTTCTTCCTACATGTTACTGAACACCACAGGATTAGCTCTATCTACACAGGAGTGGTTCTCTTACAACTCTGAAAAGAAAAACGAGACTGTGATAAGAACAGATCTTATCAGTGTCACTAAAGGCAAATACCACAACATGACATAGGAAAGGATATTTTGATTTTTGAAGATTTTTTTCCTTCCCAGTTTACCAAACCTAACCAGCTTAGCTTATTTGTGTTTTAGATAGATAGATAGATAGATAGATAGATAGATAGATAGATAGATAGATAGATAGATAGATAGATAGATAGATAGATAGATAGATAGATAGATAGATAGATAGATAGATAGATAGATAGATAGATAGATAGTACTGTATTAATCCCTTAGGAGGTTACCCTCAGGGAAATTGAGGTTCCAGCAAGCAGCACAGCACCGATCATACATTAAAAAGGCACAGATAGATATAGAATATAAAAATAAATATTAAAATATAAAATATAAAGTGCAGTCAGGGCTAGAACAACAGTAATAAATACATATAAATACATCAATCCTAATCTAAATTTTATGTTGGACTCTTGATTTTTCAATTCCTTGCGAAAGCAGATAATTAATCACACCATCCACAAGGCCAGGGTTGTAATTCTAACAAAGTAAAAAAAAAATTAAAAAAAATGCCAATGCTTATACACTGCTGCCCATAAAGTTGGAATAAAATATTTTTTAACCTCTTCTAATGAAATGTGACAAATTGATTTATTTTTGATAGATTAAGTGTTTATCTTCTCAAAATGTTATTGATCAATCTCTTCCAAACATATCTCTGTGAAAATTAGATGAAAAATAACCTTTATAATAGGAGTAAAAAGAGGAATGTGTCTGAAAACCTTGAAAACAGTGTCCATATACTGTAAGTCAGTTTTTGCTGCAGACAGTAAAAGAAGTAACTTAATAAACCTGTGGCTTGTGTTCTCCCCTAATTTTAAGAGAATTTTAAACAATGCTCAGAGTAGCTGGAGTAAAAAATGACATTAATGTTTTGTTTTTTTTGCTTTGTTTTTAACTGGGGGGGAGAAATAGAGAAATCTCTCAATAACCAAAGCAGAACTTGAAAAGAAAACTTACCAGCCGAGTGATCAAAGAAACAGTCTGTTTCCCCCAGCATGTTATGTAACAATACGTCCAGATTAGTACAATAAACAAAACCAAACAAAAGGATCTTACACTTCCACCTGGGTGTTGTTGATGAGATACTCCAGAGGGTAAGCGCAGGAGTAATAATACTTGAGCTCGGCGTTGTAGGTGACGACTCCCGTGGTTGGATCGTGGGAGCGCACCACCCCGCTGACGTTGACCGTCTGGATGTTGGAGAAGTCGGCAAAGATCCCCGTGCCAGCTGCACTGGTGGTCTGGAGGCGACATACGGCAGAGTCAAGCACAGAGAAGAAAGAAAGAAAAAGAGAAATCATATGGCTTATCCCTCCACACTGCAAATCTTTCCAAGAATATTTGTCCTTTTTCTTGTCAAAATGTCTAATTTCTAGTCAAAACTAATCTCTTTCCCCTTAAAATAAGACACATCACCTAAAAATTAACTTGTTTTTAGATCATTTTCACTTGCTTCAAACGAAATTTCACTTGAAATAAGTAGAAAAATCTGCCAGTGAAAGCAAGTTTTTTGTGCTTGTAATAAGGAAGAAAAACTTGCTCCACTATCAGATTTTTCTACTTATTTCAAGTGAAAATATGCTTGAAAAAAGTAAAAAGTGTCTAAAAACAAGCTACTTTTTATGTGATGTTTCTTATTTTAAGTATAATGAGATTTGTTTTGACTAGAAATGACATTTTGACTAGAAATAAGACAAATATTCTTGGTAAGATATTTGAGTTTTTGCAGTGTATAATTTTTTCTAAATGAATTTAAGGACCTTTTAACTCTTGTTTCTGAGAATTAACTCTTTGAAACCACCTGCACTGATGTGCTTGCTTTGAGAACCACAATGTTATATAAAGCTGCAGAAACACCTATAAAAACAAATAAAATGAATGGGATCATAAGAGGACAGCAAGTGTCATTTTCATGACTCGCGGTGTAGCTTTGAGTTGACAAACGCAGTCGAGAGCATGGCTACTTTGGCGTATGGGGAGGAATGACGTATTTCCGCTTTTACGTAGATCCCAGTGGAGAGCGTGCACTGTGATAGGTTTCCTTCTTTGACAAACACAGCTTGTGTCCAATAGTTTAAAAAAAATTTTTTTTTTAAAAGAGCAGACCTGAAAGTAACGAGTACTTTTCAGCCTTCCTAGAAATGAACTCGAGTAAAAGTAAAAAATATTTGTCTTGGAAATGTATTCAAGTAAGAGTAATAAGTACCAAAGAAATCTAATACTCAAGTAAAGTACAAATCATCTGGATATGTACTTAAAGGGATAGTTCACCCAAAATTTAAATTTCACTCATCTACTCACCCTCAGGTGGACTAAGGGCTGGGAGAAGTTTCAGAGTCCTCTGTGGCTTCTCTGAGTTACAGGGGGTCTCGGTGTAGCAGTGCATGTCCATATAACGGTTGCAAATGGATACCAACTGTCTCTTCGGAAGAGAAGCTTCCACTACAAACAAACTTGAAATATAGACTTATTTAATTTTTTTCGGGACAATTTTGCATTTCAGGGCTTCAATACAAGACGGACATTACATACGAGCAGCATGGAGGTATTTGGATGTTTTTTGGTGTGTCTTTTTGTTACGAAGACAGTTGGTATCCATTTGCAACCGTTATATGGACATGCACTGCTACGCCGAGACCCCCTGTAACTCAGAGAAGACACGGAGGACTCTTCTCTTTGCAGAACTTCTCCCAGCCCTTAGTCCACATGAGGGTGAGTAGATAATGAGTGAAATTTCAATTTTGGGTGAACTATCCCTTTAAGTACAGTATTCCGTTATTGCTACTACTAACCAGAAAGTTGCTGCCGCAGGCGTTGGTCATGTTGATGGGGAAGGAGAACCTGACAACGGGCGGTGTGACAGATTCATCCACGGTTCCTTGGCAGTCCGGGTTGTCGACGACGTCGTTGATGACGAGCAGAGACTCGTTGTAGCCGGTGTAGACGACGGGACAGATCAGGATGGCCAAGCTGATGGTGGACGTCCCGCATTCAACCGAGATGTCTGTGTATTCTGTGAGACAAAGGCAAAGATCTCTGCAACTACACTGCAAAAACTCAAAATCTTTCCAGGAATATTTGTCTTATTTCTAGTCAAAATGTCCAATTTCTAGTCAAAACTAACCTCTTTTCACCTAAAACAAGACTCATCACCTAAAAATTAACTTGTTTTTAGATAATTTCACTTGTTTCAAACTAATTTTCACTTGAAATAAGTAGAAAAATCTGCCAGTGAAAGCAAGTTTTATGTGCTTGTTATAAGGAAGAAAAACTTGCTCCACTGTCAGATTTTTCTACCTATTCCAAGTGAAAATCTGCTTGAAAGAAGTAAAAAGTGTCTAAAAACAAGCTACTTTTTAATGTGATGAGTCTTATTTTAAGTATAATGAGATTTGTTTTGACTAGAAATAAGACAAATATTCTTGGTAAGATTTTGAGTTTTTGCAGTGCACCACTTGAAATCTGTATGGTCAAAATCAGAATAATGTGCTTCACATAAACCAAAGCGGAGAACACAAACGTCTTCTCTTGAACTTTGAACGAGAACATAAAAACCTCAGAAACAGGAAAAAAGCTGCAGCAGACATACAAGTACGTACCTGGACGTCGAAAATCGCTTTGGCATGTTAACTGACTGCTCTTGGCTACCATGGATACCAGGAGAAGAAAGCTGAGAAGGATCATCTTAGCCTTCCTTGGTATGGACATACGTGCAATAGCAAAATATGAATAAAAGTATGTCAAAAGAATCCCAAGTTTCTCTACTGTTGTTACCTTCCTTGGCACCAACTTCAACTGTCTCACTGCCTCTGTGTGGAGCTTTGGGGATTCAGGTTTATATATAGCTACGACTCTTTCTTAGGATTGGACAGAAACAAGGTCAGTGTAGTTTGGTGTGTCCACCTTGACTTCACTGTATGGGAACAATTCTTTTGTACGTCGTATTCCTCTAGGGAGTTACTACCTCTAAGGTATATGGTCCATGGAGATGCCCGGACAAAAGAATTGGTGAAACCCTATGCAGCCAAAGTTTTCATGGGGGAACAGAAACAACGGCTCAACTTCTTTTGTTTAAAATAAGAGATTCCCCCTGGAATGCAAACATGAGACTTCATGAAGTAAGTGTTAAATCCCTCCGGATCACATCCAATACTTTGTTGCCATTTTTAGGTGAGAGTCCACGTTTTAACAATAACAGCAATATCCCTTTGCATGACACGTCACGTCCATCGTGTTGGATAATTCACATTGTGTTCTGGGATCTTGACAGGTGTCTTCTGTCCTAACAGGTGAGTTCTGTTCGGGTCATGACCTGGTCATGATCTGGTGCTGACCCGGTTCACTGCAAAAACTCAGAATCTTACCAAGAATATTTGTCTTATTTCTAGTCAAAATGTCATTTCTAGTCAAAACAAATCTCATTATACTTAGAATAAGACTCATCACATAAAAGGTAGTTTGTTTTTAGACACTTTTTACTTATTTCAAGCAGATTTTCACTTGAAATAAGTAGAAAAATCTGACAGTGGAGCAAGTTTTTCTTCCTTATAACAAGCACAAAAAAACTTGCTTTCACTGGCAGATTTTTCTACTTATTTCAAGTGAAAATTTGTTTGAACCAAGTGAAATTGATCTAAAAACAAGTTCATTTTTAGGTGATGAATCTTATTTTAAGTGAAAAGAAATTAGTTTTGACTAGAAATGAGACATTTTGACAAGAAATAAGACAAATATTCTTGGAAAGATTTTGAGTTTTTGCAGTGTCCTGACCCTGTGCTGACCCGGTACTATCTGGTTCAGGTCGCTACGGCGACTGATACAAAGAGCATCGAGGTGTTTATGGTTCTACAAAGGATTCTCTTGGTCTCAGGTGCATTCTAACAGGTGTGTTCATTTTGAGGACCGTTCCAATGCATTTCCTATGGGACAAAAAAATCTGAGAAAGTTTAGAATAGAATAGAATAGAATATGCGGTAACACTTTACTTGAATAGGTATTCATAAGATTGACATAACACTGTCAAAACCATGACATAACAGCTGTCATAAACAATAACTTGACATAATTTTTAAAGTTTGGCAATTAGGTCTGCTATGACAGTTTTCATAAATTGTCTTTATGTCAAGTTGTCAGAACAAAAACATCTCAAACAATGTCAACTTTGCATTAAAAGTGACATAACTTACCGAATGACACTTAACGACAGCTGTCATAAGTATTCACTGATGTTTATGACAGCTGTTATGTCAATGCCAATCTTATGAATACCTATTTAAGTAAAGTGTTACCACTTTATTAATCCCTTGCGGGAAATTATTTCGTCACAGCGCTCTAGTGTACAAAGGTAAAGAATATTATAGTAGAATAATATAATACAACAACTTAAAATAGGAGACAAAGATAAATTACAAATTAAATATTACAAAAATTACAAAAGTTAAAAACTATAAGAATAAATCCCAAAATTTGCCCCTCCCCTTCCCTCCATCTTAACAATATATACAAAAGAAAATATAAGCATACAAGAAATAAATCTCTGTTGAGGTGATATTGCACCTAGAAATAAGCTGCTTCATTGTACAGGCCATAGTGAGCTGGTTTATTGTACAGAAGAATTGTACAGTTTAATGGCCACAGGCAGGAATGATTTCCTGTGGCTCTCTGTGGTGCAGTTTAATATTTGAAAAAAAGTATAAAGAGTATTAAAAAAAAATGAATGTCCAGAAGAAGCTGCACAATTTGATTGTTTTAATTGTTGAAGTAGCAGAAAGTATACAGGACTAGTCGGACTGCAAAAAATGCCGGAAGATGTGAGAATTACTAGAAAGAGCATTTCCTTAAGGAAAATGCGTGTGAATGCTGAAAGCCATAGCTGAAGCCAGGCTGAATTAGCAGAAGAAATTGACAAAGAGAGGAAATTTTGGAATGAGGGTCAGCGTCAGAAGTTGCGGAGACGTTGTGGATGGAGTGAGGATGACGGCTACAGTTTTCCCTTCTTCTATTATCTATTTTCTTTTTTCTTTTTTGATTCACCAGTGCAAACACGTGATCGGATCTCAACGTGGACATGGAGACGAATGTTAACGCCAGGTGTAACTGACTCCGGGTCAGTTTGTCAGCAGCTGTCTCGCCTGCTCTTAGCTCCGTGATAAAATCCTTTTGAAACAAGTGAAAATGATCTAAAAACAAGTATATTTTTAGGTGATGAGAGATTATTTTAAGTGGAGAGAGATTAGTTTTTACTAAAATTGACGAATATTCTTGGAAAGATTTTGAGTTTTTGCAGTGTACTTTCGGTTTTGCGGACGCTGCCCGGCGGGTCATGACAATAACGCCGCCGAATCACCGTTTATGGTCGGAAATACGACGGTATCTGATCTTCGTCAAACCTCTGACTTTAATTCTTGATGAATGAAAACATTCTTGGCAAGACGTCCATCTTGCGCCGGTCCAAGAATATCACCGTGCGCGCGGAGGCTCATGGTAAATGTAGTATGAAAACACTTTGCTTTCCAAAACTCCTCGTTGTCCCTTTAAAAATATATTACTTAGCTGCCTATTCATCCATTCCTTATCCTCAGAAAGTGGGAAAAAAAACAAACCTTTAAGGATTTAAGGTCCAAAATACTAGATGTTGAATGTTTTACTGTTCACTCTTGCACAGTTTATAAATGTTCATAGACACCAGGGAAAAGTTACACAGCTTTTTCTATCGCAGATATTTCCCCTGTTTGTATTCAGTGGAAGTCTGTGGTCGCACATATTGTTTATCTGAGGCTGTTGGGAATTGCTAGGACCCCGGTCTGTCCATAGTTCTTTATATTTTACTGGTGTATATATAAAAGTGCTGTTTTTATTAGGTTATGGTGATTGCAGAAAGGTTTTGCTGGCAAGTGGGGATTTGATTCAGTATCCATGTGTGGGACTGAGAGCAACACTACAGCTGGACAGACTGAGATGATGAAGATAAAGGAGACTGGGTTTTGATCAGATGGGACCAGTACTGAAATTGTTTCTGGGTAAAGACTATCGAGACACACATAAAACTCCAGGATACATTCATACTGTATCATACCACCACCACACTCTGCACTTGTTAATCTTGTTATTTTTGACTTGTCAGTTAGGAATGCAATTCTTATTTAGTCCTGGTTGATTCATTTTCAGTTAGTTTATGCAAATTGTGTGAAACTAAAGATGAAACAATGGTTTATAGTGGCCGGTGGTTCCAAGCTGTGCCAAAAATGGACATTTTGGAAAGTTCGCCTGAATATTTTGTAGTAAAATGTCAATAATTTTGTCCTGGTTCAATGAATCAGAATCAACCACTGCAGAGACAATGTTCATATGTTGTACAATGATTTTACAGAGAGTTTGAGCTTCATTAGCATTATTCTAAAGGGCACTCATCAAAAATATGATTTTTTTTTAGGCAAATATTATTTTTATTTTTATTTTTCTGTGTGTCATCTTCATTTACTCTTCACCAGTAACAGATATACTGAAATTTACACATCTCAGCAATTCCTCAATTTTTTCCCTTTACTATGACACCAAAAGTATTCAAATAGACCTTGTGGTTGCAGAGATGCAGTTATGGATATGCAATTTTCGAGAAAAGGCCTAAAAAATAGGCTTGGTTTTTAAAAGGTTAAAAGATCTGTTCCGAAACAAAGTGAGTTAAATCAATAAATACAACATGACAACATTTGAATCAAAGTCTAAAACCCTGGTCATACATACACTGTAAATATAGACTTAATATTTCACACAAGAGCTGCCGTCCTCTTGGGGCCACATATAGTTGAGAGTGAGACACTGTTTTGTTTTGGTTAATCTGGTGGAAAGGTCACTCATGTAAGGTTATCAATCAGAGAGTTACACCCACCCATTATCTTCAACAACAGAGATTGGTGGGTCAAATCCCTCAGTGTGTCTTCTCACGTTGTCCTTTATACGAATGGAAACTTTCACGTGTCTGACATTTATTCAGGATTAAGGTGGCGACACTTCAATACTCCCCAAAGCCAATGGTGGAATAAATGGAAATTTGAATTCTGTCACTGAAAAGGCTTTTATAGCACACTGAGCAACACTGTGGGAGCTATAATGACATATATTTTCAGAAATGGCTAGAGAACGGCATTTGCAGCAGACTTTTAGAGCAAGAATAAAGCAATGTCAAAAGGTTTTACATTGCCAAGACCTAGTATAAAAGCTTTGTGCATTGATACACCATATAAAAACATGGGTGGAGATGAGTGTACCTTAGAAACAATGAGTTAGGCTGTTCAAACTAAAATCTAAAACCAACCGGTCGGCTCTGCTGGGTACAAATGATGCATGCAACGCCCAGCAATAAACAACAAAGTTATTTGAGTTTTACGTATCCCCAGAGGTTGGTGAACAAGTGGGTCTGCAAATTGAAAGTTATATGTGTTGATTTTTTTTCTCCCATGAACGATTCTCAGTGTTTATTTTCAGACACTGTCGGGATCCTCTCTTATATGTTAGCTTAACAGCTCATCCACTTTAGTGTGTCATAAAAATCGGTGAACATGTAATGTAATTTGTTGGGTTTCAGAATAACAATTCCAGGCGTATGTTAGGACTATTTATTTCCCATATGTTACCTGTTCTTTTACATAAAAAGGATGAAGGGCTGTAGCTTCGTCCTTTTTATGTAAAAGAAACGATTGGACTGAGGATGGAGAGAAGCTGCTCAGCTGGAAGCAAGAACACAAGAACATTGTGGCTCATGGTCCCTGTATTAAATCCTCAGCTACAGAGCTCTTATGTATGTGATAATTATCTTAATGTGTGCACGATGTCATAATGTGCGAATGAACAATGCAGGAGCTCAACTGAACTGCACTTATAGTACATAATCATTCTTGTAAATGGTAAAGTTCTTGGGTACTCTATGGATAAGTATTGAAACACACACACAGAGAGAAGCAGAGAATACAACGTATTGTGGAAAGAGAAAAAGAATAATTCATGTCAATCCTGCACTTTATTGGGGCATTGTGCAATCAGATTAAATTTAATCTTGCACTCGTCACTTTGTGTAAGATGTCAAGGTGTTACCATGATGCATTGTTCTATAGTCGTAGTCCTGCCTCTTATGCTTTTATTTTCATTGTTTTTATGTTTAAAGGGATAGTTCACCCAAAATTCAAATTGCACTCATTATCTACTCACCCTCATGTGGACTAAGGGCTGGGAGAATTTTCAGAGTCCTCCGAGAGTCCTCCGAGAGTCCTCTCTGAGTTACAGGGGGTCTCGGCGTAGCAGTATTTGTCCATATAATGGTTGTGAATGGATACCACTTTTCTTTGTTCAAAAAGACACACCAAAAAACATCCAAATACCTCCATGCTGCTCATCTGTAATGTCCCTCTTGTATTGAAGCCCCGAAATACGAAATTGTTCTGAAAAAAATTAAATAAGTCTATTCAAGCTTGTTTTGTAGCAGAAGCTCCTCGTCCTGGTTCGTCCAAATTGAAGAAAAAGACAGACCGGGGAGAGGACGGACCCTGGTAAAACAGCACTTTATGGTGTGTCTTTTTGTTACAAAGACAGTTGGTATCCATTTGCAACCGTTATATGGACATGCACTGCTACGCCGAGACCCCCTGTAACTCAGAGAAGCCACGGAGGACTCTGAAACTTCTCCCAGCCCTTAGTCCACATGAGGGGGAGTAGCAATTTCAATTTTGGATGAACTATCCCTTTAATATGTACTGTTCCCATTTTAAAAAAAAATTAAAAAAAACTGAAAATCTGAAATGTCCTCTTACAAGATGTCTTTTCACTCCCCCCCCCCCTAACTTTCCTTGCACACCTTTAATATGAACATAATCCCAGTTAAACCTGTCATTATTCACCGGCTTCTTGTGAGATCGTCTGCTTGTGCTCCTGTAAAGATCCACGGTGTTTTACCTGAGCAGCTGCTTCCTGCAGTTTGGTCACAGACTATAATACTTGTCACTGGTTTCTCTTGCTGTTTCCTGTCGTTTCTTCATCCGTCTGCCAGGAAGCCGTCAAGTTTTTCACTGTGAATATGTCAACACCGAATCTGCTGATGTGTCGCCTAAACCCTGAACGCACGCTGCCTCGGTAAAAAATATGTGAATGTGTTTTTATTTCTGTAGATGGCATGTTATGTCCTACTTGTGTCATTAACCATTCTGTCATTCATCACCATGCCACTGCTAATGTCATTCAGCAGTCAGGTTTATACGAATACATTCACACTGCACCTAATTTTAGAAATACGACGCTGCACGAGTCAAAGTCAAATATTTGTAATATGCACAGTTGTATACAATCTTTTTTTTTTTTTTTTTTTCAAGATTTCAATTACAGATCATCACTGGACATTTAATAACACATTTTGGACGGGTTATACACAATTATCAGGGGTGCACTTTTGTTTTCTTTTTGGCCTCCGCATTGCATAAAATATTAGAAGTGAGTGAGAAAACTATGCATTTTTATGTAGAACATGCCTATCAATTGATGATTAATAAGACTAATTGGCTAGAATGTGGCAATGTTAATTCATAGATTTATTCCAATTGTGATAATATCCATATTACTAATATCAATATCAAGAATTTAACTTTAATATCCAACCCTGAGGCTTTCTGACGGCTCGCTCAATCAAACATTTGAACTTTTAATTTCATTCAGCAGTTTCATCCTTTTAAGTTACATGCTCTTACAGTATATTTCAGCCACCCAGAGCGGGAAGTGCTTTTACCAGCAGTTTATACACACTACCATGATGCACTGTATAAGCTTTGTAACCGATCCTGTACTGTACCTGCAACTGAAAGCTATACAGCTGAGGTATTGAATGAAGTGAAGTGTGCATGACAACAAATGATGATCAACATGCAGGTTGAGGCCACGTGGTTGAAACACAAAGCAAAGAACGACATAAAAAGTCCTGCTTTTACTTCTACTATAATGCTCATTGTACAGATCTGGCAACAGTTCTCTAAATCAACATTTAGCTTTTCTTTTTTTTTTAAAATCTTCCTGTAAAAACGACTACATGCACAAATATTATGTTACATCTGTTGTTGTTCCCCCCGCTTGACATTGTGAGTTGGATCAGTTGAAGGCCGGGTTGCGGACCCCAGACAGCGTGCTGACAGAAGTGCTCTTGCCTTTGAGGAGGGTGAGGGAGAAGATGAAGAAACAAACACTCATGACGCCCAAGATGATCACGCCTGAGATGAGTGCGCTTGTCACCGTGTTCATCTGAAACACTGGAGCTTTCAGATGGGCTGAAGTACACGCACAAAAACAAAAAAACAAAACAGTCAAATCAGTTCAAATAAATCCTGCACAGAATAAACTGGTGACGCACTATTAAACAGTTCTCGGCCCAGTTTATTTTGTTTTTCATGTTCCTTAGAAAAACTGCACAAATGGTTGGTGTTTCCACATTTGCTGCCTTTCAGAACCTCAGAGCCTTCTCATGATCTGAACAGTGAATATCTGAGCTGCAGCGTGAACAGAAAGAGTGAGGAGTGAGGCTTCGGCCTTGTTCACACGGCAACAGAGCTTTCCAACAATCTTTTTCTTGTTCATTCTCAAAGCATGCCGTTAATGTTAATGCGTGCGCACAAATCCACTGAAAAGGACTTGGAAACCGGGGCGGTGTTTAGCTCAGTAGTTGGTAGAGCACCCACCTGCCCCATGTGTTGAGGCTCTTGATGTCAAAGAGTCCTTTACTGAGACTGTTACCAACTGCACATAAAAGCGGCCCTAGCCTGCGTGTCATTCCTCCCCTCTCTGCCTCCCATTTCCTGTCTCTGTCTCAACTCTCTTGTCCATTAAAGCAGAAGTAAGTGGAATATTTGTGTTAATATAAGTCTTAAATAGTTATATCTTCCGACAGCAATCACTTATATAGAGTGTTTGGTCTGAAACACGGGTCTGTCAGTCACTCTGCTCTGCTCTGAGCCGAGGAGAAAACTTTCCTTGTATCCTACAACCTTTATCCAATGAGGAGAGAGAACAGCATAAAGGGGCGGTCCTCTCTGTGTGTGCAGCCAAGGGATGCGCGTGAATGTGGTGACGTAGGGACGAGGGCGGGGACTGCTAACTCCATCTGCTGACAGGAAGTTAGCCAAAACCACCGGATCACTTACTTCTGCTTTAAAGGTGAAAAAGCCCCCCAAAAATATATATACAGTATATTGAAAAATGACTCAAAGTACATAAGCCTGGCCTGTGTGTGGCGCTGTAACGCTGCCACACATATACACCAGAAACAGAGAAGAAGACGTGCAACTTTGCATTCTGTATTCAGACTCCAAACATTAAGGCTTTGTCCCAATTCAGGGGCAGGATCCTTCGTAGGATGGAGTGTATGCAGCAGTCAAAAGTATGCAGAGGCAACGGCTTCTGAGGAACTTCCAACAGCAGCGTCAACCGTCGGTAAATGGGACGGTCTAGCCTTCTTCCCTTCCCACAGAATTTATCTTATGTCAAATTCCTATACATTTTCATGCTTATCAAAGAGCTGGATACTTAGTAAGCAAGCTTGCACACATTGTTAAAGGGATAGTTCAACATTTTGGCAAATTGGCCCATTGCCATAATCCCTATAGTCATAGCAGTAGGTTTGTTACCTTTATTTGTCGGTGCAAGCTATTTTTAGAACGGCGGAGCAGAGCCGTGAGCTGCTCAGAGCTACGCTATGGAGGCTAAAGGAATTTCTTGGTTTCCCTCATCAAACTCAAAAAGTACAAAATCCCAAAACTCCACAACGCTCTGGTGGACAAGTTGTGACCTGCACATTCACCACGCTATGAGATAATAACGGAAGGTTACGAAACAGAGCCGTTTTCGAGGTAAATTCAGAGACTGTTGATGAAAAACTGTCCCTGAAGGCAACGTGCATCAGCGGTTTTGCATGAATTTCCCTCTAAAACAACTCTGTCTGGTAACGTTGTGTTATTATCTCATAGCGTGGTGAATGTGCAGCTCACAACTTGTCCACCAGAGCGTTGTGGAGTTGTTGGATTGTGTATTTGATGAGTTTGATGAGGGAAACCAAGAAATCCCATGAGCCTCCGTAGCGTAGCTCTGAGCAGCTCACGGCTCTGCTCCGCCGTTCTAAAAATAGCTTACACCGACAATTAAAGGTAACGAACCTACTGCTATGACTATAGGGATTATGTGAGTGTGTATGTAAATGTGTCTGGTTATTAATATGTGCATGAGTGTGGTTATTAGATGAGGGTGAGGATGGGGAAGGAGATAGTTGGACTGTTGTCTATGTGTGTGCTTGTGTTTGAATGTGATATGATGAGAATAAGAGAGAGTATGTGCTGTTCATATTGTGCATTTCATGATTTGGTGCTCTTGTTCCCTGCTTTTACTGGTATTTTTAAAAATATTATTATATTAGATCGTACCACTTTTATTCAACATTCTTGATATATTGTTATCTGTCTGTTTCTTACCTGCCCAGGGACTACAGGTGGAAATTACTGTAGCAAATGTTGCTACAACCTGGCTCAAGGCATCTTCTCTTGTTTTACAAGATTAATATTTTTGTGTATTGTCTCTGTTTTAAATTAATAAATTCCTATTCCTATTCGGAGCAATTCCTGATGCAATCAACACCCACATTTGAAAGTAGTGGCTTTTTTACACTTCCAACAGCTACTCAGCTCCTTGCACCAGGCTATGCAGTCTGCACAGCCCTGCTCAGTGGGCAAGTGTTTTGCGTACTTCCAGAACAGGCAAGAGAAGGCTGGATTTGTCAGCCACATGTGGAGGAGCCTCGAACTGGGACAGGTCTTGTTACGACACTGTGACGTAATCGGCCTTCAAATGTGCCCACTGAAGGATGCAATCTCTGAATTAAGACACAGCTTATAAATCGACTATAAGTTGACTGGACATCAAGTCTGACCAAATATGATGATCGATACCGATTAAATGGTTGTTTGACCCAACAGCCTGCTGACTTTGCAACATAATAGATTAAAGTGATTGCAATGGAAAAGCATTTAAAAACTCAGAGACTATTACATTCACACTTTTGAAGAAAAAGTAATAATACTTTTTAAAAACTAATAAATGGAGCACAAGTAAAAAGAACGTGACGAGTGCTTGCTACAAATGCAACAAATGGTATTTAGTATCCACGCTGTTATTGTTGTTGCGTCTAGCGGTGTGACTCAGGTGGGGCTGTGACATAATCTTTTCACAAAAGATCAGTTTTGGTTGTCTATATGAAACGCTGGGGCAGCATTTTGAGATTCACCCACTCCGGGACCCGTTTTCAAAAAATACTGTTTCTGAGCTCCCAAAATGCTGTTTCCATGTGAACAAAACACCAAAACAAACCAAAAAAAAACTCTGCAAATACTCCTAAACCTGTATTCATGTGTACGGCCCCACCATCAGAGCAGAACCCACAATCCATCCATCCATCTGTCCTATTCCATCTATTAGCATACTCCTTATCTTTTAAGGGCCTTCTATAAATAAATAGATTAAAACATTGATTGAGACTGACTCTTCAGTCCACTTTCAGAGAACTAAGTTTGGTTCCTTTTAGACAGACTTATGTGAGCACAGCCTACAATGTAACACTGACAGATGTTCAGCTCCATTAGGGTGTTAGTAGAAAATGATTCAATCATCCAGTAAAGTGTGAAACGGGGGGGAAAGGATCCATGATGATGGAAATAACAGGTTCCTCGTTGACATTAGGCAAGAATAAACACGTGGATAATAAATACCATTTGTTGCATTTGTAGCAAGCACTCGTCACGTTCTTCTTACTTGTGCTCCATTTATTAGTTGGTATCAATTGCCTTTTCTTCACAAGTGTGAATGTAATAGTCTCTGAGTTTTTAAATGCTTTTCCATTGCAATCACTTCAATCTATTATGTTGCAAAGTCACTTACCGAGTTCCCAATTGCGAAAAAATGGCACTTGAGGCAACTCCTGCCATGCACTCGACATTGTTCCTCAATCTGAAGCTTGTTACCAGTTTAAATTGCCCCTATTCATGTAAGTGAAAGGCAATACCTCATTTAAAAGTGTCACTGCACGCAACTGACAGGTTGCAAAGGCTTACCCAGTTGTGAGTTGTTGGTTGGAGTTTCATCTGTGGAAAAAAAGAAAGGTAAAGGGCATTTAACGGTAACACGTTGCACTATGCATTGTACTGTAGTCACTGTGCTATACTTTACTGTCCAATGCTGCCTGGTTTATTCCTTCTATAGAGTCAACACGGTGCCCTCAGGTGCTCTGTGACTATCTAGGTCAGCCTGATAAGTTTACACATAACAATGTGACATCGGTGTCAGTGTCAAATACACACTGAAGTAGCTGATATTGATGGATTTCATATCAATTTAAAGGTTTAAACAGTGTGAGGAACTGTTAGAAACCATAGCAAATGAAGACATTTTGCTCTTGATGCTGTATTATGTAATTATGCTTTGCTATGTCTTGTAGGTTAAAGGTTACTCAGTGACAGCGCTGTTTGGATAATGGGAGGAGGAGGAGGTTGGTTGGTGGGAAACGGACTCAGATGAAAAGGAATAAAGAGGAGGAGGAGGAGGAGGAGGAGGAAGAAGAGGAGGAGGAGGAGGAGAGGAGGAGGAGGAGGAGGAGGAGGAGGAGGAGGAGGAAGAAGAGGAGGAGGAGGAGGAGGAGGAGGAGTGTCGTCAAACTGTACCGATCCGAGTGATGATGGGCCCGGCAGACAGGACCGCATTTCCAGATGCTGCGTTTGATTCCTTCACCTCCGAGACGTCTCTCTTTCTCCTGCTGCCACAGATCTATAGGAAGAAGAAAGAAAGAAACACAAAGAGAGATGTGGTGGCAGGATGAATGTTACTATTTAGATTCCTGTGAGAAATCCCATTACATATTACATGACATGTAACTAGTTACTCCACAATATTGCATTGTTGGGATCTGCATGTATTTTTATCAATTTTGTTTTACCACATAAATCATTAATATAGAGTAGGTTCGTTACCTTTAATTGTCGGTGCAAGCTATTTTTAGAACGGCGGAGCAGAGCCGTGAGCTGCTCAGAGCTACGCTACGGAGGCTCATGGGATTTCTTGGTTTCCCTCATCAAACTCTTCTTGATGTTTTGAGTTTTTCGGCGAGCAGTCTCTGCATTTGCCTCAAAAACAACTCAACCTCACAAAGTAGGTTTATTTATTTACTATTTCCACACAATTTAACACAAATGTCTAACAGGATAAAATTATGAAGTGATGACATTTTATATCCAAAAGGCCAAAGGTCAATGTCACTATGACATAAATAAATATAGTGATCAGTAAAACTTTTTAAACTCTTCTCTTCTCTTTTCTTAAGTTACAATAAAATGTTAAATTATACTGAATGTATTGAAACAATTGAAATCAATGTACCAATGTTTCATCTGAATTGTAAAAGAATATATATTCATTTACGATTTGCAATATATACGTATATATATATGTATATATATGTATATTCATTTATGATTTGAATATACGATTTGATTTGAAAATGCTGCCTCACTGAAGGGCTCTTTTACCATTTGTTCAACTAGGAAGGACTTCTTATATTTAATGATGGTGTGAATCGCCTGGAACAATTCCTTGGCAGAGTGAAAAGTGAATGATGTCTAATTAACTGTAATTTTGCTTCCCTCCCCTTTCTCCTTTTCAAACCACTGGTTGCAAGGACACTGCTGTGGAAGTGGAGGAGTTTGAGTCTTTTTCTCTCCACTTTTTCTTTGTTCAGACTTGTGATTTGCCAAGTGTACTTTAATTACTGTATGTGTGTGTGTATATTTGAAAAGAAAAAGCAGAAGGAAGCGAAATCAGAGTTTAGAAAGCATTCACTTTTCACTCTGCTAAAGAAAGTCACACAACCATTAAACATGAAGTCCTTCCCAGTCTAATCTAAAAAGAATAGCATGATATTCCCCTTCCAATAGTGATGATTAGAGGTATTGAGAAAAAGTTGTGTGTTATATTTTATGCTATTGGTTAGTTACTGTAGTTATTTGTGTGTAAGTGTGACATACTCACTGGCATGAGCATGGGACAGTCGTCTGCTCGACACAGCTTGGTGACACAGTGCAGGAAGACAGTGGACATCTTCTGGTTCTTGTGCTTTACAAAGCGGAATACTTCAAAGGCGAATCGGCCCATTTGGCTCTTCCCATTCTCAAAGACGGTGGTCTGGGGGTCTTTTTCACAGCTGGAGAGATTAGAACCAATTGGTAAGAAAAGAGAGCATGAGAAAAAAAAAAAACTAAACTAAACTGACACAAATTGCGTGCAAGTGTTTTTGTTTTGTTTTTAAATGTGTCTTACCTAAAGAAAAGGTCGTAGCGCAGGTCGTCGTTGGGGTTTCCAGAAGGCGTGGTGTAGCAGTAGTCCATCAGCACGTTCCATCTGTTTAACATTAAGGATCGGACTGTATGAGAACGGCTGCTCGGACACATTACTGAAGTTTACCGCAAAAATGATCAATGGTCACATGATGAAAACCCATCTTTTTAATCTTTTTTATGTTATAGTTTCATAGTGATTTTATTCTATTTTGCAGTTTTTATATTCTCTCTTATTGTTTTCTTTCTTTTGAGTGTTTGAGTTTTTTATTTATTTATTCTTAATATTTTTTCTATTGCTATATTTTATTGTTGTTTTTAATCTTTGTGCATTAGTCTCCATGTTATTCTTCTTGTTTCACCTCTTATATACTTTTTCAATCAAAATGTAAAGCACTTTGAACAGCATTTATTTGCTTTGAAAGGTGCTATATAAATAAAATTTGATTGATTGATTGATTGATTGATGATCACAACCTGTCACCTACAGTAGAAATATCACCTTTCAATTGAATGTTTTGCCCTTTTGTCGGGAAAAGCAACTTTTGCCTAACTTGTGTTTCCTTGCGTTGCACATACAGGCAGCTTTTTGCACTTTTTGTTGTGCTGTTTTGTTCTTTTTTTCCATCAATTTGCATTAAACCATGTTTTTAAAAACTGTTTGCAAATGTTTAAACATCAAAAATCTGTAAATACAGAGTTTTTCAAACCCCTGTGGCTCCAAATATGGAAGTGAACATGCAGTCTAGATGTTGACTGAGTCCTACCTCCTGTCCAGGTTGGTGGCTTTTACAGCTGCAAACACCCGAGTCTTCAGGGTCAGTCCGGCCATGGGGATGGACAGCTGCTGAATGTATGAGGAGTCCTGCGCACAGACCACAAAAGCACATTTCAGAACATTCATCACAGTTCCTATAACCTCTTCCTTTCATCCTGTTAAGAGCGACTTGTACAACCTCACTTTGTAAATCCCAGCATATATCTATCATCTGGTTTCCATTTAAACCCCATTCACTTGCGTTTTTCAAATTGACGAGTTCATTTAGTGGAAGATCTGAAATGAATTGAGGCTAAATTGGGTATAATCTTCTCTAATGACAGAAATAAAGGTGATTGCTGCTTACTTGAGCTGTAGAAAAAGGGTTTCTGAGCTTTTGGTATCTCGCCCCCATCTTGTACGTGGATCATCATTCACAGAAATTATTGCAATTACAGAAATAAAAGCTGCAGATTAACTTTAAATAGCAGCAGAGCTTTTTTGTACCCTTTGATTCTTACTGACTAATATGTCTTTGGTTTACAGCTTTGTCTTGAACACAAAAATATCAGATATATTCAGACTTACGTTATAAAGCAGGAGATTCAACGTGCTGATGAAAGTACCATTGCTGTCCTTCACTGAGATTGCAGCTGCTGACCTTCAATATAGATAAAAAAATATATTTTCAAATGTAATTAATTATGCTTAATTAGCTTTAATGTTCACATTTGTAATAAATAAGTACAAATGTACTCAATCCATTGCTGTAGTTATTCATTGATACTAATTGCTATGATTGACACAGATAATATATATTTCTTTTTTTACACTGTATCTAACAAGATACTGGCATCACTCCCATCAAAAATCTCTATATTCATATCAGTATTTGCAAATCTAAATAAAGCCCTGCAGGAAACATCAGCTCTGTTTATATACAGAAGGCAGAGACACTTCAGCACAGATAAAATGAAGCAGAGACTGATGACAGTTCTTTGTGTTTAAGATATGTTCGTTCAGTTTCATGGTCATTTTTTGAAGGTTGCGTTTGTCATTTTTGACATAGGGTAATTTAAAATGATTAAAGCAGAAGTAAGTGGTCCGGTCGTTTTCGCTAATGCTGCGTTCCAGGCAGGCTTTTGAAATCGTAAATTACAGCTTCAAGTCACAACTTACGACTTTGTAGCGTTCCAGGCAACCCACTCGTGTTTTTCCGACCTGTTTTACCTGTGAAAGTCACTATAACGGCCACTCGTAACTTCCGACCGGTGAACTCGTACCAGATCGAACTGGTATGACTTCACGGTCGGAAAAATACGAGTTTCCTTGAACGCACCATAACAGTCCTCGTCCCTACGTCGCCACATTCACGGCGTTCCTTGGCTGCACACACAGCCCTGCATGCCGTTCTCTCTCCTCATTGGATAAAAACTGTAGGATACGATAAATGTTTTCTCCTGGGCTCAGAGCAGAGCAGAGTGACTGACAGACCCGTGTTTCGGTCCAAACACTCTATATAAGTGATTGCTGTCGGAAAATATAACTATTTAAGACTTATATTAACACAAATATATCACTTACTTCTGCTTTAAGTATAATTATTTTTTACAAGTTTCTTTTTGGTAAGTAATGGTTTATTTTAACATTTAAAGAAGCATAATTTAAAAAAAAAGAAGACATTATTATAACATTATTGAGATGAAACAGCAGCTCGGTGACACACGGTCAACAAAAACTCAACCGTACAAACATTTACAAAGGCTGCATTAGTTTTAATCCTGTTACAGAGCGTTCTACAGTATGTGTGACAGTAAGTTGTCATGTTTTGACCACCTGCATTTCAGTTGTGTCAAACGAATTCCTCTAAGACGGTGGTGTCAAACTCATTTTAGCTCAGGGGCCACAAACAGCACAATACACTGCAAAAACTCAAACTCTTACCAAGAATATTTGTCTTATTTCTAGTCAAAACAAATCTCATTATACTTAAAATAAGACTCATCACATAAAAAGTAGCTTGTTTTTAGACACTTTTTTACTTCTTTCAAGCATATTTTCATTTGAAATAAGTAGAAAAATCTGATAGTGGAGCAAGTTTTTCTTCCTTATTACGAGCACAAAAAACTTGCTTTCACTGGCAGATTTTTCTACTTATTTGTTTGAAACAAGTGAAAATGATCTAAAAACAAGTTCATTTTTAGGTGATGAGTCTTATTTTAAGTGAAAAGAGATTAGTTTTGACTAGTAATGAGACATTTTGACAAGAAATAAGACAAATATTCTTGGAAAGATTTTGAGTTTTTGCAGTGTATGATCTTAAGTGGGCCCGACCAGTAAAATAACCCCTTTGTTTTAGTTCATTATTAAGATGTTTACAGTTCATGAACTCTCCTTTTACAAAACATATTATGAACAACTTGAAATCTCTTGATAAAATTTCAACAATATTATGCCTCTTCTGTCTTCTATGTAATTTTCACACTTGGCAAATTCAACCAGCGGACCGGATTAGACCCTCTACCGGGCCGGTTTTGTCCCACGCACGTTTGACACCCCTGCTCTAAGACTTTATCTATTCCCACAGGTCAGAAAATAAAAATTTAAAAAAATAAAATTCAACAAAAGCTTCATCCCATCTGCCATAGCTGAAACAAATAAGACAATGAAAAGAACATAACCAGGGGGAATGCACATGTAAATGTGGGGTGCAGGGTCTTATGTCTTTTATGTTTTTTATGTTCTTATGTCTCTATGTAATTGAGGTGTATGAAATGTGGGAATGTATGTTAATGTATGTAAGTTGCACTTCTCAAGGCTGCTCTGTACGGAAAGGACAAATAAACTCATCTATCTATCTATCTATCTATCTATCTATCTATCTATCTATCTATCTATCTATCTATCTATCTATCTATCTATCTATCTATCTATCTATCTATCTATCTATCTATCTATCTATCTATCTATCTATCTATCTATCTATCTATCTGTCAGGGTGAGACTTTCCAAAACAAACAGCATCATCTCAGGATCTCATTGGCCCCCGTAGAGCCCCGACTGCAGCGCTATGAGGGGAGACTTACGAGGCCAGCTGCGTGTTGTTGACCAGGTATTCCAGTGGGTAGCTGCAGCTGAACTTGTACAACAGGCCGGGCAGGTAGCTGATGATGGTGGGGGGGTCGGGGGTGTCGATGTACCCTGATATGTTGCCGATCTGCACCAGAGACAGATTCCCGTAGGCGTTGGGCCCCTGCGCTGTGGAGACCTGCAATAAGGAACATCAGACAGTGTGTGAGGAACTGGCTGAGCATCATATTGGCCACACCACTGAGCACACTATAGTAACGCACTGCATTAAAAGGATAGTTCACCCAAAATTCTAATTGCACTCATTATCAAATTGCAAATGGATACCAACTGTCTTCGTAACAAAAAGACACACCAAAAAACATCCAAATACCAAATATGTCCGTCTTGTATTGAAAAAAATTAAATAAGTCTATGTTTCAAGCTTGTTTTGTAGCGGAAGCTTCTCAAAGCTCCTCTTCCTGGTTCGTCAAATTTGGACGAACTGGGAAGAGGACAGACCCTGGTTCGTCCAAATTTGAGGAGGATTTGAGGAGCTTCCGCTACAAACAAGCTTGAAAAATCGACTTATTAAATTTTTTCGGCACAATTTAGCATTTCGGGGCTTCAATACGAGACAGACATTACATACGAGCAGCATGGAGGTATTTGGATGTTTTTTGGTGTGTCTTTTTGTTACGAAGATCCATTTGCAACCGTTATATGGACATGCACTGCTACGCCGAGACCCCCTGTAACTCAGAGAAGCCACGGAGGACTCTGAAACTTCTCCCAGCCCTTAGTCCACATGAGGGGGAGTAGATAAAGAGTGAAATTTGAATTTTGGGTGAACTATCCCTCTAATCCCCAACTCATCCTCTGCCTTATCTGAGAGTAGACCCCCCAGGAGCTGTCCTGTTGTTCCACCCTGCTCGATACTGGGCCAACACATGGAGGAGAGAGAGGCAGCTTGCTTAGCACAAAAAAAATCTCTTTCAACTGTTCCTTAAAGGAGAATTCCGGTCATTTTTTACCCTAAATCGTTGTCCTGATGGTCACCCAGTGTTGGTTGGAGCAAAAAACGCGACTAAAATTGATGCAGGCAAACCGGAGTTACACCATGGCTACCCGGCGCTAGGGATAGCCACAATGCTAACCCATGGGGGCAATTCTTTCAACCACAACAAACACTCAAAAAAAACAATCAAATATCTATGGTACATGACTGGAATCCTTAGAGACACCACTGAACTCATATAGTGTACAGTATAAACAGTATAAACTTTGTGTTTTTGCATGTAGTCACTCACCTCAGATAGCCGAACTCTGAAACATCCTGGAAAGACATTACTATCCCATCACAGAGCGCCTGCTCTCTCTGCCACAGAAACAAACGCTTTTTCCTTGTTGTGATGATTTCTTTACAAAAATAAACGGTCTGAGATATTTTGGACATTACCACTGCACTGCTCCACCGTTTATTTTAGTAAAGAAATCATCACAACAAGGAAAAAGTGGGGAGAAGGCGCTCTGTGATGGGATAGTAATGTCTTTCCAGGATGTTTCATAGTTGGGCTATCTGAGGTGAGTGACTACATGCAAAAGCACAAAGTTTATACTGTTTATACTAATACACTATATAAGTTCAGTGGTGTCGCTAAGGATTCCAGTCATGTACCAGAGATATCTGATTGTTTTTTGAGTGTTTGCTGTGGTTGAAAGAATTGCCCCCATAGTTTAGCGTTGTGGCTAGCGCTAGCGCCGTCTTGCCATGGTGTAACTCTGGTTTACCTGCATCAATTTTAGTCGCGTTTTTTGCTCCAACCAACACTGGGTGACCATCAGGACAACGATTTAGGGGTCAAAAATGACCGGAATTCTCCTTTAAACTCTTCCCTTAACCTGACAGGGCCTCTGAGTTTGCACAGCAGCCCCTTCACCAAGATAAGGAGTGCTGGACTTCATTCCCATGCAGGATAAACACAACTTGACAACATCTAAAGAGGGATAGTACTGAGACGGTGCAGACCTAAGATTTCTTTTTCCACTTCAACTGCTGGGAGCTTTCAGCCTTCACTTTCTTCTCAGCAGCACAATTTTTTTGCCCCCTTTCTGCTCATTTTACTCACAAAATCTAATCTGTGAGTCAACTAAGGCTGTGAATTATTCAATGACACAGTGTCTGTCATGCACACAGAAAAAAAAAAAACTAGTAAAAGGTTAAAAGAAATCTTTCACCAGCTTTATTAATCACTGATGATGGGATGCTATAACCATCCCAGAGTTTCTTACCACCAGGGAGTTTCCACAGGACTCCAGTGACGCCAGGCTGATACTAAAGATAACAACAGTGGGAAAGGTGTTGTTATTGATGAATCCTCGGCAGTGGGCATCTCCATGGCGACCGTTCAGGGCCATGTCGCTGTCGGTGTACCCGGAGAAGAGGACGGGGCAGAAGTTAATTTTGAGGGTGATGGTCTGCACACCACAGTACACACTGATATCCCTTTCCGCTGCAAAACACACACACATAGAAACATGCATATTAAAAACAACAACAACAAAAAACAGAACATTGCAGCTATTAAAGTAATTACACTGCAAAAACTCAAAATCTTTCCAAGAATATTTGTCTTATTTCTTGTCAAAATGTCTCATTTCTAGTCAAAACTAATCTCTTTTCACTTAAAATAAGACTCATCACCTAAAAATTAACTTGTTTTTAGATAATTTTCACTTGTTTCAAACTAATATTCACTTGAAATAAGTAGAAAAATCTGCCAATGAAAGCAAGTTTTTTGTGCTTGTAATTAAGGAAGAAAAACTTGCTCCACTGTCAGATTTTTCTACTTATTTCAAATGAAAATATGCTTGAACGAAGTAAAAAGTGTCTAAAAACAAGATACTTTTTATGTGATGAGTCTTGTTTAAGTAGAATGAGGTTTGTTTTGACTAGAAATGGCATTTTGACTAGAAATAAGACAAATATTCTTGGTAAGATTTTGAGTTTTTGCAGTGTATGTCACACGAGATGTGACTAATGTTTAGCAATTAGATTTTGTGCCTGTAACTGAGTTTTAGTGCAGTAAAAGTGGAGTTGTGAGACATCCTGTTAAATTTCATTCACTGGTGTGTGAGGCGAATTTTTCTTTAAGAAGATATTCACATCTAATTTCCATTTAGTATTTCAAAAAAACAAAAGATGTCAGTGTCTTTTGAGTCTCTCACCGGGAAAGCGGCTGTGAAAGTTGGCGTCACAGTTGTATCCATTGAATTGAGCTCCAGCTGATAAGGCCTTACTAAATAGTAAAAGAATCAAATATATATGTTCCATTTCAGCACCTGAAACAAAGCAAGAATTTAATGTAATAAATCCAGTCTTGGCAAAACGTTTGTGACTTTGAAAAAAAAAGAAGAAAAAAAAAAAAAGGAACCTTTTAAGGTGAGAAAACAAAGTGAATCCATCGTATATTTCGTTATTTTTTTGCTGAGAAAAACCTCAGGATGTTTCTCCCAGCAAATGCGTGAATGTCATATGGGAAGATTTTCCCATAAGATTTCAGTTATCTCGTCGCAGTTCTGACTTCAGAGGAACATCATTCACATGCCTGCTGAACAGAATCAAAGCATTCAAATGTCACATTGAATTACCTTTGAACACCTGCAGCGTTGGCAGCAAAGTTAGAAAGGGAACGACGCCGGATAATGTGCTGAAGTCATTTTTATAAAGCATAATGGCTAATCTCTGTGTGATACCCTCTCTGACTGAAACCCTCTTATCACATAATTGTTGTCAGTCATCCACATACACTGTGACAGCCAAATTAAAGAAATAATTGCGTCATGTTTGTAGTTTAGCGTTTCTAGCTCTGACATCAGATGCTCCTGTGAGGTATAAAGACCGACTGTTGCTCTACAACAACTCACCCTGGTTCCTGGAAGCCAGCGAGTCAGCGGTACTCCATAAGCTCGGGACAGACGATGCAATGGTCCGCACAGCATCCCTAACCCGACGACTAGGAACGGGACTCAGGAGCAGGGGGGGAAAAAAGGGATCCCACACATAAGAGATTCATTATTTGAACATGTCAACAAAAAAAGGGCTGTCCAGAGCGAACATGGGAAAGTCCATCAAATCTGAATGTGTTATACAAATCCTTTCACGGCCACAGAAACATGAGCAGGTTTTGAAGTTTCCCACTCATATCCTTTCGGCCCAATCTGGCTCTGTCACTGCTCACAAATGGTTTGACGCTGCATGAGGTCCAGTGGCAGCAAAGGGGGGGGGGTCAGTGGCGGTGGTGGATTATCTTTTCATTCATCGCTCCAGTGGCCCTGGCCTGCTGACTGAGCCGTTCCTTTCTCCCCCAGGTCGGTTGGGGAGCGCGGAGCCGACCAAAAAAACCGGGACCCTTTGCCCTAGGAATCCACACTTTTCATGCTTTGTGTGTGTGTGTGTGTGTGTGTGTGTGTGTGGCGCTCCTCAGTCAGCACAGCAGCAGGCAGTCGATCTGCTTTGGTGGTGGAGCTGCGAGCTACTGCTGCCGCGGCCTCCCATACCTGATCCCTCCAAACTTTTGATTCCTATGGTCACTGGGACTGCCAGCACATAAAGAGAGCAAAGCAAAGCTCATAGAGTTTCAAGGGAGCGGCCTGTCCTCGCTGCCCCATCTTCCATATGGACAGCTGTATATGTGATGCTTGCTGCCGGGGAAGTGTGAGACAGACAGTGGACACATGGGGATTCTGTGAATATGGAGTATGAGATGAAAAGACATTACAGTAACAGTTTCCAGCAAACTTCTCTCTTTAGTGAAAAATAAAAAGTCACTAAGATAACATATTAGCTTCAGTTAAGGGGATAGTTCAACATTTTTGGCAAATCGGCCCATTGCCATAATCCCTATAGTCATAGCAGTAGGTTTGTTACTTTTATTTGGCGGTGCAAGCTATTTTTAGAACGGTGGAACAGAGCTGTGAGCTGCTCAGAGCTACGCTACGGAGGCTAATTGGATTTCTTGGTTTCCCTCATCAAACTCATCAAATACACAATCCAACAACTCCACAACGCTCTGGTGGACAAGTTGTGAGCTGCACATTCACCACGCTATGAGATAATAACACAACGTTACCAGACAGAGTTGTTTTAGAGGGAAATACAGAGACTGCTTGATGAAAAACTGTCCCTGAAGGCAACGCGCATCGGCGGTTTTGCATGAATTTCCCTCTAAAACAACTCTGTCTGGTAACGTTGTGTTATTATCTCATAGCGTGGTGAATGTGCAGGTCACAACTTGTCCACCAGAGCGTTGTGGAGTTGTTGGATTGTGTATTTGATGAGTTTGATGAGGGAAACCAAGAAATCCCATTAGCCTCCATAGCGTATAGCTCTGAGCAGCTCGTGGCTCTGCTCCGCCGTTCTAAAAACAGCTTGCACCGAACCTGTACTCCTAATTATGGCAATGGGCCAATTTGCCAAAATATTGAACTACTGTATCCCTTTAAGGTGTGTTTCCATGGTAGCAGCTCAACAATCTTGCAGTGCATCATCAGCTTTCACTTCTTGTTTAAAAAAAACACACAAAAAAAACATAAAGTATTTGGCAATGCATTTTGTATTTTGCCTAAATTCGTCCTATAGCGCTGTGAGCCTCACCTGATTGAGAGCAGGCTTTCATTTCATCAGATCTCCAAAGCTTCAGCAGTTAGTCACTAAGATTTTAATATCAAATCCAGTCTTCAAGGGCGGCTGAGCAACATTTATAATCCTTCGGTCCGCTGGGGTTGAAACTCCTTTTTAAAGGTTGCCAATGCCAACAACTGAGGCAATGGCTCTCTGCAGCTCAAGACATTCGGTTTTGTCCCTTCAGCTGGCTCTGATATTCAACTCAGGGCTGTGGAACAGAAATGTCTTATTTCTATCTTTGCTAATCCACATGAATTACGAGACCCTTGACCAAAAAACCTTGGGTGATAGTACATCGCTTCACTGCAGACTGATGATAAGCATCTAGATTGCCCATGTACCTCCATTATCCAGAGCTCATTTCACCACATCTATATGCCTGATAGTTAGACCTTGTTGCTCTTATCAGTTTGAGAGAATCTTAGTCCGTAGACCGAGGCGACCATGGAGGCACCTTTTCATCACCTTGGACATGAACAGACTCACATTGTCAAACCACAGCACTCAGGTTTATTTAAGATCCACTCAGGCCAAATCCTGAGTGCTCCATGAAGAGTAGCCTACAGTCAGCCGTGTGTTGATGTCTAGTCGTGTTAGAGGATAGTACACATTTATGGAAATCATACACATTCTTTACGAAACAATGTATAGAGCAATTTATGGGTATAATTTGAGCTTTCTTGCTAACAGATAGTTTCATCACTGCTGATGTTTTTGGCCACAGTCTGGGGGAGAAAAAAAAAAGAAATTGGCAATTATTTCTAGCATCTACAGGCAGAAGCTGTACCTGACAACAACACAGCAACCTGTAATTTCTCACTCTGAACCAAAGAACGCAAACACAGAGAGATTCTCCAGAGGAATCTTTTCAGTCCGTGTGTGTGCCAGTGGTCCTCCATCACTGACAGGCCAACAATGTTGTTTCTCCAGCACAGATTTTATAAAAACGCAGCCACAGCAGAAGCAGGATCGTTTTTCCTCATCTCTGTTGTTTTTTTTTTCTTTATTTTATTTTATTTTTTCCAGGTAATGACTTGTTTACCCTTTTATGAACTTGAGCCAGAGCCCAAAAAAATGTAAACCATTGTTAATGCTCGTGACACACCGAAATCTGAATGCAATTCTTTATTGTGCAAGAAAGAATATCGGTGTATTGAAAGTACACAACAAATCATGAATTATCCTCTTGTCACATAAGATGCATCCTCACACAAGTTTTGTGGGGTTTTGTGATGATTCCTTCCTTTATGTTAGTTCAGCCAGGCATCGCAATCGGAACAATTGTATACACAATGTTGCCCATAAAGTTTTTACCTCTTCTCATGAAATGGTTGTGACGTTGAGATTTATTCTTGATACATAGTGTGTATCTTCTCAAAACTGTATTGATCAAAATTAAACCACATTTAACCTTTATAAATAATAAATAATAAAAGGGGGAATGTGTCTGAAAACACAATTATTCCAACTTTATGGGCAACAACAGTGTAGTTTGAACAACAGTGACTGGACAGAGTCAAACATTGTGTGCAGTCACTGTGTGTTCACAAACAGCTGCAGTGGAGCAAAAATCATCCAAAGTAGCTACACAATGCCAGTGCACCACTGAAATAGACATTTGGAAATCTTTGAATTGCATTAATTTTTTTTCTTGATGTAGTCCATGTGTATTTTCATTTAAAATATGCATTTGCCTTGTTGTCAAACATGGAGAGAAAACACTGCACGCCCTATTAAGTGAGGCACATGGTTCAACAGGTGTTATTACTATCACCAGTCCACACAATCTAACAAAGCGACATCAAATCAAGAATGACAAACTTTGTTCATTTCACCACTGCAGTTTTGTTCCTTAAAACATTTTCTCCAGGTTCTGTGTGCCCCTCTGTGTGCATGTGTTCTATGTATTATGATGGATTTTAACTGTATTCTTACTGTGATTGATGTAGCAATGTAGCGACCTGGCGCCCAAGACGAGTTTCCCTCCACGGGACAATAAAGTACACTTCAACTTAACTTAACTTAATTCTGATACACTGCACTGGTCTTTCATTGAGGTCGTATTATATGACCTCTCCCTGTTTGTGAATACTGAGACAACTCCTTCTTGTTATTTTGACTTTCATTTCATTTTAACACCTTGCTATTTCAATGTGAAGTGAACTAAGTCCTGATAGAGCATCTATGGTTTACAAATAGATCATTAATTGTGCTCTTTGATTTATTTTTGGTTTGTTTTTTACTGTCAAAGTACACTGCAAAAACTCAAAATCTTTCCAAGAATATTTGCCTTATTTCTTGTCAAAAAGGCCCCTTTTATAGTCAAAACTAATCTCTTTCCACTTAAAATAAGACTCATCGACTAAAAATGAACTTGTTTTTAGATAATTTTCACTTGTTTCAAACTAATTTTCACTTGAAATAGGGTGAAAAATCTGCCAGTGAAAGCAGGTTTTTTGTGCTTATAATAAGAAAGAAAAACTTGCTCCACTATCAATTTTTTCTATTTATTTCAAGTTAAAAAAAAAAAAGTATAAAAATAAGTATAATGAGATTGTTTTGAGTAGAAATAAGACAAATATTCTTGGTAAGAGTTTAAGTTTTTGCAGTGTATATGTGCATTTTACAGTATGTTATCACAAGTGAGGGAGCACATACTGTAGAGAGTGGGTTTGTGAATAAAGATGACAATTACAAAAGCTTTAGCACCCTCTTTCGACTTGTAGCTCCTCTGGGTCTTTTGTGTTACGTGGGAGTTTTTGTCGATAACGTGTCAAGGAAAGTTCAGAATGATTCAAATTCCTTGAGTTCGACAAATTAAGTTTCTTTATATTAGACGATAAGGTTAGTGGGTCAGATGACCTCAGATTCGGTGGAAATGTACTTCACACAGGACACAATGAATCATCCTATTTTTCAAGTGTGGTATTTGGTTCGGACTACGATAAAAACCAGTGATGATCTCTCTCAACGGAGCAAAGATCTGAGGATCCTTTATTTGGAGTGAAATCAATCTCGACTGGGTGCCGTCACACTGAGCTCTCTTTATCAGTTTGAGTGGCACACAAATAATTTTGCGTCTTTGACAAAATGAAAGGGTAAGTCTCTCAGCTTTTGTTGGCTAAAATGTCATCACTTGGCATGCATACAAGCAACCAAGTCTTTGCATCATTCTCAGGGTCCCTCTGGGAGTATCTCTGTATAAGCTTGTCCTCCTTGTTGACATAGCTATTATATACATGACAAATGCATTCTTCAGAAGAGGATGGATTCTCTGCCTGAGCAATATACCTGCTGCAGGAAAGGAGAACAGATATATAAGCTAAAATTATTATCATTATTATTATTATCGTTCTTGTTGTGACTGTTCTCAAATACCTAAACATTATCGCCCTCATGTGTCTGATAAATTTCCCTTTGAAATGATGAAACATAACTGTCATGTTTTGCAAAGAGAGAGAGAGAGATGGGGCCAGAAGCATTCATTCATTTGCCGTAAGATCTACAAATTGGCGTTGAGTCACATTATTCTGAATGCTTTGAGTGGCTATAAAGTTGAGTGACAGGAACAACGTAAGTGCAATGCAGAGGGAAAGAGGACGGAGATGGGAAGTGATCCCAAAAAGCTTGGGTTATATCAGTAATGTAATTCATGGAACTTGTCACTGCCCAGGAAAAGGATATTTCTTCCCCCAAGTAATGGAAGCCATATAAGCAGTTCTCTCTCTTACAGTTCTGCAAAAATGTTCTTTCAAGCCACTTTTTTGAAATTCTATGTTTGGATGGAAAATTTCTTCTAAAAATTTCCATAAATTGCCTTGGTACTAAAGTTTCCATTTTCCATCAGCTTCCTTGAGCTTGTTTGTGGCTAACGATGGATTACCAATTGGCGATTTGAAAACTTCCCCGAGAACCAAAACCCAACTGATTGGTTAGGAGCCCTATGGTTCACTGTGTGGCAGTGGTGTGCACAGACTTTTTGGAGAGGGCCCTTTAGCATGCGTTTTGGCCCCCAAGAGGGCACTTTAGCACACGTTTTGGCCCCCATGAGGGCACTTTAGCACGCGTTTTGGCTTCCAAGAGGGCAATTTAGCATACGTTTTGGCCCCCATGAGGGCACTTGAACACACGTTTTGGCTTCCTAGAGGGCACTTTAGCATGTATTTTGGCTCCTCGAGGGCACTTTAGCACACGTTTTGGCCCCTAAGAGAGCACTTTAGCACACGTTTTGGCTTTCTAGAGGGCACTTTAGCACACGTTTTGGCTCCTAGAGGGCACTTTAGCATGCATTTTGGCTCCTAGAGGGCACTTTAGCACACGTTTTGGCTTCCAAGAGGGCACTTTAGCACACATTTTGGCTCCTAGAGGGCACTTAAGCACACGTTTTGGCTCCTAGAGGGCACTTAAGCACACGTTTTGGCTTCCTAGAGGGCACTTTAGCATGCGTTTAGCACACGTTTTGGCACCCATGAGGGCACTTGAACACGCGTTTTGGCTTCCAAGAGGGCACTGTAGCACACGTTTTGGCTTCCAAGAGGGCACTTTAGCACACGTTTTGGCCCCCAAGAGGGCACTTTAGCACACGTTTTGGCCCCCATGACGGCACTTTAGCACACGTTTTGGCTCGGAGAGGCCACTATAGCACACGTTTTGGCCCCCATGAGGGCACTTGAACACACGTTTTGGCCCCCATGACGGCACTTTAGCACACGTTTTGGCTTCCAAGAGGGCACTTTAGCACATATTTTGGCCCCCAAGAGGGCACTTTAGCACACATTTTGGCCCCCAAGAGGGCACTTTAGCACACGTTTTTCAACAATTGGGCCATGTTGCATGCCACTGCTGTGTGGCATAAGGTTTGGGATAATTTTATTAATTGATCAATACAAGCTGAACTGAAAGCAATGTGTGCAACTTTCTGTGCATCTGTTTTTTCACTTTACTGACTGTGGTGGTGAGCAGGGATTTGGTTTTGTTGGTAAAACCTCTGCTTGCTCATACATCCAGACTCCACCACCAGATCCTCCAGTGCGTCGCTCGCTGCTGCAGCCAGTTTCGTCACTTGCTTGTGAAAAGCATCTGATCCCCTGAACTCTGCTCCGACTGTGTGCCTCCGCTCCACCATGCCAGGTCCCTGCATACCTGCCACATCCTGCTGTTTGCCAGTTTGGACCATGCCTCCCACGCCGCGCTCTGCCCAGCCTTCAGCTCCTCTGCCAGCCTTTGTCCGTTGCCCATGCAGCTTCCCTCTGCTGACTCCGCTCTGCCATACCCGACGCTTTTGCCCAATCCAATCCAAGGAACCGTCGGCCGAGCCAACAGAACCATCCATTATCCAAGACAACAATAAACTGTCTGTGACCATTCCTGTGTCTCCTGCTCTGTGTTTGCACTCGGGTCCCAAATTGAAACCACTCTGTTGCATCCATTGCTACCAAAGTGAGATGGTAAAAGGTAAAAGACATCTATAGACGCTGGTTTGCTGAATGTGTTCAGAAGTAGCCCTTACACAAAAACTGGCACAAGTGCATAGGGGAGACTGAGATAAGTTGAGCCACTTTTCCTTTTCAGGATCACTACATCAAGGCAATTATAGTTTTGTTGCTAACTAATATATCTGCGTATATTTCAGGCTGTTGTGCATGTGTCTCAACGGCTACGACCTTCTTGCTGAGCCACCAACTGAGCTACCAACCACCATCTTGGGAAGAATCACTCATCTTTCTCTTGGCTCATCATAAGCAGCTTTACTTCTTCTCAGGAACTTACTTACTATAATCATAAATTTAATAATAATTTAATAATAGGACCTATAGCCCACAGACAAAATACACTCAACTTAGCCCTGGCCAAATGGCTCAATTTACCGGGGAGCATACATCACTCATTTCTCCAACTACCCATTAATCCGAGTTATTCTACAGTGTTACGGTTAGGTTTAGGGTTAGGGTTACTTAGGATGGAGAAATGGGAGGTTGGACTAATGGATGCAAAAATAAAGTAATGTATGGTCGTAGATATGGGAAGTCGGAGAAATAGGAAGTCGGAGAAATAGGTAGTCGGACAGACATCATGCATCCCAACTTACCCCACAGCTACCATATTGACTTTCCTAGTCCCCACAGCGAAAATGGTGCATTTTCATGCTAAGTTTACTACCTCATGTTGTAACTCATATATAAAAACTCACAAATTTCTCTTTTGGTCTAAACACAATTCTCGTGAAACTTCTGACCGACTAAATTTGATGTTGAAAATGTTTTTTGGACATAAACGGTATAAGAACCACATGAGTAAAGTGGTTAGACACTTTACTCATGTGGTTCTTTCTTATACCTTTACAGACTCCATAAAATGATGCATTCTTTCTAAATATTTGTTCATGTTCTCAATTTTTTCTTATGGTTTCCTAGCAACAATGGTTGGCTCAACTTGCCCCTTCGCTCAACTTACTGCAGCCTCCCCTATAGCATTATGAGCACTGACAGGTGAAGTGAATTACACTGAATAACAATAATGGCACCTGTTAGTCAGTGGGTGGGTTTTATATATAGGTAGCAAAAGGACATTTTGTTTTCAAAGTTGATGTGTTAAAAGCATGTGTAATGATTTGAGTGAGTTTAACAAAGGGCCAAATTGTGACGGCTGGTCGACGGGGTCAGTTCATCTGAAAAACTGCAGCTCAAAACATAAAAAAGCTCACATCTCATTTACAAACTGTTCTTAAAGTACAAAGAAACAGAAATCATGCGTTATTTGTGACTTGCAACCGTCTCTGATGGTCAGAGAATCACTCCTTCTTGTAGAAACAAATACATCTTTAGTCCCTATTTAAAAGAGGCTGCACTACCTTCTACCAATGAACACATCCTGATGTTTCTTATAGCTCTCTATCTTTTTGTCTCATGTTTTTTTTTTTTAAGCTTTATCTACAGACACAAAAATAGCTTCCTCTGCAGAACCGGCTGAGCTTGATTTTTTTTTTTTTTTTTTGACTCCCAAATCACTTCTGTTTTAGCTCATCTTGAGTCACTGCTGGTGTCAGCTAAACTTGCTAACCATCTCCTTTGAGAACTGAAGTTTCCAAAGATCTCAGGCCAGATTTGGAACCTGAATACTGTTTATTTTTAACACACAGATGGCACTGTGTGTGCATATTAGCTTTGAAACTACTACTCTGTTAAAGGGATAGTTCAACATTTTGGCAAATTGGCCCATTGCCATAATCCCTATAGTCATAGCAGTAGGTTCGTTACCTTTAATTGTCGGTGCAAGCTATTTTTAGAACGGTGGAGCAGAGCCGTGAGCTGCTCAGAGCTACGCTACGGAGGCTCATGGGAATTTCTTGGTTTCCCTCATCAAACTCATCAAATACACAATCCAACAACTCCACAATGCTCTGGTGGACAAGTTGTGACCTGCACATTCACCACGCTATGAGATAATAACAGAACGTTACAAGACGGAGCTGTTTTAGAGGGAAATTCAGGGACAGTTTTTCATCAAGCAGACTCTGTATTTACCTCTAAAACAACTCTGATTCATAATGTTCCATTATTATCTCATAGCGTGGTGATTGTGCAGGTCACAACTTGTCCACCAGAGCGTTTTGGGATTTTGTATTTGATGAGTTTGATGAGGGAAACCAAGAAATTCCTTTAGCACTCCGTAGCGTAGCTCTGAGCAGCTCACGGTTCAGCTCCGCCGTTCTAAAAATAGCTTGCACCGACAATTAAAGGTACTGCTATGACTATAGGGATTATGGCAATGGGCCAATTTGCCAAAATGTTGAACTATCCCTTTAAAGTTTGGTTCAAGAAGAAACCACAGATAACAGTTAATGGCTAAATATTTGTTAACCTTCAGTCATTCAGTCTGGGCTGCCACAACACTGAAACAGATTGACTGCTGACCCTGGAACTGCTTCATGTATATTTTATCCTTGCCTGATTATTGCATGTTGTTTTCAGGACTGACATGTGCCGTATGAATAAGAATAAGAATAAGAATAACTTTATTAATCCCCCAAGAGAAATTCATTATTATTCCTTCCTTCCTTCCTTCCTGGATCCCTGGATCACACTACACCAGTGTTTTGCTTCCCCTCACTTGGTCAGATGAGCCTGTATCTGCCGTTCTCTCTCAGATCAACCTCAGTCTCGAGAATCTGTGAAAGATTACTGTAACCTCTCTAAAATCCACAGCATCTCTCTGTGTCTCACTCTTTTTCTCTCCCTATTTTCACATGATGGCAGACACCGCAGGCCGGTCGGCGAGCATCAGTGCTCCATAAAAGCTTTTATCCATCAGCTGTCAGATTAGTGGCACAGGACATTACAAAGGGACTGAACTACATCAGGCCATAGCCTCACACCTAGACAACACCACACACAACTGATGTTAAAGTGCAATACTTTTTTTTCTTTTTCCCTTTTCCCCTTTGCTCTTGTATTATTCATAAATGTGTGATTGGGCTGCTCCTTTGTGCCTTTTCTTTTGTCTTTTGTATTTTTTTATATAATTGAATTTTTAACAGTGTGTACATAAGTTTTGACTCTTGACTCAGGGAAAAGCACAATAGTTCCTATATATGTGTATGTACAGTGATGAACCTGTGCAAATAGCAATTCAAATTCTAATGATCTAAAAAGAAAAAATCCTCCTTGTCTTTTTTTACTCAGTTTTTTTATGTTGTACCATCAACTGTGCTTTGACATCTCTGGACTTTTGTGCCTTTTTCTGGATGTCTCCTCCTCTTTTGCCATATATAGGCATGCAAATAATGTATTTGGTTTTGCATATTGTCTGTTTGTATGGTGTGTTGTGTTGTGTGTTATCATTGAAACCAAGAAGTTGAAAAAAATCTTTGCATATATCCAACCTATAATTTTCTCATCCTAGTTGCCCATGTTGTAAATCTATTAAATTGTCATTCACCTTTAGGCCCCAGGACCTGCTGGTAGTTTATCAAGTCATGGCTGAACATCATATCTCATTTATTTGTGGACTTCTCCATGCTGGTCTGGTACGGTCACACAACCGCACAGGATAAAACCCGGCTAGAGAGGGTAGTGCGCCGAGCTTCCAAGATCATCGGTTGCAGTAGACTTCCCTCACTTACATCACTTTACTCAACTAGACTCATCAGAAAGGCCAATAAAATTATAGCAGATCACTCTCACCCAGCACACTACCTCTTTAATCTCCTCCCATCAGGCAGGAGATATAGAAGTATCAAATGTAGAACATCTCATTTTAGGGACAGCACCACCTACCTCCAAGCCATCAGACATTTGAATTTGCACTGATCACTTTGCACTTTCTCCTCGCACTGGCACTTATGCTGAATGTGACGCTGCTGGGTATTGTCCTCTCCGTACATGCATTGTACGGCATTGTGTGTATTATTTATTGTGGTGTATGTGGTGGGAGTACTGTATTGTTTTTCTGTGAGAGCAAAACCAAGACACATTCCTATCAACTTGATTTTACTTGTTGACATGGCAATAAACTCTTTGAATCTTTATTTATTATTGCTCTCAGCTTCAAAACTCAAAAAACTCTTTGACTCACTGTTAAAAAAACCAAACAAACAGAAAAAACACAGCTGTTAGTGACATTACCTGCCCTCCCTACTCTGCAGTCACACACATACAAATGGTGCATGCAAGGCCATGAATTCACCACTAGATGTCCTCACAGTTACATTAATATGTAGTGGCAATCAGGAAAGGAGATGGTACATTCAAGTGCTGTCAGAAACATCACTACTAAACTTTACTAAGCACGGAGGAGGCAACAGTGTTAGCTGCTTAGAAGACAAATGGGGAAGTTTTCTGTTGTAGGCTATCTAGGATTTACAGAGAAGTCATTACAGGAAGAGGACATAGCCAGCTTTTTTTTCGCCCACTTAGACCCTAAAGCAGGAAACATCCTATGGAGACCTCCAAATGATAATAATAATAGTAATAATCACAATAAAACAACAACAACAATAGTGGGCCATTTTCATTTTCCCTCACGTATTGTCCCTTTTCTGACTCTCTTTCGTGTGTCTGGTTTAAAATGAACATCACTTCACATTTTCCATTGCCTGTGCTACTTGACATGCAAAACAGTCTAGGTAGAGCAAGGCTGTCTCTGACGCAAGGACAATTTTGGTCACTTTGCATAGGATTGGGACAGAGAGTCCTCACAGTGTAAGCAAATTACATGAGAAAATAGTGTTACTGCCCCCATCAGCGGATGAATCACTGAACCTATACTGTATACTGAATCAAAATTTTGTTTAGGTCTCACCCCTATCACCTGTGGCTGAACTCATTTATCATTGTTATTTATTAATCTATGTAGCCTATCTGCTTCTATGTTGGAGCAACACCTCTTTAAATCCTGAGATTCAGTAGGCCTATCATGTTTGGCACATTTGTATTCCTCCTCCACCAGGATAGAAACTGGCAGTGTGAGGATCCTGTAAAGCCTTATGCTGCCGAGGCATCTTGGTAACCCAATAAGCCATTCCCTCACTTGTTAATTCACAGCTCCTTCCAGTCGATCGGCATTAACAGCAGTGCTGACACTCCTGTTGTCATGTGGATAACGACTTGACCGCATCCTTGAGTGGCCCTGCAGCCAAAAACACTGAGAGATTTGGGGATTAGGCTACTACAGTTCAGAGGGGAATGCCAGTGATAGAAGCTACTACCTAGTGATTGATATGGCTGCGTTCTGGCCCATTTCAGTTTTCATACAAATTAACCAAGGAGGTCAAATTGTAAATGTACACAAGCTGAATAATTTCTATATTTCCTATATTGTCTCTCTGACCCGTAGTCTTGTTTGCATCTTTTTGTCTGCTGACTTTTGCTGCCAATGCCTGGTCTCAACAAAGGCCACAGGTAGCCTACTACTAAAGTCTACAGAGGTACAGGTGGACACTCATTATAGCCTATCCTACATTGTGTTTAACTTTTGGGGAGGTCAGGGCTGGCCAGGAGACGCACCCGCCATTTTCCACCAAAAACCCCTTTGCTCCATTTAAACAATTATTTACACCCAGCAGGGGGAGGCGCTGTAATAAAAACTAGATGGAGTTCACCGTGGGAACCAAAGAAAGCCAGAATGAGATCAGTATGAAGTTACGTGTGATTAGACCGGAAATGACATACTTGGATTACAAAATAAAGGTTCCACACGCGATAAGGCCTTAGAACTGCACTATTGTAAGTGGTAGGTATTGTGATTTTGTAATTTTTTTGTAATGTTGTTTTTCTTTCTTTTTTTTCTTCCTTTTTTTTAAATTTCAGTAACAGTCTGTGCATGGCTCATGTGTTGGTGTCTCTGTTGTGTGTTTGCCTACAGAAAGGACTACACACTCTGCCTCCTGAACTACATTTCCCATCAGAGCAGGAGTGGTGCTGCAGCACAGATTCGCTCTGAATAATCACATAAAGACTCTACTAAACTCATGTGCTGATTGTAAACCTGATGAAGGTCTTTATCCTGAAAACTTTGTCTATTAAAGATAGAAACTTGCATCTGATCCAGGTGTGACACTCTCCTTAGTTTAGTTTATTAGTTTAATAAGGGACAATGTGCAATTACATTAATAATTTAAAGGAAAAAAATGAAAAGATGGTTGCACCAGATTTAGCTCCCAGCTAATTTCCATCTGTAGTCCCTACACATAACATAGAAGTAATAGTACAATACTACTGTAGTAAAATACTCCTTTTTTGTACACTTTATTAAATAGGCTAATAATAAAATTTTAAAAAAAGAATAGAATAGAAAAGAAAGAATAAAACATAAGCAGCTCATGTGCTATAGTCAACGTTTTATTCAATTTTCTTTTTCACGATCATGAGCTAATAAAATAAAGACGTTTGATTTGAAAATCCTTTTATTGTGAAGGTTCGTACCCGGAAGTGGCTTCTATTTTTACTCTGTCTGTCCGGACCAGCCACGGACGGTATGTGAGAAAGACTTGTACTGGAAGGGGAAGAGGACGCTACTACAGCCTGTGTGTGTGAGGGGATCGATTAAAAAGACTGGGTAGGTGCGTATCTTCCAGCCATGAATTAAGCCGCTTTCTCACTGTAGGTTTGGTGTTTTTTTTTAGCCTCAAGTCAACTAACTATCTATCTATCTAACTAGCCTGCTTGTAGTTACCGTTAGCTAGCTCGTTAGCCTAAACACGCGTAATGTTAAAGCTGCTGCTGCTGCTGCTGCTGCTGTCTATCTATCGTCTCAGTGTCTCTTCTCTCTTTCTGTCTCTCCTCAGTGTTGTCAGGTGGTCACGGAGCCTTATTTGATTGAAGAAGACCGATACCGTCCACGAAAAAAAGAAAAGTCCACAACCAAGCTGCTGCTGTTTTTGCCCGGAGTTAAAAAGAAAAGGTTTTTTTTTTTTTTTTTTTTTTGTAACGGTGTAACGGTTTAATTTGATCCACCACCGACCGACCTCAGGATGTCTGGACAGAGCATTACAGACAGGATCACCGCCGCACAGCACAGTGTCACCGGCTCGGCCATCTCCAAAACTGTGTGCAAGGCGACCACACATGAAATAATGGGGCCAAAAAAGAAACATTTGGATTGTAAGTACATTTTTTGTGGTTATTTGTTGTTGTTTGTTGTGGTGGTGGTTAACGTTAGCCCCGGACTCTGAATAATGCTGTGTCTGTCTGTGGCTATGAGGCCTGTGCTGCTTATATAGGCTGCTACATGTTCATGTTAAAGTTAGCCACTCTATGGTAGTCAGTCAAGTCCACTGTTTAAACCACTATGCATTCAAATACATTAGAAAATACATGTGTTGTCTGTGACAGTGGGCTGTGTGTAATTAAAACAGTCTGCCTAGGCTGTGACATGACTCATTGTTGCAGCTTGGAGCCATATTAATGCTATTTAATTGTTACCATGAAGGCATGAACACAATTAGCCACACTTTATGGTCATTATTTTATTGTTGGTTACATTTACCCCCAAAGGTTAGGCTGTGTTATATAGCCTGCTATCCCTGGAGAAGGTGAATAATCAATGGTCAATGCAAACATAAAGCAATTATGAGCTGTCCAGTTGGAAGGGGTAACTTGTGGAGCAATAGGAAATTGTAATGTTTACTGGATTTGTCACAAGTCACAATGAGACACAGCTTTGCCATTGAGTTATATTGCAGCTCTTGGTTTGTCTTGTGTCTTGACTGCTACCACAGATGATGCTACAGGTAGATATCCCAAATTTTCCCTCAAAACTGCTGGGCATTAATTTGTAATCCCAGCTGCCTGATGCCCACAGCATTTAATGGGTAAAGTTGGCTCATACAACTGATTCCTAAGGAAAAAATAATAAAAAAGTTGGATAGTTATGGGTGTAAAGATGGGTCTAAATTTGAACGGTCTGGTATTAGGATAATTAAACCATTTAAAGCTCTGTACAATAATCAGTGCAGGCCGGCTATTCTCGTCCTGTTGAGTCAGTTCTTACTTCAGGAAGTGGCGGTGGGGTTGTGGACTTTGATGTACGGCTTTATCAAGGGAACACAAGCAAATATTCAACAGGATCAACCAGGTCCATAATGATACCATCGGTCAGAATGAGGTTATTTTTGTGTCGAGCTGTTGATAATAGAGGGATAGGGTTTCAGCTGCATTGACTTTTATAATGATTGAGAGGTTTTACTGGATAGTTAACAGCCTTAGGGTCACGACCAGTTTTCTAGTCTTTCTGTCGGGGGCTTCCAAATGTAATAGATCATATGTAGACAGATGTGTGTGGTGGAATAACAGTGACATTGTAAGCAACAGCAGCAGCAAAATGCCAGTAAAGATTTTGTCATAAGTGCTATGTTGCAGTGAAACCGGATTCGTGTATTCCATATTGTTATCATATATCACAGAAGTGAAATACCGCAAGTGGTGTACCACCAAGAATCAGCATAGGATGCTAAATGGAGACAGAAGCACCACTATGTCAGTCAACAGTGGTGTATGTGCTGGTGAAATACAGTATGAATGAATGATAAAGCTGAGCGATCATAGTTTTTGACCAACTGAATGTGACGTGACTGAGTTGGAGTTTCCTCATTAGCAAACAGCTGGAGAGTATATGCAAAATGTCTCTATGATGTAAGCAGTGTACTGTAGTATAACAATACATCCTCAGTTACGTTGACTTTACATGGTCAAACCATAAACAGTTTTGACACTACGACATAATAATCGCATTGTTTCGGCTAGATTTATGCTCTGAATGACACGGAGAAGGGGCGTCTGTTCAGATGTTGTGGTTTTTTGGTCATTTTCTATGAGTGATCTATACACTCTGATGTAGCGCTCTTCATTTTGAAGTCCTCTTTGTTTCATCTTTTCAGTAACTTGTGGCTTTTCAACTCCACTACAACTGTGAATATTCTTTGACCGTCTGAAAATATGCACCATGCCTCCCCCCCCCCCCCTTTTTTTTTTTTTAAACAACATCCCGTCTTTTCCTCTAGATCAAAGTCAGCATTTTACTTTGCCTCCCAGTGCGGAGGGACCAGCGAAGATAAACACATTTAGTTTCCATATGGTCGGACACCACCACATCTCTAGAACTCGCTCTGAGACATCGTAAACAAACACTTAATTGCGTTTTACCTTTGTTGTCGTTATACCGTCATCTGGCCTTCATTCTACTGACTTTGAACTGCTCCTTCTATTTGTCTTTCTTTCTTTTTTTTATGAACTTTATTTATAGTTTGTACCAAATATGCACAAACGGAGCCTCGGGTCTAATAAGAATAACGACGGGGTGTACTGTAGCTCCTACCATTTCCTAAATAGACACCCATAGGTTTGTCGTTGCAGCTTAGAAGATCTCATCAAGTGTCGTGTATGTGTATTTCCGATTCTGGTCATAACAGCTGAGTCAACCCAAGGAAATATGTTGCTTGCTTCTGTCAGCGGAGTAGAAACAGACTGAAAACGGCGCTCGCACACACATTTTTCATGTTGAGGATGTCCGCCCGTCTCTGACAATTTGCTGTCTTGCAGTTTGTTTTTTTCCCCCCACGAACTTCCCATATTCCCCGTCTTTCACTTCAGTTATTTCCCTTTTCCCCATTCAATTGTTTTTCCTGAGGCTTTTTTAATTTGGGCCACAGCAAGTGACAGAAGTTGGCAGCACTGTATCCAGTATTATTGTGCAGACTGGTACTGTATTTTGCAGTTTAATATGAATAGAAGTCACCCATCATCAGCCTGTTGTTGGATACATGATACTGTATAAGGTCGTCCGTGACCTGCTTTTCCGGACACTAAGATATTTATACACAGTGGGTTGGGATTGAAATGGCCGTGTGATGATGTATAAGCAAATATTTTGTCACAGTGGTTATTGAAGGAAGTGTAATAGATAGATGTGCATCACGTTCCTGTTGTAACAACAGCGTATTATTTATGGGAGCAACCTCTTCCTTGGCACGGCGTGGAATCCACTCCTCCTATTTTTAGGTCCGGCTTGACCAAAGTAGGACCCTACTGTATTTGATGTTGGAACATATGTGACCCGTTCTATCAAATTGAGTCTATTTTTAGATAATCAGCTGATAACGTGGAAAACCCATAAAAAATCAGATTTTATTATTTTTTTTTACCCTAATTTCAAAGCAATGACATTCAAAAACAATCTCCCAAAGTTTCACAGTCCAGATAATTGAGAAAAGGCACGAAAATGATGATTAAAGTTGACTTGCAACTTAAACCCTCTGAAAATGAGCGTTGCATCGGTGCAAAACATGAAATATCTTCTGAACCGTTCATGATAGAGACGAGCTGTTAACTGCATCTGAATCGTGGGATTCTCCGCTTTCCCACGGTCATTGAATGGTGCCTCTATGACGAGAAGGGACGGGTACAGAAACGGGTAGCATCGGCGCTAACAGAGTGTAGCATCGATGCTAAACCGAACGTACACGCTTGCACATGTTTTACAAAACGTCAACAAAACATGACAACTTCTGAACCGTTTATGATAGAGACGAGCTGTAAAAAGCATCTGAATTGTGAGATTCCCTGCTTTCCGAGGGTCATTGAATGGTGCATCTATGAGAACAAGGGACTGTATAGGGTGCGTGTAATCACGTGGTACAGGAACAGATGCCAGAGTCACTGGCAAAAACTTTAACTGCAATTTTAGAACGGAATAAGAGAGTGAAAGATCGTAATTCAAATGGCCACATCTCAAAAACCATCAAATGTATGACTTTGACTAGGGTATCATTTTAAAGCTTATTTTCTAATCTTTCCATTGATAACAAAATCTCAACTTTGCAATTTGGGTCACTGTGACTCATTTTGATGGATCAGGTCACATATGGGTTTTTGAATAAGCTGCGGGAGCTGCTGGACTGAACTGAACTGGACTGGACTGAAGCCTCTCCTTGGTAATCTAGAGACCCCAGTGCTCGGCAAGAATCTCACTTAGGTCTGAGGTATTTAAAGATAGCCGCCCGGAGTGAAGGGTGCATTATTTGTGTTTGGAGTTTCCTGACAAGGCACACATGGCCCCTGCGCTGTCTCGCTTCCATCCCTCTGTTCTTAGTGTCTGGATTGCAGGTGAGATATGACCCTCCAGTCCACGCCACAGTCTATGTTGAGTTTGCGCTGACTGGACCGCAGTTCACATTCTTTAACACAGGCGTGCTAGATAAACTCGGGTCTCGTAACTTTAAAGAGACTCTGCAGTTAACAGACAGGGAACAAATCAACCTGTGGCCGGCAGCTTCAGCGTATTTACTTGTGCATTTGTTTAAAGTAAGTGTGAATGAAATGACTTCTGGGAAAATTAGCACCAAATAAGTTTAGTACGGTTTACACCTCAGTAGAGTTAGAGTATGAAACCACAGGCCTGTAATGTATGGTATTTCCTCCACACAGTGGGCAGCATAACAGCAGCCATTGTTCATCCCGGTTAATTCATCACACAGTAAAGCTTAAAAGCAATAGGCCAATCACTGCATAGTCTCCACAAGTCACACTAAAACGTATGGCGGCTCCATTCAAAGTCACAGTTAATGCTTATGTTGCTATTTTTTCTGCTCCAAACTATTGCTGCTATTGGTATTTAAAAACCCATAATAAGTCCACCTTTATCACACACACACACTGTTGTTACACTGCTCAAAGGTCTCTCATGAGGTAATGAGTATATGAAGTCAGCAGTGGCTGTGGACCTTTGATACTGACATCAATACTGGAGATGGATATCTAGCAGGATTTGTAGCTATACAGTGTAAACAGTCCAACCCGGTCCCTAGAGTCTATAATGTCCAACCAGTGTCACAGCATCATGATTTAAGCTGCAGTGCAGCAGCTTGCAATTACTGCTGGTTAACATGTAGTGTTGAATGACAAGAGACAGAAAAGCAAAAAAAGAAATAAAAAAATGGTGTTTTCTGCAAGTTTGGTCCTTTATTGAATACTGGGAGGAGGAGAGAGTCAAACCAGAGGAGCTAAACTGGCAGATATGACTGTCTGACACCACTTGGACTTAAAGGGATAGTTCAACATTTTGGCAAATTGGCCCATTGCCATAATCCCTATAGTCATAGCAGTAGGTTTGTTACCTTTAATTGTCGGTGCAAGCTATTTTTAGAACGGCGGAGCAGAGCCGTGAGCTGCTCAGAGCTACGCTACGGAGGCTCATGGGATTTCTTGGTTTCCCTCATCAAATACACAATCCAACAACTCCAAAACGCTCTGGTGGCCAAGTTGTGAACTGCACATTCACCACGCTATGAGATAATAACACAACGTTACCACACAGAGTTGTTTCAGAGGTAAATGCGGAGACTGCTCAACGCACATCAGTGGTTTTGCATGAATTTACCTCTGCTCCGCCGTTCTAAAAATAACTTGCACCGACAATTAAAGGTAACGAACCTACTGCTATGACTATAGCGATTATGGCAATGGGCCAATTTGCCAAAATGTTGAACTATCCCTTTAACATTGAAGGTGGATGCCCATATTAGTATATCAGTCGGTAGTGTTTTTTTTATTTTATTACTTTATCCCCGGAGGTATTTGAATGAGGTGATTGACAGTTTATTACAGGGTTTATAGCCACGACAAGTCGTACGCACCACTTCCTGTCACAGCCGACTGTGGGTTTGCTCACTGATTATGGCACATTGTTGATTTCCATGATCACATCACTAGCAGTTTTATGACTGAGAGAGACTATAATCAACAACAATAACGTTGGAAACCCAAACTAGTGTCTTTTTTGTGTTCATATTGATCAGTTTTACTTACTTTTAGGAAGTAAAAACACGAAGAGAAGCAATATTGAGAAGCTCTCCCCTCTTTTATCATAGATAGTCTATGAGGTTATTGAGTGCACAATCCAAGTGGAATGACACTGTGGACCTTTTTGAACCGTCTCATTCATGTGTCACCTGGTTTGAGTTTGATGGTGGATTGTGGTTTTGATTTCATCTGGTTGCCGTGGGCAGCATTTAACCCCTGCCTACTGGAAGTGTCTGACCCAGGAATCAGGGTTCACTGGTCTGCAGAAATGATGCATCATGCGAACTATAGGTTGTTCAAAAGATTCAAGCAAATGTAGGGAAAATGTTCCTCTTCTTCTTCTTATTTTTTATTTTTTTATTGAAACAGCGGTTGTTAAAGGCGAGACATTATTCAGGCTGCATAAACCAGTGGGATATTGGTTACAGAGAGAAGTTAGGCATGTCCAAAATCTGAGGCGGCTTTTATTGTTTTGGAAATTTTTATTGCACCTGCTGGTTCAGCTATTGCAGTGTTATTAAACTGGTGAAGGAAGCTTGCATTATGTCCCATTATTAAGTACCGGGCGGTAAATCATTACAGGACAAGATTGTGATCACAGTGAAAACATTTCATCTCCCCCTGCTTCTTCTTTCTGGTCTTATAATTTCCTCGTCTCTTAGCAGAGCTGAAGGCTGCATTGCATTCCCTGGAAAGTCAGTGAGTCTGCAGTGAAGTCTGCTTCACCTGAGCCGCTCGTAGGAAGGAATCTGTACTTTCCTCTCCCCCTCTCTCCGTGGCTCGGCTCGGCTCCTCCTTTTGATTTCACCATCCACGACGCACATGTAGTAGCACATGTAGCATGTGACTGCAGTGGCATCGAGTGACGACGGCCCTTAAAAAGAGTGCTGACGACGCCGGTGTGTCCGCCAGCTGAGCCGGAGACGAGGGAGAAGTACCTGTGAGATACGATCATGCAAATCAAAGCAGCCGCCATGACGCTGCTGGCTGCTGCAGGCGCGGAATAACAAGCGACACCCGTCTGGTCACCTGATACAGTTTAGCAAACCTGTTTTAAACAGAAGTTGTTGTTTTTTTTTACGGTATTTACACACTCGGCTGCAGTTTGTCTCCTGGCAGCTCTCCAAGTGGAACCTCACAGATGATCTGAGGTCTGTTTCAGGGCCTCCATGTGCACTTTAGCTCACATCGCATAACGGCGTTGTAAGGGGATAGACGTTTCCTGAAGCAGGAAGTGTTCCTCTGGGTCTGAAAGTAAGCCGTGGATTGTCAGTGGGTAAAGAGCCAACAGGAAGTCATTCCATAACCCGGCCCCTTCCCAGAGCCCCGGGGATCTGGGCCGATCAGATGTGAGATTGGCCCGGATACTTCTGATGCATTTCCTGGCAATTAGGCCGGCATCTTGATTTCAGCGACCATGTTTGGCCACTGGAATGCCCCCCAACAGCCCAGACATGTTAGTTAAGAAGAATCTCATCAAACTGTTTTTAATTCTCTTAATTCTTTAAAGATTCTCTATTGATTAAAAAAAAAATCAGATCAATCATCTGTTTGTTGCACCGAGTTGTCACAAGTTGCCGCACAAGTTTACCCGAGTAAGGAAAACGAATTTGATTGTCGTTATCAAGCGGGTGGGATATTCAAAGCTCGGGGCGAGAGTCGCGAGACCGAGCCCGGTGTGTGTGTGCGTGTCTCAGACGTTTGATTGATGGATGATGGATCCAATATCAGTGGCTGGTGAATTGTGTGCAGACTGACGTATAATCCGTGCGCCTGCATTATCCAATGCGAAAAAATAAACTACACTTTCATTTCGGATTTACTCAAAAATAGAATTTTGCACAAAGTTTGGCCTACATCGTCTGATGGATGAGTTATTACACTAATTTTATGATCCAGAGTGGGCTCAAATTCAATTTTCTTTTCTGTACAGCTTTAACTTCTTTTTTTTTCTTCTAATAAATAAACCTCTTGGTTTGTTCAGACCCATACTTGGCGTCCATTAAGGCGATACAATATTGCCATGCAAAATATCACGATACTATGCTGTATCAATTTTTTTCCCCTCGCCCCTACTCGGTACTAGAAATGATGCCTGCCTATAGTAGTAGTACTATAAACCATTTAGTGGTCCTGATATATGGGAGCCACGTGTCCTACGAGGTATGTTGACGTGTGCAGCACTCGGCTTCTTCCACCTATAGCAACAACACAAGAGACAAAGCAGCAAACACAGTGCTCATGCCGACCGTCCATGGCTTACGGACAAATCCTCTACATGCCGTGAAATATGGCTCATTATTACACTTCTACAGCCAAGAGTCTCATGAAACCAGTGGGTCAAACTGTCTTAAACCTAAGAAGCCAGTGGAGGGGCATCTCACTAACTAACATGTTGACCTGCTCAAGGATTCTAGTCAGAAGTTAAATGCAAATGTTATAACATAATCATCTCATGGCTTCAAATAGAGAAGTCTGATTTGTTTTAGGGAAGAAGATGCAAAAGATTCATTTCAATTTTCACAGGAAAAAAATGTTGCATCATGATGATGGTGATAATTTTTTGTTGCGTCTTGTTGTAGTAAACAGACTTTGTTCCTGTGCAACCAGAACATATGATTTGTAGGTTGGTGCATCTCAATGCACAACAATGTTTTACACATTTAACTTTTATCCAAAACATACCTGCTTTTGGTGATATTTTGTTTTGTTTGCGTTGGTTGTTTCTACATCTTTGATTTTGACAAACTGACCTTTAACTTTCACCTTTGGAGTTTGATGCAGCTAATGGCGATGATGTGGTTATTGTTTTAGGTCACTTATCATTGTGGCTGACAGGAAACACAAAGTTCACATTGGAAACATGAACCCAACTATAACTGCAAACTTCCTAAAATATCAGCAGGTTGAAAGTGTGCAGATCATTTTAATTTGAGTCATATTGTGGCAGGTGTCATATGAGTGTCATCATTTTGGTTTCATAACAACACTGCACACACAGCGATGTGCATGGGAAAGGTTATCCTGGGTTAAAAAGCAGCAAAGATGAAGATGGCTACTGTATGAGCCATGTTGAGTCATGATGACAGTCTCATAAAGTGTCCCCCTGGTAGTAACAGTCAGTGTAGTTTTAGTTTATGACTGGTAACTAATCCAGAGGGACAGAAGAAAGACTCTGCACACTGACAGGGTGGGGGTGGGGGGGGGCTCCTCGCCAACAGCTGTCTGCTGATGTCAGACAGATGTTCTGTCAACACAAACGGTGCAGATGAGTTAGTGAACAGGCTTTCGCTTTCTGTCCTGTCATTACACTGGATGTAGTATGATCTACATATAGAAGTGAATCATTTGCTACCGGCGGTCCTTGTTTAGTTGAAGTAGATTATTTATTTATTTATTTTTTTGTACAATATGACTCCCTTGTGAGTGAGTGAGTGAATGCAGGTTTTTATTCCCACTCAGCTGTTTTGCATTTATAGGCCGAATAAATGAAAACGTCATGGTTTGATTGTTTTGCATAAATAAATTCTTCATCCACAGTTTTACATGGTGGAAATGTGTTAACAGTTCAGCCTGTTGTCGCTTCACTCCATTTTTATGTGCAATGAAACAACAGAGTTGCTTGTTTTTTGAGTGCAGAAGGAATTGGAAGTTTCCAGGATGTTGATCTCCAGATTTTGGGATTTGCAGAAGACTGAGATGAATCTAATTCAGACGTGTTGGAGCATTTATCAGTCAAGGAACCACACACATGAAGCCAAGCTCACATGAAGAGAAGGCTTTGAAGTAGTGACAGCTGTGTCACAACACAGCAGTTAATACCAGAGATCAGCAATTAAATGTCAGAGGGTGCTGGTGTTGTCCTTCCTCTCCACTGTATCTACTTGAACCTGAGAAGTTGTTCTGCCTCTGGCATCTTGAAATCTTTTTGAACCGACTTTATTTGGTGCCTTGTGGCTTCTGTTTTAATGAAGCATTTAATTTGAAGTTGCTCAACTCATACAAGAGCATGTAAAGATCTTTACTTAATCTCAAACGAAGGGAGAACATCTGCTGTTCTGCTTTACAACTGGAGACACTAGTTGGTTTTACAACAGTCTTATGTTAATGGAGCTGCTCTGATGTCCTAACGTTTTCCCTCAGACAGATAAAAGATGCAAAAATATCTCTTGAAGCTACAGCAGAAAAGACTCGGGAATAATCCGTTTGACTGCTGCGTGTGGTGTGTGCAGAATAAAAAGTACAGCTGCTGTAACGTGGAGTGTTTTTCCAGTGCGTGCTGCTGATTCACAGAGATTTCTGTGAATCCGTTTTGCACAGAAGCTCTTACCTACTACTTCCTCGTTGCAAAAGAGTTTGCTCATCACTTCCTGTCTCATGTGCTCAGTCAGTGAGATCCATCTGATAATGCAGCCAGCCGTTCTTGCTCTCTTCAGTCCTCCACCCTTTAGGAAATCCTCCACAGAAACACACAGTTTCACCAGCTGCTTCATTTTACTTTGACTTCACATTTTCTATTTCTTTAATAATCGTTGTTGACATTGCAGACGAAAAAATCAGTTTAGCCCACTCCGAGTCAAGTCTTTTTTTATTTCTTTTTCTTTTATAGCCTTATACTGTATGTTTTTCAATCATGCCCTCTAGCCTCTGATTTGAAAAATCAAAGTAGCTCTGGAAAAGCAACAGACGAAGGATTCCTCTGTTCCACTGCTGTGATGTTGGCAGCAAGAGGAACCTTTACATTTAACCTTCTGTACATAAGGAGCTGCATTAAATGTGCTGCAGTCCTCTTCAGGGCTTTACATGTTTGTTCTGTCAGCTGTTTTTAGTTGAAGTCTCAGTCGTGAAAGAGGAAGTCCTTCTTTTTGTCGTTTTTTAACTTCTTTTTTTTATGAAAGTCCATTTATATTCGACTATAACTATGGATATTTTTGTGCTGTCTGTCTTTTACAAGATTTTTTGAATCTTTTGATAAGTAGATCACCTGCTTCTAGTGAAGTCCAAGGATGTTCATTCAGTTAAACTAGACCAGATTTCATCCAACTGATTTTAGGCCAAAAGAAAATTTGAGTTTTACCAAAACTAAAAAGCTGCTACCTTATCTGGACTACGGCTGCTACACAACATACACAATGTACTGGTACATTGTAAATCCTCAGCATGACAGTGTGAATGTGTCCTGTGTGCAGCATTGCTCTGAATCTGGGACACGAGTGAAAGTTGGCTTCTTATAGTTGAACCTACTTCTGTGGGGTAATGCAGCACAAACATGTGTGATTGTTGAGCCGAGCTCTGCAGCTCACAAGTCACAAGCCTCAGAGAAAATTTACAGCCACAATGTATGCAGGCCATTCTAGCCCACAGGCCATGCGTGGGCTCTATAAGCTTCTTGTTACAGTACATTTAGTGACATTTTAATGTGCACTCATTACGGCTCAGGCAGCCAACATGTGAAAGAAGCAGGAAATACTCTCATCGTTTATCTGCTATACTTTGTCTCAGACATTCTGCTGACCAAAGGCTTTTAGTGTTTGTTAAGACTTGTGTTAATCTTGTCTTCAGGAATGATTGTGAAATGTGGCTTTTTTTTTCATTGTAAAGCCAAGAAAATATATTTTGCTTCGCCTTTTTCGAAATTTCAGTTCTGTTTCAGCAGCAATAGAGTTTAAGGAAGTTTGAGGAGGAAATGAGTTTCACTGAAGTGGCCTCTCCTCAACCCAGTGACGTTTAGGAGCAGAGACGATCATGAGAGACAGAGACGGAGACAGAGGTGAAAGAAACAGACCGCAGGTCTCTAAACCGCAGTTACTGATGGGAACTGTTGAAGACCTGTTATCGCTTCTTCTTCCTCAGCGAAGCTCGGCCGGTTCACACGGGTTCCTTTTTGTGATGCGGCTGCGTTTTGACAAATTCCTACAGCGCTTGTGTTTTAGGAAACGTGTGAGGAATTGATCTGATCATAAAAATGCACAATAGATGCTGAATATATTTAAAGTTCACATGTCAGATATCGACCATGACAAAAGTGACTGCAGTTCCTCAGCAGATTGAGGTTTGTCTCTTCCTGTGACCCAGACTGAGCAGCTACATAAGAAAGGTCACATGTTTATCTTATCAAAAGCGTCTGTCCTCTGCACTGCTCTGCCATAACAGGCCCCACTTTGATCCGTCTTAAAGGGATAGTTCAACATTTTGGCAAATTGGCCCGTGGCTATAATCCCTATAGTCATAGCAGTAGGTTCGTTACCTTTACATTTGTCGGTGCAAGCTATTTTTAGAACGGCGGAGCAGAGCTGTGAGCTGCTCAGAGCTACGCTACGGAGGCTCATGGGATTTCTTGGTTTCCCCCTCATCAAACTCATCAAATACACAATCAACAACTCCACAACGCTCTGGTGGACAAGTTGTGACCTGCACATTCACCACGCTATGAGATAATAACAGAACGTTACGAAACAGAGCCATTTTAGAGGTAAATTCAGAATCTGCTTGCTGAAAAACTGTCCCTGAAGGCAACGCGCATCAGCGGTTTTGCATGAATTTCCCTCTAAAACAACTCTGTCTGGTAACGTTCTGTTATTATCTCACAATGTGGTGAATGTGCAGGTCACAACTTGTCCACCAGAGCGTTGTGGAGTTGTTGGATTGTGTATTTGATGAGTTTGATGAGGCAAACCAAGAAATCCCATGAGCCTCCGTAGCGTAGCTCTGAGCAGCTTGCGGCTCTGCTCCGCCGTTATAAAAAGTAGCTTGCACCGACAATTAAAGGTAACGAACCTACTGCTATGACTATAGGGATTATGGCAATGGGCCAATTTGCCAAAATGTTGAACTATCCCTTTAAGCTGTCATCATTAGTCAGCCTGATCTCCTATAGAGGCCTTGGGTCTATGGAGCCACGACCTTCTGATGACGAGTAGCGGTTTACTATTATTATTATGGTTTGTTGATCGTTGCGCAAAACGTGGCTCAGCAACACCAGTTGAGAAAGACGGTGGCGAGCTCGTGCCCTCCACAGCCGCAGTTTCAGTTACATCTGAAAAGCCTTTTGTTGTCACATGGGTGGTCTATTGTGTATGTAAAAAAAGCAAAAAAAGCCTTTTGTGTGGCGTTCTGCAAACACTGAGAAGGATTCATAGACCACCCATGTAAACAGGCCTGAATGGAGAACACCACCGCCTCTGACAGTTAATGGTTACAACTAAAAACAAAGTCAACACAGTCAATAAAACAGGGCTATAAAATTAAATATATATGTTACTCTTATGAGGCTTGGATTGTACAACTCAAGTCAAGTACCAAATTCACTTAAATATTTATTTACATTGTCTGCCAAGCTCCCTTTGGCTCCTGATAGCTGTGAATATTAATATCTGGGATCTTTGTCAGCAGTTTGTCTGACTGTCGCACGGTTTTCTATAGGAGCACAAAATGAAGACGTTCATTTACTGTACCACCTCCTCAAAATGTTAATATCTGATTATATGAATAACTAGAATCACATCCCAGTGCTCAGTCACTTGTTTACTCAGGATTTTTCAGCTCAGTCACATGAATTTTATTGCATCGCCTCTTCCTTTGTGTTTCTTTGTCATCATGTAGTCAGTTGTGCTCCTCAACACCCCACACTGTAAAGACAAAGGGCTCCGGCTGCTTTTGTTTTTTTGTTTTTTAAGTTTTTCCTGTATATATTTCTTTTAGTCTTCACTCTTACGCTTCAGATAAAAGATTAAAGGGATACGCCAACATTTTTTTTTCCGTGTCTTGCCTCACTCCCGAGTCCATGACCAGCAGATAGACACCATCCTTTCGACTGTGCGTGCAGTAACAAGGGAGATAGAGCTGTATCGCCCGTAATTAGCTTAGCTCAAACACTGGAAGTGTATGGGTAGTGTTAGCCTGCCTCCACCTAAAGTCATCAGAGAAACTCTTCAGCAACTCTAAACGGAAACCGGCGGGCCGATCTTCGTCTCAGAGCTGACAAAACTCTCCGGTAAGGCATCTTGAGCGGTCAAATGCCGCTAACGGGACGGGATCGGTCAAAACGGAGGGTTCAAGCAAAGACGCTTTATTTTGGTTCAAGCTAGCTACATCGAGGGTAGGTTAGCTTCCTATTTCAAAGTAAAAGCACAAATTCTATCGTCATGGTTTTCTGTATGTAAAGGGCAATGGGTGTTTTATTTTGTGAAAGTAACCGAAAGTGCGTTGGTCACAACGGCTAGCTTGAGTAGCGCCGAATTCGTCCGAACAAAATTGTAAACAGCTGGTATTTAGACAAATGAACGACACACTGCTGATCTAAACGGCTAGTTTCTTGCCTAGAAATGTTTGAAATGTCGATAAAGTGATATATTTACAGAGTTTAGAGCTAAAATGAAATCAGCTTCTGACTGCTGATTTCGGCTCGGGTAGGAGGCAGGCTAACACTACCCATACACGTCTTCCAGTGTTTGAGCTAAGCTAATTATGGGCTACTGCACGCACAGTCGAAAGGATGGTGTCTATCTGCTGGTCATGGACTCAGGAGTGAGGCAAGACACGAAAAAAAAAATGTTGCCGTATCCCTTTAAATTTGTGGTTCCATACAGGTTTATATGGACATATGGTGGGATGCTGATGCTGCTGCGTTTCCCTCACTCCTCTGGATCCAGGTCTAATATCACAGTCTGGGGCAGCTTCATGCTGATTTTGTGTTTGGTCCAGCCAGCGTGGAAGCAAAGGTGGCGTCAGGAAGAGTCTCTTTAACAACAATATGGCCGGATCCATGTTTAAAAAGGGGCAGTATATGAAGATATATATAGCGAAGGGGGCTGATGTCATTGTTCAGTCCCATGACCTTGATGGAAAGAGGAACTGCGAGGCATCAACCTTTCACTTCAGGCCAGGTGGTGGTGGCACTCGGCCGTGGCAGTCAAGTCCACCAATCAGAGGCTTATATTTGTGTATGAAAAGTAAGGCTGAAGTCATTAATAGAGACTGTGTGGATAATTTATAATCTCATTTTCTGAAATAAAGTGTCACAAGTAGTTATAACTTTGTCTAAAAAAAAAAAAAAAAATGCTATTTAGTATTTTCTTCCTTTTCCTGTTTTCACTTGCTTTTGAAATGTGAAGAGGCCGGTTTTCTTTCACATCATGTTTTTATAGTATCAGCTTGTCTGTCCATCCATAATAATAGCATCCATAAATAGTCTATTATCCTTAATCCTTAATGAATCAACCTCATCAAGGGCAAATAAACAGTAGAAACTGGGCACGACGTCTCTATTTCGGCACAAGGTTGCACTTTCAGTCCTCTCCATAGATGTGCAGCAGCCACACAGACATTATGGCAGTTGTCATCATCATCATCACAGACACAGTGAGGGCTACAGCCATGGGGGGGTCGGGGCGGGGGGGTGGGGGGGGCCTCCCGTCAGCTGCAGCCGTAACAAAGCTGTGGAGCTGCCTCCTGTCCGACGTGTTGTTGAGTCCACAGCTTCTGTATTCAGCATTGTTACAACAGCGCCGTGCATCACAGTCTCAACAACACTGAATCAAACTGCTGCTGCTGTTTGAATTACACCGGTGTTGCAGTGCCAGTTTTTTTTTTTTTTTTTTCCCACTGTTGATTCTGAGAGAACGACGTGGCAGAGCAGAGGTGCTGCTGTTTTGGTTTCTCAGTTTGTCTTGGGATGATCCCTGAAGGCGGGCGTACCTAGAATGAGGAAGTACAACCTGACGTCGAAGCAGGTTGCCTTCGTAGAGCTCTGTAGATTTCTAATATAGGAACATTAATGCCGTGTGTGTGTCACAAAAAGTTGGGGATATTGGGCTTTCGGATGAAATTTCAGAACGCACCTAAAATGTGCTATAACTTTTACAGGTGAATTTAATTTGACCTTCTCTAAACCTTTGAATGCACATGTCCAGCTCAGTGCTGTTCTCTAACAAGGTGATTAACCACAAAAATCACAACAACTGATCCATGAATCAACACTAAATGTTCTGCTTCAATGACAGTTTGTATTGAAACAGTCATCTTCATCGTAGTGGACGTCCTTTGGCCACGTGACAAGTTACTGCAGTGTTTTCCAACCCAGGGTTCGGGACCTCATGTTGGGTCGCCTGAAATTCGAATGGGGTCGCCTGATAGTCTAGTAATTGATAAAAAAAATTACTGATAAAAATATTTTTATAAAAAATTATGATTAAAAACACCACAGACAATCTTAAACAACTGTATTCTATACTTTCACTTTCTCGACTATAAATAGAGTTAAAATAAAATGCAGCATATAAAAATATCTGAGCTGGCGAATCTTGATTCGTCGCCAGAAATTTGTGACGTCAAAGTTACTGAGATTTTAACACCACTGTTGCCCTACTATGATATAGTATCACTGAAGCATGAACTTCTTACATTTTTCATAAATTTCACCTGAAAGTTGAATATCCCTCACTTTTTGTATATTAATAGAATAGAATAGAGAGTAGAGAATACTTTATTCATCCCTATCCCTAATATGCAGTATAATCCCCAAACTAGAAAGACCAGAATGAAACTGGAATCTATCTTTATTCATCCTCAGTATATTTTGTTGAAATGTTTTTTTTCCAGTAGCCAGAGAACAGATCAGGGGTCATGATGATGAAAAACATCCATTTGCAGCATGTTTGTCACATTCCTATACCTTAGTGTTCGGGAACTGTTTGTCCTCTCTGTTTACCTGAACTCTGACTCACCACCGGCCTCCGCTGCTCTATCGATTCTGCTCAGCTCAGCTCAACTCGCTCTGGTGAAAAATGAACAGATAAGAGAGAAAACGGTCAACCGTTCTGAAATGAAGTGAAACAAACGACAAACCGTCGGTGTGCTTCCTCTGAGGCGATGCGCGTTGATTGCTGCTCACCCTGAAGTTTCACAGGTTTTTTCCCTGTTAAGGAGTTTCTTTGGAGGATTTCCTCCGTTGATGTGAGGGCAGAAGATGTTATTATGATGCTATGTAAAGACAAACTGCTATACAAATAAACTTGCCTTGCCTCAATACCTGCCTCTCTTCTCTCTCTTGTCCCTTTTAGACCTGATTCAATGCACAAATGAGATGAATGTGAACATCCCTCAGCTGGCCGACACGTTGTTTGAGAGGACCGCCAACACCAGCTGGGTGGTTGTCTTCAAGTCGCTCACCGCCACACACCACCTGATGGTCTACGGCAATGAGGTATCAGCTGCTGCTGCTGCTGGGAGTGGTGCACTACATGTTACAATCCTACAACTGAAGCTGTTTATTGCACAATGTTTAACTGGTACACTTGTGGTAAACGCTGCTTGTGCAATCATTGGGGTTCCTCATATTTTTTTTCTTTTTTTACAGAGATTTATACAATATCTGGCTTCAAGGAACACGCTATTCAACCTCAGCAATTTTTTGGACAAAAGTGGCTTACAAGGTATATGACTAACACTGCACACTTTGTGCTGCAATAAGCTTTGAAATACTCTGTGAATATTGTCCCATGACACTTTTTGTGACCTCCTCCCTTCTTTGTTTGTCATGCAGGCTACGATATGTCAACATTCATAAGGAGGTATAGCCGCTACCTGAATGAGAAGGCTGTGTCCTACAGACAAGTTGCCTTTGACTTCACTAAAGTGAAAAGAGGGTAAGAGGTCTTTAGATTTAAAACACATGTGTTTCTGTGTTGATTTAATAGCTTTGAGATTATAAGAATTTCCCACATTTTTTCTTTTTCCTCCACAGATCTGATGGATTGATGAGAACCATGAACACAGAGAAACTCCTCAAGACCATACCCATCATCCAGAATCAGATGGATGTGTTACTGGACTTCAATGTGAGTTTGTGTATTTGATCGCAGTGTTTGGCATCCAAATCCGCTGACTGTGCTGTTGAATTTAAAGCTCAACACCTCCGCGTGTCTTTTTCTTCCAGGTCAATGCCAATGAACTGACCAACGGTGTGATCAACGCAGCCTTCATGCTTCTGTTCAAAGATGCGATCCGACTGTTTGCTGCCTACAATGAGGGCATTATCAACCTCCTGGGTAACAGCAAGCTTCTGTGTTGTCATAGCTTCACATATAACCTGTAAAGGTTTCCATACTGTCCTGTCCATTATAACTGGAGAGGACGACGAAAATTGCACTAAAAGAAAGTCGATAGGCCATGCAGTTGGATGTATGGACAGCGAAAGTGGTTAAAACCAGAAAGAATGCGTACAGATGACTCAGAATTGAAAGCAGGGATATGTTTAAATAAGATTTGTTGGCATTTTTCCATTGTTGAACAGCTACAGTCAGTTTTGATAAAAAGAGGGATACAGTATAAGTCTGGATTTTAGTATTTACTTGTTCAGCGTCTGCTGAGACAATTTCATCCAAATCCCCATGAAAGTATGTTGTATCTTTTTGTTTTTTCCCTTTCTTATTCACTTTCTTTTCATACAGAGAAATACTTTGACATGAAGAAGGTCCAGTGCAAAGAGGGACTCGACATCTACAAGAAATTCCTGACACGGATGACGAGAATCTCGGAGTTCCTCAAAGTTGCAGAGGTAAAGACCGGGGATCGGACATGAGCCTGAAACCATTAGGAGAGGTCTTTTTTCCTGTGTTTTCATTCAAATTCTGATGTTCCCTGTTCTCTTCCTGCAGCAAGTGGGGATCGATCGAGGGGACATCCCAGATCTGTCTCAGGTAAGTCTATTCATCTAAAGACACTCCCTTTAAATAACAATCATTAACTTGACACCCATCGCACCTCTTTGCTGGCTTTCCCTGACTAAGAGGCAGAGAATGGCCAAACTTTGAGGAGCTGCATTTAAATACATTATTTGTTTAATGTGTATATATATTGTTAGAATATATATTGTAACATGCATGAATTTGTCACAAAGCGGCGCACAAGTGGCAAATTATTAAAAAATACCAGCTATAAGCTTAGTGTCATTGCACAGTAGTATCTGCTTTAACAGACACAGCCTCTAGAGAAATACTGTTGGTGTTCATGATGGAGCATTAGATGGTCAGTGGTCACTTCAAGGTGTCTTTTCTTCTAATGTCCAGTAGGTAAATTGATGAGATGACATTTTTAAAGCTAAAAAACCAAAGGTCATCTTTACTGTTACATCATAGTGTTGATGTATATACAGTAGCAATAACTCAGGAACAGATGGAAAGGTTGTGACCATGTTTCACTTTTTTGTTTGGATAGTGAACTAATGACACTGATCTTTTCACCTTGGACCTGTGATGAATTAAAGGTTGTCTGTCTATTCTGCTGGGTTGTCAAGACTTTAGGGCTGGGCAGCACAAATATATGATACATTTCCTCTCAGTCACCCACAGTGTATTTGGGTTTCACATTGTCAAGACTATGAGACATTACAACAAAACATTAAAATCTTAGATATGGCTGAACAGACCTTTTCAAAGGAATTACACAACTCATTTTCTGTTTTTAGCACCAGCCAATGAGACTTTAGTAAGGTGTTTGATCAGTATTGGTGACTTAAAGGAGAATTCTGGTCATTTGTGACCCCTAAATCGTTGTCCTGATGGTCACCCAGTGTTGTCTGGAGCAAAATACGCGACTAAAATTGCTGCAGGCAAACCGGAGTTACACCATGGCTACTCGGCACTAGGGATAGCGACAACGCTAACCTATGGGGACAATTCTTTCACCCACAATCGAATATCTTTGGTACATGACTGGAAAACTTTGTGTTTTTGCATGTAGCCACTCACCTCAGACAGTCTAACTCTGAAACATCCTGGAAAGACATTACTATCCCATCACAGAGCGCCTGCTCTCCCCGCCACAGAAACAAACACTTTTTCCTTGTTGTGATGATTTCTTTACAAAAATAAACGGTCGGAGATATTTTGGACATTACCACTGCACTGCTCCACCGTTTATTGTTGTAAAGAAATCATCACAACTCCGGTGTAACTCGTTTTTTGCTCCACCCGGCACTGGGTGACCATGAGGACAACGATTTAGGGGTAAAAAATGACCGAAATTCTCCTTTAACGTTTGCTTTGCGTGGTACTTTATAGCTTATACATATTGTTGGTAGTGAACAGCAGTGGTAGTGAAATGTGTGGTTGTTGTATTTCTGTGACAGTGACTCCACCCGGCCCACTTTTACAGGACGTTGAGCCTCATCTAAAAGAGAGGGTTATTATGTGTGGTGCCACTGGTTTAGCGACCCCCATTACAAGAGCTTTCAAACATGGTTTATTGTTGTCTTTTCACATGCTGCTAGTGCTAACCCCCCCGCAGCTTCAGGCCTGACTAGTTTTAACACCGAGTGCTGTGCACGCCGGGCGGCGGCCAGGCCATGCATGAGCCCACAGACATCACACTAACTTCTGACCTTGCACGTTATACAGCAAATAAAGGTGTGAAAGGAATCGAGGGTTTTAGTGCAGCGACCTTAATGATAGATATTTAGAGGCGTTTGTTGTGTTTTTAGTAGCGCACAAACTAGAATTAGCTTTTCAGAAAGAGTTTTCTCAGCATCTTGACCGTTACCACCTTTATTCTCTGTATTTTCCCTTCCTGCTATCTCTCCATTCTCAGTTCACAGTGTGTGTAAGTATCCAAACCTTTTCTCTCTCTGTCTCTGTATTTGAGAGTAACTCTGTGACTGTGTGTGTGGATTTGTGGCAGTAACTTGGCATGATCCAACCTTAACGTTTTTTATTGTCTCGGAAGACGTTTTTTTTTTTTTTTTTGAGGCTTTGAAAGCTAATGTGTGTCCCTGACGTTGGTGCTAGGCCCCCAGCAGCCTGCTGGACGCCCTGGAGCAGCACCTGGCCTCTTTAGAGGGAAAGAAAGTCAAAGACTCGACAGCAGCCAGCAGGTAGGTCTGCTCCGTCTCTCCTCACCACATCTGACTCACCTTCTTTTTCTTTTTTTTCTCATTTATTAGTCATGTATGTGTCATAGTTTTAGAACAAGATGACTGTAACCATGTTTCCATCCACACATTTTTATTCGCATCGTATTAAAAATGCCTTATGGAATCAGTAAAATTTGATTAAATATCAATAAAAAGTTAATATGGTCGATATCATTGGATTTTGATTGATTGATTGAAGTGTTTTTTTCGAATATGAAAATAGAATAATAAAAAAAGAGAATAAGACAAAACATTTAAACATGAGATACAGAATACATATTCGAAAAGGAGTGAGAAGAAGTAAAACTTATAAACTCCCACCCGTCTCCTTATATATATGACTAGTTTAGTTAATTAGTTTAATAAGGGACAATGTGCAATTACATTAATCATTTAAAGGAAAAAATGAAAAGATGGTTGCACCAGATTAAGCTCCCAGCTAATTTCCATCTGTAGTCCCTACACATAACATAAAAGTAATAAAATACACAGAATACAATATATTATACAAAGATGAGGCATAAACAGATACAGATTGACAATGGACAACATTTAGACAACAACATGACTAACTAAGATCCTTGTCTAAACATATCTTATGTTACGAAATCATGAATATAATTTACTTATACACACTAATTATACATACATACAAACATACATACACATCCCCACATACTGTACAGATAATGACCAGTATAAAAAGATAAAAATAAATAAGCGCAGTAACTTTTCTATCTTCTATTTTGCGATTTTGTACAAAAAAGAATGGAAACACCTTAAATTGCAAGAAAACAATTTGATACATGATCGCAAAACGGCACAAGACGCCATTACGCACGGCTTTTTATTCGATTTGAAGGTCTCACACTTATTCGCATTAATATTTTTATCGATCTTCAGATGATTTGATTGACATGTGGATGGAAACATGGTTTGTGTTGGGCACCGTGAGGCGATACAGGCGATAAGAATACCGATGTCCAGTTGTTTTTCCTGTGTTGACCCCATGTCTTCTGGCTCTGTCCCTTCTTCTTCCTCCAGGGCCAGCACCCTGTCCAACGCCGTCTCCTCCCTGGCCAACACCGGCATCTCCTTCACCAGAGTGGACGAGAGGGAAAAACAGGCGGCGCTGGAGGAAGAGCAGTCTCGCCTAAAAGCATTAAAGGTACATTCTCCTGACTCCAAATACATTCCTTTGAACTCGGGTCTCTTCAGGCCAGAGCAGCTCTGCCCAGCGGGCGCTGCATACTGCAAACTCCTTAGTTGACATTTTTGTGCTGTGGTTTAGCGGGTGGGAGACGGTGGCTTTGGGGAAGTCTGTTGAGGAAGCTGCTTTCTTTGGGAGTGTTTTTCTTTTTTTTTCTGCTAAAATCTCCAACAATACTCAGCCTTTGTGTCACAGTGTTCACTCCAGTCCTGATTATGTTTGGCATGTCAGTGTGCAGCTCCACTGACATCTGCAAATGAATTTCATTTGTATAATGGCAGGCTCTGTGTAGTTTTGATCACAAACAGTGATCGGACTGAAAAAAAAAACTAAACAATTAACAAAAAAAACACCTTCTGCTCAGCTACAGCAGTAGTGACAGATTTTTGAAGTGCTTGGACATTCCTGTCATTTTGTGCTTTCTCCTCGTAATTTCCTGTCTTTCTTCTTTGAGCAGCTAAAGTTAAACCAACACAACAGTCTTCAGAAAAATATAATAAAACCTTTGCAAGAAAAGAAAAGAAACCATCAGTATTTGCCTGTTGGTAACACAAACTCTGATTTGTTTAAGGAGCAGCGTCTGAAGGAGCTCCAGAAGAATCCTGGTGCAGCAACCACCGACTCCTCCCCCATCTCCTCAGTGGGTGGAACCATCAACTCAACTGCTGCCATCGACCTCTTCTCCACCCCCAGCTCCACCAACAGGTGAGTCCACGGTAACTGCACCCAAGGTTCAAGGTTTGTTTTATTTTACAAATCATTTTAAAATACAAAATACAAATTCAATTCACAATATACAGTAGACATGATCTTGTAAAAAGGGTAACCCCAGAAGCTTCTGTAGCTTATGAACGGGGGCCCAGAGACATCAAAACAACAATATAGTATATTATAACAATAACAATTCCTATTTCTAACCTACAATCTAACCTAACCCTAACCATCTAAGGCAATTCCATCAGTACAAAGAGTTTATGGTTCAACACAATAATGACACAATATCAACACATCAGGCACAGGTACATGAAACAAAAAACAGCAAACTGAGCTTGATTTAGACATAATTTAGCAGCAGTTTTTGTTTTAAGTTCCAAGTCTGTGGTCCTTTGTACATTTTAGTTTCCGTCTCTTTCCCTTTATAAGTTGTTTTCCCAAACGCCTTGACTGGGGCGTCACACCAGATAAATGTTTGCACCTATGGAAGAAGATGGTTTTATATATAGTATATACTCTATATAGAGCTCTGGAAAAAATTAAGAGACCACTTCAAAATGATCAGTTCCTCTTTTACTTTTACTATTCATAGCTATGTGTTTGAGTAAAATGAACACTTTTGTTTCATTCTATAACCTACTGACAAAATTTCTCCCAAATTGGAAATAAAAATATTGTCATTTAGAGCATTTATTTATTTGCAGAAAAAAGCAACAGGTCAAAATAACAAAACAAATGCTGGTGTTTTCAGACCTTGTATAATGCAAAGAAACACAAAACAACACAACACTACTTTTCAAATTTAGGAAGAGTTTAGAAATCAAAATTGGTGGAATAATCCCAATTTTTAATCTTTCTACCTCATTCAATATTTTGGAGTGGTCTCTTTATTTTTTCCAGAGCTGTATATACTGTAGGTTTTGTTAAAATGTTCAGTTAATAATTAAATATTAGATCAGACAATGTCAGTGTTTCCCAGCTGAAGTTTTGAAATTTTAAGAAAAAGAAAACAGTATAAATTCATTGTGTTTTATGTCAGCTGGTGTGTTGGTAGATTCATGTTGATGAAATGAGTTGGAGGGACGATTTTAAACACAAGTAGAGTAGTTTATTTCATAATAACTGTGTTGTGAAAATGCTTTCACAGGACCTTGGCTCTCAGAGATCAGATCAAACTTTGATCCCGTCCTGAAACTGGGACACTGCTGCTGTGGCACTGATAGGCAGCACAAGAAAAGGCAATAAAAAATAAAACTGTTGTGCTGTTGATGCAAATAAGGTCAACATAATAAAGTATGTAAACACAACAGACTTTGCTACCAGAAGGAAAAATGGAAAAAAACTAACTATTTTTAGGTTATTCTGAGATGCCAAGGAGCTGCAGTTGTGTTGTGTTGTGTTGTGTTGTGTTGTGTTGTGTTGTGTTGCTTTCTTCTAATAGCAGCAGAGGTGAAAACCTAATAATGTTTTGTCAATGAGTGACTGATTAATGGTCCGTCCCCTTCGTTTCCCTCCAGCACGTCCAAGGGAGCCAATGACCTTCTGGATCTGCAGCCAGCTTTCCAGCAGCCGCTCCCTCTCTCCACCAACAACACATGGGGAGGTCAGAGCTCCAACACACATACACACACTCAGATCTAAATAGATACAGTATATTGTTAAAGGTGACCATTTAAAACCCAGCACCCTCTGCTTGTTGGTTTTACATCTTCAACCACAGTTGGTGTTTTACCTTTTCTGTAAAACATCAGCCGAACGTCCCACAAACTTACTCATTCTGCTTTCTCATGCAAATGAAGGGCAGAAAAACACTGTCTGGGAACATTGTAATACCATTATCGTAGTACTGTATTAGATAAAATAACTGATTAAATATGTGAATCAAATGTTGCATTTACAATGTCAGATCATACGGTTGCCCATAAAGTTGGAAAAAATTTATTTTCAGACACATTCCTCTTTTTATTCATATTGTAAAGGTTTTTGATTTGATTGAAGTTTATTTTGAATATACTTAAAAAAAAAAGACAATAAGACAAAACATTTACCATGAGATATAGAAATTCATATTCGAAAAGGAGTGAGAAGAAGTAAAACTTGTAGACTCCCACCCCCTCTCCTTAAAAATGAATACTACTTAAACCTATCTAATGTTACAAAGATTGATTGTGGTTTAATTTTCACAGTGATATGTTTGGAAGGGATTGAACAAAAAAGAATAAAATCAAGAATAAATCATGAGAAGAGGTAAAAAAAAAGATAAATAAAAACTTGATGGGCAACCGTGTATATATATCTTTATATATATGAACTGGTTTTACGTAGCTGTGAACCAGCACCAGCTTAAACAACAATACGCCTACATTTGCCTGTTAGATTTTGATTCATTTGTTACAAGGTTAAAAAAGTATGACATATACCGTAAGTGGCTGCAGAATGTTTTGCTACAACATCACTGTACCTTAAGTACATGATAACACTTGTGCATGATTTGCCTTTGACACAGCCCTTTAGAAAATGTACACAATGTAGGCATTGAAGTCCTGTCCTCTAAAAAGCCAATAATGAGCTGAATGATGCATCAGCAGAGATGTGAGCTGATTCACTGCACACAAGTCGCCTCACAGACAGTACAAGACAAACCGAGTCTTGTCTTAAGATGATAAGAAGGACGGCAGAGCGACGTGTTGGAGAAACACTTCTATAGATGAGCTATGACACAAAGACACTTTAAGTTTTATTCTCTTTGACTGTCTGCAAATCTGATGTTAACATGTAGCACATAATTTAAAACAAAGACAGGTTAAACAAGGTGCAGGATTAATGGAGTATGTTGCGGGGCAGCTGCTGCTGTGATTAAGATAAAGTGTGAATCAGTGAACCACAAGTACATGACCAATGAATATTTGGAAGATGCCCCCACCCACCCAGAATCGATGCATCATTTATTTACAAGTGCCAACTCTAAGGCGACTTTATAAATCCTCGCTGGGGAGCAGCACTAACATTGGACCTAGTTCCAGCAGCAGCCTTATCTCATATCTTTATAATGCTGTGTGCTTTTCACTTCAGTCCCTCTATCAGACACTGTGTAAATACTCTAGTTGACACACATAACAACAAGTGTTTGTCATTTTTAGATAATAGATTAGGCCACATAGTTCATTTCTTTTTCATTTTAAGTAAGCTGAAGTGAGTTTGTCATTTGTAATGCAGCGGAGAGTTTATCCAAAATACAAGTCAATGCACTCAGGCCTGACAAACACTTCAAGATTTTAAACGTTTAAGTTTAAAATCTTGTTCTTAAATGGACTTTGGAGTGATTTATAATGACATTATCATGTATTACCATATATGGATGCCTTGTTCCAAGTTTGCACTCAACTGCATGTAATCACAAAACAGATTATGCAAGTTTCCTCTGGCTGACACAGAGTCTAAACCTAAACACACACAGCTCATTTTATCGTGCTGAACTCTGCCCGTCCTGATGATAATAATAAAAAAACCTGTGAACTAAAAACTGGTCTTGATAAAGCCGATCACCTGACCTGAGATCTGGGCCAATCAGAGCATTGCAGCAGAGTGCATGACATCATCCTATCACTGTCTAACCCTCCTCACCTGCATCACTGGTGTTCCCCTTCCCTTTTGCACGTCATCGCGCATGAACTTTTTCTTAACTTCTTCTCTTTTTTGAACCTTTCTCACCCTCCTCTTCATCATAATCTCTCTGTCTGTCCCCTCTGTTTTCTCGTCCTCCTCTTTTCTCCTCCTCCTCTGTCCACTCAGATCCTTTCACCTACGCTGTCGAAGCCGTGGAGGAATCCATTCCAAACTCAAACCCTTTCATCACACTACCTGTTGTCGATGTCCACCTGTCCGCGGCGTCCTCGGACGCTGGCAGTCTGTCCTCTAGGACACCGAGCCACGAAGTGTTCGGTGGGATTGTCTTGCTGCATCTCTTCTTTTCTTTCTTTCTTTCTTTCTTTTTTACTCTGCAGATTTTTTTTTTTTTTTGAACTTTTTATTTAGACATTTTAAACATTTTACAAAACATGTCCTGACATATGACTTTGAAAATGCATGTTAGACTGTACAAGAGAATGAAAGGTAATGTAAATGAGAAATATTACATAGTCATGATATAAACATTTACTCTGCAGATTTAATTTTGTTTATTTAATTAAAGGGATAGTTCAACATTTTTGGCAAATTGGCCCATTGCCATAATCCCTATAGTCATAGCAGTAGGTTCGTTACCTTTAATTGTCGGTGCAAGGTGTTTTTAGAACGGCGGAGCAGAGCCGAGAGCTGCTCAGAGCTACGCTACGGAGGCTCATGGGATTTCTTGGACGGTTTCCCTCATCAAACTCATCAAATACACAATCCAACAACTCCACAACGCTCTGGTGGACAAGTTGTGACCTGCACATTCACCACGCTATGAGATAATAACACAACGTTACCAGACAGAGTTGTTTTAGAGGGAAATACAGAGACTGCTTGATGAAAAACTGTCCCTGAAGGCAACGCGCATCAGCGGTTTTGCATGAATTTCCCTCTAAAACAACTCTGTGTGGTAACGTTGTGTTATTATCTCATAGCGTGGTGAATGTGCAGGTCACAACTTGTCCACCAGAGTGTTGTGGAGTTGTTGGATTGTGTATTTGATGAGTTTGATGAGGGAAACCAAGAAATCCCATAATGAGCCTCCGTAGCGTAGCTCTGAGCAGCTCACGGCTCTGCTCCGCCGTTCTAAAAAATATCTTGCACCGACAAATAAAGGTAACGGACCTACTGCTATGACTATAGGGATTATGGCAATGGGCCAATTTGCCAAAATGTCGAACTATCCCTTTAAGAAAGTCTCCTTCCTAGATCTTTCTGGTTGATGATTTGCTGCTGGTGATTTCACTCTGTAATTTCAAAAAGAGTGAGTGAGTGCGTAGACGAGTGCATTTCAGCGCAGTAGGGAAAGAAACGCAGGAAATGCCTGAACTGGTTTTATGGTCGGCGGCGGTCAGAACATTCAGCTTCATGACACTTTTCACATTCATCAAAGATCTGGCATGCTGCCCCACTCCAAATATTTGTTTCTTAACTAAGCTAAGGCTGAGCTCCAAATGTTTATTTTCTCATCTCTTAACATTCTTCAGTTGATGTTTCATGTTTCAAAGCCCACGATTCTTTGTTGCATGCATGACTGTCCCATCTTTATCAGCCACATTTTTTTTCGTCTAGATCATTACACCCCCTGCTTTGACTCCAGCTCTTCCCCGGCATCTGATCTTGACACTGCTGCACAGATACAGACATTTACCACAGGTACTATATGGTTTGACACTGTGACGACTGTCTCTTGACTGCTGCTGTGAATGGATCCGCATCCGCTCGGTGTCTCTTATAGCAGGGTATCCATCCGCGGGGTCTTGAAAAGTATTAAAAGGTGATAAATCAATTTGGGGAAAATTAAGAGCCTTAAAAAGTATTAAAAAGTCTTTTCACGACTTCATAAAGTCTTAAATTTTGAAGGGTTTTTTTTCAGAATTAGCTGTCCAAGAGTTTGAGTCCTAAAAAACATTGTAAAAGTGTGTGAATTTATTCATTTAAAAACAAAAACAAAGATGAACTGGTACATAAAAAAGAAAAGAAGATTGTTGTCTTTTTTTTGATAAACTTTGCCTTATCCCAGCCTATTTTGAATTCTGTAGCATCATAGTGGTCTATAGTCTTTATCACAAACTAAAACTGTTACGTTAAAAGTGTCACTGATGTAAATGGTTACAGCTTGAAGTGGCGGTGAGGTATTGAAAAATATTGAGAAGGTCTTGAAAAAGTCTTAAAAAGGTATTAAAATTAACTTCAAGATTCCTGTATATACCCTGTATAGTGAAACCAGAGCTTTCCCTCCTGATCATGTTGCCCCTCGTCCCTCCCTGCTTCCTACGAGCCTTCCGGGTGTGAGCCGGCATTGTTTTGTGCTTGTAGTTGTGTACTGCCCTTAATTTTTTGCCCCTCTGTTTAGACTAGCCATGCGATGAGTGGCGGCTTCCTCTGCTTTTGTCCTGCAAATCCTGATCTTTGTTTTTCCTCTGTAAAAAAACAGCCATTCCCACAGTTGCTTGGCTTCCTCGCTGCTCTTTCACTGCTGTGTTTTTCTGGTGTCATATCTACATAATCTTCTCCCCCTCTTCCTCCCTCTTCCCTCTCTGTCTGGTTCTTTGCGTTTCCGCTGCTGCCTGTCGTCTGTCGTCTGCTGCTGCTGTTGCTGTGTGTCAGACTCCTTCTGTGGGCCAAGCCCTTACTCCACCCTCTTCCAATCTGAGCCCCCTGCTGTAGCTGGTCTATTCAGAGGTAGGTACAGTACACCCAGGTTGATCAATGTTACAAGTCCTTATCAGAAATCCTTTTCTATTTTATTTTTCTTTTTTAAATTAAATATCAGAAAGAAAAATGCTTATCAAAGGTTCTTAAAGTCGTCTCTGAAGTGCCGGACCATCGTCCTGTCACCATGAATCGGCTTATTCAAGGAAACGCAGATCACCAGTTTCTGTGCTTTCAGTGGCCCCGGATACCAAGCAGATGCACCCTACAGAATTTTTTGTAATTTAAAGGGATAATTCAACATTTTGGCAAATTGGCTCATTGCCATAATCCCTATAGTCATAGCAGTAGGTTCGTTACCTTTAATTGTCGGTGCAAGCTATTTTTAGAACGGTGGAGCAGAGCTGCAAGCTGCTCAGAGCTACGCTACGGAGGCTCATTATAAGATTTCTTGGTTTCCCTCATCAAACTCATCAAATACACAATCCAACAACTCCACAACGCTCTGGTGGACAAGTTGTGACCTGCACATTCACCACACTATGAGATAATAACACAACGTTACCAGACAGAGTTGTTTTAGAGGGAAATACAGAGACTACTTGATGAAAAACTGTCCCTGAAGGCAAAGTGTATGAGTGGTTTTGCATGAATTTCCCTCTACAACAACTCTGTCTGGTAACGTTGTGTTATTATTTCATAGCGTGGTGAATGTGCAGGTCACAACTTGTCCACCAGAGCGTTTTGGAGTTGTTGGATTGTGTATTTGATGAGTTTGATGAGGGAAACCAAGAAATCCCATGAGCCTCTGTAGCGTAGCTCTGAGCAGCTCGCGGCTCTGCTCCGCCGTTCTAAAAATAGCTTGCACCGACATTGCCAATATTATTGCCAGTAGTGTTATTGAATTTTAGATTTTTTTTTTTCTGTTCTTATCTATTTTTTGTTTCCATATTAGTTTACAATCAGTCCTTTGTCTCTTTCCATTTGAACATCACATGGCTTTAGTTAGTTTAGTCCCAAAAAACAGTCACATTCGTAATATGAACTGACAATTCTTAGACATCATTTAAAAAGTTGTATAAAGAGTTTCCAGGTCCCTTTCATACAGACATGCAAATGTTCCTTTCAATTTCTCCCAGAGCAAAATGAATGGTTTTGGACCAGTGTGTGTCATCAGTAGTCGGGGCATGCTCTAACACGAGCACCTGCAACTCCTGTTGAGCCTTGGTGAGAGAGGATGCTGGGAAGGACGAGGACAGCGTCGTGGCACATTGAGCGGGGAGAGAGAGTGTGTGTGTCAGTGTGTGTGAGAGAGAGAGAGAGAGAGCTCACACACAGACAATAAACGCAGGCGTTTTGACATGCATCATATCCCTCCAGTGGTTGTTGGCGGATGTGGTGCTATCAGACTCAGCCTGCGGTTTCCTTATGGAAGAATGATACGGCACATTTAAAAAAGCAAGTTTATACTCAGACTGATTTATCTACAAGGGCAAGAGAACAGCTTTTGTTGATTTGTCTATATTGTAATGGTGTTTACTCATAAAGAAGGTTAAGATATTGATATTGTTCATCGCCTGATGTGGTTTAAAGGGATAGTAGCATTTTTTTAAAGTGGGGTTGTATGATCTACAAATAGCCCCTGCACTCCTCCCGTTAGCAACGCCAGCCCATAGCCCTGCCCAGAGAGGTTTTACCTGAAAAAAAAATACACAGTTCCATTGTTCGCTATAATATATTTTTTCCAGCCCCTCAAAGTGCAGGAAAAACACAGTTTTTATTTGGACCGAACCAACTGCTGATCGGCGGGCGCTAACCCTGGGCGGAGGGATATGTGAGTTGGTTAGGTCCAAATAAAAACTGCGTTTTTCCTGAACTTTGAGGGGCTGGAAAAAATTATATTATAGCAAACAATGGAACTGTGTCATTGTTTTCACATAAAACCTCTTTTAGGCCGCGAAAATAGGCCGTTTCTTTGGGTCTGTTCACAACACTGTATGTTGTAAATCTCTGGGCAGGGCTATGGGCTGGCGTTGCTAACGGGAGGAGTGCAGAGAGTCTTCTACTGCAATTTAAGTACTTAGGGGGTATTTGTAGATCATACAACCCCACTTTAAAAAAAATGCTACTATCCCTTTAATGTAACTGTTAATGTGGCTTTTTGTCAGTGACTGAAAAACAAATGGTCTACAATTGTCACTTTTCTACTTTGGGCTTGTCTTCTTGGCAGAAACAGAACTATTCTGTGTTCAGTATCTGGATCCTGATTATTGATTTTTCTTTGAATCTCTCCAGGGTTCACAGCCTCCCCGACACCGCAGCAGCCACAGAACTCACGAGGCCTTAACGTCGACTTTGACTCTGTGTTCGGCAACAACACCAACGCCAACAACCTGGATGCTTCAGGTAAGTTCTTCTACACACGCGACTTCATTCCTCACACATTTCCAAGCAGGTTTCACCTACTCAGACTCAGACTCAGTGGACTGTGTTGTGTTGAGGCTGTGGAAGTACCGATTGTGTGGACTGTGAATGTTTCTGAGCAATTCTCACATCAAATATTTAACATGGCACAAGGCTGATCTTTCAAGCAAGTCACCAGCTCCTCATTAGGACTTTTTGTTATGTGGAGAAATAAAAAGGGAAATGTGAAAGACTCTGAATTTGAATGATAATGCTTCATAACTAACACACTTGCCCAGGATCTTATCCAAGAGATGCTTTGTTGGAGAAAATCCTTCTTTTTTTTTGTCTCAGTGAGCTCTGTTTATGAATTGGTAAATGTACCAGCTATTCTATTATAATGTTATTTATCTTTAATTGTCAAATATATTCTCATAATGACTGGAAAACAAAGGAAACCCTCAAATTCCACCACTGCAATGCTGCCATTACTGTGATAAACACACACATTTGGTCCAAGCACACACACATGAGGATAGATCTAACCCCTACAACAACTAATGAATAATGTCAAGCTCCAACTTATTGTTCAGATGCAGGTTGCAAGTTTTACTGAAAACGAACACACAGTCAGCTTCATTTACACAGCCGAAGTTATCTCAAGGCACTTTACAAATAGAGAAGGTCTGGACCTCCTCTTCACAACTGTATTTACAGAGCAAGTGCACAAGGCAACAAGTAGGAGGAAAAACTTCATTCTAAGAGACAGAAAACTTGAGCAAAACCAGACTCAGAGTTGGTTTTTAATATTTTTTTTAGTTTCTAAGCCATGTCCTCTTACATTGCCAATGGAGTAATCTAATAAAACAGTGGTGCAATTCAGTTAATGTTAAATTTAAAATCATTTCGAGACCCCTAGAACAAAAGGGCATGAATGGATGACAGAAAGTGGAACCTCTAGTACAAGATTGTACATGGAGTATTTCTCATCACTGAATATTTTTGTCTTCATGTCATGTGCTTCTGCCGTCTCATCAGAGTTATTATTGGCATGCACAGGTACTGAAAGTGATGCTGTTTCATGTGTGTCGTCTGTTTTCTGTGGCCATAGAAATCATTTTAACTGAGAAGGACTCGCACACGTCACAAAATAAATAGCAAATCCTTTTTTTTTTTTTTTTAAAGATATGAATCTAATTGATTGATTTTTTTCAGAAATACAGAAATAAATGGCTGAATAGACATGGATTTAATTAGCACCAAATGAACCCATGAGTGGAAACACTGACCTGCCACTGCATTTAACATTGTGTAACACTGACATGTTTGGGTTTTTGCTTTGTTTTTTAAGAAAATGACATAAATTGCTATTAATCAGAAATGTGTCTTAACTCAGATAAACAGTGTGACTAACAGTACCACTGGAGTGTGATGGTTAACGACTATTATAGCGTATTTACAACAACATATTGTTAATTTGACAAAGAATACATTGATGTTTCCCGATGCTACGTTCAGCTCCTTGAATCTCTGACACACCCTCACTGTTTTCCAGGCTGCTCACAAACTCAAACTCATAATATATATATATTTTTTGTCTCTTTTCCCTCATCCCGGGGTTAAAACACACTCCCTGGGGTCTTGGCTTGTTGCATGGCATATGCATGACTGGGTGAGTTGACTCAACACACATTCCTCTCACACAGTCTCTTGGCTCGATGTGCTTCTTCTCTGTGAGCCCCGCTTACTGTACTGTACATCCACTCACCACCCTCTCTCTGTATGTGTGTGTGTGTGTCTGTGTGTATTTTATGTGCTGTCATGTGTTTGTCTTTTTGTGTTGTATTGTGTCTTCACCTGTTCTGGCCCCTCCCCTCCCCTCCCTTTGTGCGCCTCTCCCTTTGATTAAGATGTTTTAGGTGGCCTCCTCAAACCCACAGTGGCATCCTCACCCAATCAGGGCATGACTCTGAACAACCAACAGCCCAACAAACTAGTGTCCAATGACCTGGACTCCTCACTGGCCAATCTTGTTGGCAGTAAGTTCCCTCCTATGGATACATTCAATCAATCGCACAACGAGCAGATTGTTCAAAGAGTTGAAATTTGGACCAAACGGTGGAAGGAAAACAATAAAATATTCAAAATGAAAGCATGGACATGAAAGGGATAGTTCAATATTTTGGCAAATTGGCCCATTGCCATAATCCCTATAGTCATAGCAGTAGGTTCGTTACCTTTAATTGTCAGTGCAGGCTATTTTTAGAACGGTGGAGCAGAGCCACGAGCTGCTCAGAGCTACGCTACGGAGGCTCATGGGATTTCTTGGTTTCCCTCATCAAACTCATCAAATACACAATCCCAACAACTCCACAACACTCTGGTGGACAAGTTGTGAGCTGCACATTCACCACGCTATGAGATAATAACACAACGTTACCAGACAGAGTTGTTTTAGAGGGAAATTCATGCAAAACCGCTGATGCACGTTCCCGTCTGGGGCAGTTTTTCATCAAGCAGTCTCTGTATTTCCCTCTAAAACAACTCTGTCTGGTAACGTTGTGTTATTATCTCATAGTGTGGTGAATGTGCAGGTCACAACTTGTCCACCAGAGCGTTGTGGAGTTGTTGGATTGTGTATTTGATGAGTTTGATGAGGGAAACCAAGAAATTCCATTAGCCTCCGTATAGCAATGGGCCAATTTGCCAGAATGTTGAACTATCCCTTTATAACAAAAAGTAACTCAAATAAAGTGTAAATGTAGGTGTGTTGTTCATTCGTTACTGTCCTTCTGTCTTCTTTAGATCTGGGGATTGGCAACGGCACAGCAAAGAAGTGAGTGAACTCCGGTAATGTTTAACCAGACGTCCATTGTGCAGCATATTAAACAGGACTAACCCTTTACTCTACTCTCTCTACCGCTGTAGTGATCTTCACTGGAGTCAGCCTGGTGAGAGGAGGCTGACCGGTGGAAACAACTGGACACCCAAGACGGCTCCTTCCACCACCTGGAACCCAGCGACCATGGTACGGCTCTCACCTCTCCGTCTGAGTTGTTTGTTCTGTTTTGGTTTGTTTCTCCTTCACAGTCACATAGGAATCTAGGTGACTACACAGAAGTCTAATGCTGTGTCTCCATTTGCACACTTCAAAAAGTTGAGTTTGCAACGCTGGACGCCTCTCACCCTCAATGTGTCAATGGATAGAAGCCATTTTGGGGTTAATTTAGCCGTCTGGACTGAATTACTCCCGATATGGTGTGTGGTGTGTCCGTGGCTGACTGTCACCGGCTTAATGTTACCCACCGAGCTAACGCTAGCTGTTGCATTTTGTAAAATATTTACAACTTCTTAGGGGCAAAATGTCGCGATTGTCATTTCTGGTGAGTGCACAATGACCGTATTCGATCTGAGACAACACTACCCTGTGGAAATTTGCGCACTAAGGAAGTAAGCGTTAGGGGTGGGAATCTTTTACTATCTCACGATTAGATCGATTCGGATTTTTCACAATGATTTAGTCTGTCGGTGTGCAAAGGATCCTCATGATCAACTCCAGTCTGCTTTGCAAGACAGAATGACTAAAGTGTCTTTTTCACATTTATTGAGTTTTAAACATTTATCCATGCTTAGATGGAATTGTTGAAACTGTTTCATAAAAGCAATATCACATATTTATTAAGTAACAAAATTAAAAGTGCCTATTTATTTTTTTAAAAATAGTGCAGTTAAACATGCTGGTAGGTAAACGGGATCCAGAGCGTCCTACCTAACCGCCCGGCCCTGTTCTGTCTCATCCCACTAAACCATTTGCTGCTTGGTGACGAGGGTCTCGAGCTGCAAAGCTGCTGCTGAAAACTCACATACACCTGGATATTGACATACTCATTCCTGTTGTAAATGAGCTGTTGCATTCAAGTGTTTTAGAAGTACTGCTCCCCCTAGTGGAGCGGAGGACACTGCAGTCCACAGGAGGAGACCTCAAGAGGTTGGAGGTCGTTGAGCTCCTGTCGTCTATGAATGGACTCATGTTGCACTTTTCAGTAATAGTCTGTAAACTGCCAAAACCGATAAACAACCAACAATTATCAAAACAGAAGTTCAAGCATCCAATTAGCCAGCAGAGATGCTAAAACATGCTCTCATACGTTAGACAAAAACTTTTTTTACATTCGACATTGAGGTAAATTTGGTCGTTTCTGTAGAGAACAGGTTTAATCCAGCTTGGAAACTGCAGCACAAAGTCTGAGGCATGTTCTTAGACAGGCAGCCAGTGGTTATTATTATATTATTATAACCTTTATTTAAACTAGGAAATATATTGAGGAGCAACCTCATTTACAATATAGCCGAGACAAAACACAAAACGTTTGAGGACAAGACAAAACACATAGCCTTTTAAACATACAGAAGCATATCCGAAATACCAAAAAGTAAAAGTGACAAAGATAAAATGAAAACAGAGAAGTCTAGTTAAAAACAGGCGCAGTAAAATAAGATGCAGTTATGGATTTAAATTGTCCTAATGATAAACGTGTGGTAAGTTTCAGATGGTTTTGCAGAGTGTTCACAGTAAGAGTAACAATGTGTCACCGATGACAGAGATTAACCTTAAATTCCCTTTGTGTCTTATGTCCTGTCTGTTAATGTTGTTAACATTAGTAATGTTCACTGATCTGTGTGTTATCTGTGTGTCAAACTGTTGTCTTGTCTGTGTCTGTCTGGGCCACACTTAAAGACCACCATGTTTTTTCAACCATACGTAAGTCCATCCCTACTGTACATATGGTTTAAGCCTCTTTCCTGCACTCTGACCAACACTGGCATGATGCACCGGTTGATATTAACCTCTTCACGAGACCAAACCACCACCACCAGCAGCCGCTCACAGCTCACTGTCAGGAGCCTAATAACTCACCTCACACTGCAGCTGTGGCATGAAGCAGCCGAGAGCTTCTCTGTCCGTTATCACCCAGCCACCGGCCTCTCTCTGTGTGGATATTAACCAATCAGTGGGCAGAGCCGCCGGCCGCAGCTCTGGCTTGTGTGGAAACCTTTTTTTTTTCTGCCGAAGCGGAAGCAGGAAGTAACAGTCACCATGGGACCTCAACTCGGAAAAAGTCTCTACGTAAGTGAACGGGAGTCAAAGTTTTATTTCGTGATCCGATTGAATTGCACCATGAGAAAAAAATATGACCTCTGCCTGTTTAAAACATCACGTTTCATGAAGAGAAATCAGCAGTTTATCGTAAATCGGCAACAGAAGAATGTATTTAGTGTGAAGACGCTCTATGGACTACAGATCTGTGTCCCACAAAAAATACGTCACCAACTGACCCGGGAAAGGGCGGCATTTGGTGTGTGATGTCACCTACACCACCTGTAGTCTTTCTGGTTACGGATTCTTCTGAATTTTTTATTTTTTTTTAAGTATATTTTTTAGGCTTTTTTGCCTTTACTTGATAGTACATAGTGAGATAGACAGGAAAGGGGGAGGCAGAGAGAGGGGGAATGACATGCAGGAAAGGTCTGCCCGACGCGGGATTCTAACCAGGGACGCCTGCGGTGAGGACTGTAGCCTCTACATGGGGCGGCCGCCTTAACCACTGCGCCACGCACCGCCCCCTGAATTTTATTTTACAAACTGCTGATTTCTCTTCATGAAACGTGATGTTTTAAGTAGGTTAAGGACATATTTTTTTCTCATGGCACAGTTCAATCGGATCACGAAATAAAACTTTTACTCCCGTTCACTTACGTATATGGAGATTTTTTTCGTTACTTCCTGCTTCCGCTTCGGCACTCTATATCAAGTTATTGTTACTTGAAATATACAGTAGTCTACTCTGTTGTCTGTCTGTGCCCAGTCAAGCTTGCCCTGCCACTTCCTCGCTGACTTGCCAGCTGAAGGTGTTGTGTGACTGTGAGAGTGAAGGTTTCTCTGATTTCCCTCCAGTTCCTCCTCAGTTGTTTGTCGTCTACAGTGCTTTCTTTGATTTCAAGTGTCTTGTACTGTTTAAGTCTCACAGCAACTGCCTGCGACGAGGCTTTCTGGAGAAAAACATTGATGACACCGTGTGTTTGCTGCTGTCCTCCCATTGATCTTAGCTGTCATTATTTTTAATTATTAGAGAAGATAACCAGTCAGAGCAATGAAATCAGTTTGACTTTTCTCAGAAGACTTTGATTCATTAAGGTTTACATGTCAGTATCCTGGTTTACAATGAACCAACCAGCCTGCATTCAGTTTTATTTTATTTTAATTAAGTTATATTACATGACAGCATTTTTAATTTGTAAATTTTCTGATTTGTACACATTTCCAATTTGTTGCGCTTCCTGTTTTAAACAAAAAACATGAAACACGCATAAGAGATCAGAAACTGGGATACTGGTGTTTGTCATGTATACGGGGAAACTGAATAACCAAGTTTCTCTAAGTTCATTTTAACACCATATCCCGAATTTGATCAAAATCGGGATGCTGAAGTCCATGTAAACGCAGTCAATGATGCAATAATAAACCACCAACACATCTACTGAAACTGAAGCGATCAGATCTCCATCCAGAAAATCTCTGCAGCTGTTAAAGTTCCAGTGGAGAATCTGTCTTGTTCTCTTGTTGTTGTAAATAGTAAATGCAGAAGGCTGAATTGGGGCCAGACGCAGAAAATATGCATTAAAAAACATATATACACCACGTGAACACACAGTTTTCCACAGTGATCGAAGTTACAGTGAAGTGAAAATTCAGAAAGCTGAGACACATCATTTAACGAAATAAAACCAACTTATTATCAATACAAGTTTTGCCGTTAGCATTGTTTAATCTGCTTATTTTTATATAGCCAGGGGTTCTGTGAACTGTAACTACTGTTGTTATATTAACTTATCTTTGCATCTACAGTGTCAAGTTCCTCATTTCTCTGATCTGATCTGATCACTTGTGGCGTGGACTGTTTTTACACAAACTGATGGATTAAGGGAGAGTCTTAATCCATTTATATCTATATCTAATTGCGGAAGTGGAAATGAGGCTTGTGTGCACATATTTCTTAATGAGTGACATTTAATAAATCAGAAACCACCAGAACATACGACTTCATAATTCTGACAAGACGAGTTTTAACGCATCTCATCCCAGAACCAGCCTTAAATAAGCAGACACTGCACTGTTCTCAGCCAATAACGTGAAACTCTGACACATTTTTATTGATCAGTCAGGACAGAAACCTGCAGTATCTATTGATTATTAATCTATAAAACTCCAGTCTCACAGGAACTGCAACACAAACAGCTTTTTTTTGAGCTCATACAATCACAGAGTTCCCAACTTTTGACAGTATCATAGCAGTAATTACTACTGTAAAATACTCCAGTTAAAGTGAAACATCTCAGGAGTGAATGTGTCTGTTCACAAAACCACCGAGCTGCATCCTTCATTTCATTTATTGGATCTCCATTAGCACCAGCACATTAGCATAGCTATTCTTCCTGGAGTCCAAACATTCAGTCAAAATTGACTATTCTTCCAAGTCATAAAGGAAAAGTAAAACAAAAACAACTAGAAAATTTCCTCTCGGGAAATTTTGAATGGGCCACGGGAGCTACTGCGGGTTGTGCCATCTCTGTCAACATGGGAATCAAACCCACGATCTTAAGGTCAAGACAGAGCTGATCAGACAGACATGATCATCTTTCTATAAGCACTGATATGGAGGAGCTGTAACCACATTAGGTTAACTGTGTGTGTGTGTGTGTGTGTGTGTGTGTGTGTGTGTGTGTGTGTGTGTGTGTGTGTGTGTGTGTGTGTGTGTGTGTGTGTGTGTGTGTGTGTGTGTGTGTGTGTGTGTGTGTGTGTGTGTGTGTGTGTGTGTGTGTGTGTGTGTGTGTGTGTGTGGTGTGTGTGTGTGTGTGTGTGTGTGTGTGTGTGTGTGTGTGTGTGTGTGTGTGTGTGTGTGTGTGTGTGTGTGTGTAACTGTAATCACATGAAGCTGGCTCTAGAGTCTGTGTGTGTGTTGTAGTTAGTTAGTAGCTGCATCCTGTGTCAGTCTGATTTAGCTGTGTCTGTGTTTATAAACATTTAAACGAGCGCCAGGTGGATTGTTTATGAAGTTAACAAGCTCTGGCCTGAGGATCAAAGAGGTTACCACGGCGATAGGGGCCCCCGCAGGCTGAGGCAGACAGAAACATGGAGAAAAAGAGCCATTTTCTGCCTCTAAACCGGTCTCACAATTAGGCTCAGCATGACAAAACGGTAACTCCTATCAGAACAAAACACAGATCAACGTTGCTCTAAGGACTTACTGAAAATTTCGGTACGATTTGGTGTTTCTACAGTAAATATTTTGGCGACGCTGGCAGTTTTAAAACATCAGGCCGTTCTGCTCCTCTCAGAAAATATTTGTATTGGACTCAATGAGGAGCAGGGACAGACGTGGCCGCACTCAGAGGCTGATTCTGTAAGTTCTGTAAGTCTCTCTGATATTTTGAGCACATGACATGAGAGATAACAAGTTTGTCTTACAAATTCTGAAAAAATTATGTCTGTAGAGTGTAAATTGTGGCCGTGCTCACAGTTTATCCAGAAAAAATACAGAATGTTTCTTCACTCTCTCCCACTCTAACTGATGATGTCACGCACTCTGACACGAACATTCTATGCAATACACACCCATTATAAACTCATAATTTCTCCAAAAATGATCATGGTCATTGATCAGGGATTGATCAAAAACTATATGACCTATCAAAACGTGGAGTAATACGACAATACACAAGACTTGTGTCTACTGTTTAAAGTTTAAATGGAGTCTCTAGGTGAAAGTATGCCTGAGCAGTAGACTTTTGTTAAACTCCAATGATTGGTCTTTTTCGCTCTTTTTTTCCCGCCCGTCCCATTGACTTACATGCAAAAATTTTGCGCAGTAAATCGCGACTTACGTCGCGAATAATTCGTACACTGTTGAGAAAAGTAATAGCACACCGATCCCGATCAGGACGCACATTTTGATATATAATTTGTCCTGCAACTCTTCGAGTTGCAGGACTAGTAGCGAACCGAAAGTTGGCCGGAAGTGGAAAAATAACTAGAAAAAGCATTTCCAAGAATGGAAATGGTGTGACTGCTGATAGCAACTGAACGCTGTTGCAGAATTAGCAAATAGTGCAAGCAGTGATCACCATACAAATGTTTGACCAAGGTCGGAATCGAACTCACATCCTCATGGTCATTAGACTTCCACTCTGCCTCTAGGCCACAGTGCACACGCAGTTGAGGAGACTGTTGTCTGTTAATGATCTTCACACTGTCAACATCAAGAAAGCTTGAGAGTCAAGCTTGAATGACTTAGAATGAAAATTTCTGTGAATTTCAGGCTGAGAGCAGCAGTTTCAACATGAAGCAAGTTATCAGAAGTCAACAGAGGACAACTGGGAAAATAATTCACTATAATTGTTGTTGAGGCAAGATTTGAACCAGCAACCTTCAGGTCTCCAGACCAGCAAGCTAACCACTAGGCTACAGACAGAGACAGTATGTGAGGGGTAAAGAAAACCTTTGACAAGAGGATCACTGGCTTCTGCTTAAAGACCCACTCCCGTGAAAATCGTGTTTTCTGAGCTTTTCACATGTTCCTGTGGCATTTTTCTTGTGTTAGAGCACTTATCAGCAGAGAAGGAAGTGCAAAATTGCATTTCAGAGTTTTTCTGCCTTCAAACTGCTGTGAACCAATGGCAGACGCGAACTGGCAGTTTCAGGAAGACTGGAGTTGAGGGTGTCACAGCTCCAGGGGAGGGCACTAGTGCTACAAGCTCCCGCCCCGCTCTGCATCTGGCTCAGAGGTGAAAGCCTTCACAGCTCGGTGTAGCTGTCTAGGTATAATAGGTATAGCTCACCTGGTAGAGCAGCTTGCACCATGAGCAAGGACTATGTTCCAGTGTGGGATCGAATCCCAGTGTGGAGTTTTACGCTAAACGCGCTGAATCTGTAATTGTACAATGTCCAGCTGTCAGCAAGCGGGGGGGTGGGGTGCGAGGAGGTGGCTGGGCGGGTGCAGAGCAGCGCAGTCTCCGCCCACCCCCCAGAGGTACATTGCTAATGAGCTGGTTTTAAAATGGCCGAAAAGGGTCGCGGGAGTGGGACTTTAAAAAAAAAAGTAAGGAATCAAACCCATGACCTCATGATCAATAAACCTTTACTCTGCCACTTCGCCACAGAGAGCACAGACATAAGCATGTTTCAGACAGAGTTGTGGAGAATTCTCAGCATTGGGCTGAATGAGAGCAGAGAGCTCCCTGGCTGCATTTAAAAAATATTTAAAATTATTATCTAAGTCTCTTTGCATTTTTGACCAGAATTTTAGCCAGAAGACAAGTGTGGCTACAAAACTGGAGAAAATAATTTGTCTAGAGTTTAATTTGCAGAAAAAGTTAAATATTTTAAAAAGTATAAATAGTTAAAAAGAGAAAAGTAACGCCGATAAAGTTCAAAAAAAGCTGCACGTTTTGATATATGAATTGTTGAAATAGCACAACACCTAACACACTAACCATATGGCCACAGAGAACCTGAGTTACAATGAGCTTTATACTATGAGGAATCAAAGACTGTCCAATGACAGCTGAATAATTGGAATCAAAAGTCAAGCAATGATGTGAAATGACTGAGGCAGGAATCGAACCCGTGACCATATGATCTCTAAACCTTTACTCTGCCACTCGGCTACAGAGAGCACACTGCTTTCAAGACTGTTGTCATTCATTGTAATGTGATGATGTGCTGCAAACTGGTACGAATAATCAAGGAGATAACAAACACCTGTAACCAATTGAAGGCGGGGGAGGAGAGCAGAATTCAACATAACATAACAAGAATTCTTCCCTTGGATTCGAACCAGTGACCTTAGGGTTGGCAGGCAGTTACCCTAACCCCTACACTACAGAGGAGTTGTCAAGAAGAGAGGTTGAGACTTTGATGAATGTGAGATTTTTCAATGATGCTTAAAACAAAAATAAATTAATATAAATTAGCCACACCAAGTAAGAAGAGGACTTTTTTGTGACCTGTGACTATTTTTTGGTGAATTCAAATGAATTAAAAAGCACTTAACAGCAAGTTACAAAGTTGAGCTCCTTCTCCTGCTGATGTGAAAAAAATGCATTGAGCTTAATGAGAGCAGAGAGCTCCCTGGCTGCATTTAAAAAATATTTAAAATTATTATCTAAGTCTCTTTGCATTTTTGACCAGAATTTTAGCCAGAAGACAAGTGTGGCTACAAAACTGGAGAAAATAATTTGTCTAGAGTTTAATTTGTGGCCATGCTGACAGTTTAGCCAGAAAAACTCTAGAATGTTTTTTTGCCTCTCTCCACTCTGACACCACTCTGGCTCTGCTCGTTAGACGCAATACACACACATTATAAAGCTGAAAAAAATCAGAAAAAGTTAAATATTTGAAAAAGTATAAATAGTTAAAAAGAGAAAAGTAATGCCGATAAAGTTCAAAAGAAGCTGCACGTTTTGATATATGAATTGTTGAAATAGCACAAAGTATGAAGGACTAGAAGAAGACCGTAAAAAGGCGGAAGAAAATGGCCAAACAGAAGAACAATAGTGTGACTGCTTCAGCAGTCACACTAACTAGAAAAAGATAGCATTTCCTGCAGAAAATGCGTGTGAATGCTGTAAGCAGCTGAACGCTATTGCTGAAGCAATGCTGAATAAGCTGAAGAAATCATTGAAACAAAGTTGAATTAGCTGAAGAACTGTTGAAAAAGTCTAACGTTGAAGCTGAAACATATAACTTGAAGATTAATGCCTTTTTAAGGACAAAAAGCAGTAGAAATGTAAAAAAAAAAAAAAAAAGGAGAAGAAAATGTTAAAATCCTGCATGTTGAAGATGTTTAACAGTTGAAGAGTTGAAATCTGCAGCTAGCCACAGAAAGGAAAACTGATGAACCAGCAGTAACATAGCTGAAGCAACAAGTGAGAATAGATTAAATAGAAGGAACATGTAAGCAGGAAGCTGATTGACATGACGTGATGGAAAAAATCCTGAATTGTTTAGGTTTAAGTGTAATGAATGTGTGTTTAGTCTAAAAGCAGTAGAAATGTTGAAAAGGCAGAGGAATGTGTTGGAAAATCCTGCATTATTAAGTCTAACAGTTGAGGAGTCTGCAGTCAGCTGCAAAAAGCACTGCTACAGAAAACAGATAAACAAGTGCTAACATGGCTAAAGTAATAAGTGAAAATAGATTAACAAATGGAACCTGTAAGAAGGAGGTTTATTTTGTATGAAATGATTGGAAATTATTTAAATTGTTGAAGATTAGCATAAAGAAATTGAAAAGCTGAAGTCTACTCAAATATATTTAAACATGACAGCATGAATACATTGTTGGACTATTACTAATATAGATTAAACACTATCTAGGTGGTTGGAAATTATTTGAATTGTTGAAGATTGTGGTGAAAGAAAAATTAACATTTTAAGTACACTCAAATTACTCTAATAAAAATTATATGTGTGTTGGATATGTGTGTATGGTCAGTGTGTGTCCGTGTGTGTGTGTGTGTGTGTGTGTGTGTGTGTGTGTTGGATATGTGTGTATGGTCAGTGTGTGTCCATTTGTGTGTGTGACCGACAGACAGTCAAATAGAGAGAATGTGTGTGCGTTGCCATGGTGACGTTGCCATGGTGAGGTTACCATGGTGAGGTTGCCATGTTGAGGTTACCATGTAACTGTTGGCTGGTGGCTTTAAGGTATGGTGGCAGCTTTAACCATAGGCTTTAACTGCTCTGTGACACCCTCAAACAGATCTAATGTACGACAAATCTGTACTTAGTACGAGCAAAAGGTTTACATTTTCCGAACCATAAGACCTTGCTGAACGCGTCCATGTCACTTTGGTGTTTCTAGAGTAAAAATTGTTGATTGGGTCGCAGGTTGGAAACTTTGGGACGTTTAGGAAATCAGCGCCAACTTTTGAATGGGAGTCAATGAGAGGAGAGAGGGAAATGGCTGCACACAGAGGCTCCCAGTTTAAATTGTGTTCGTCTCTCTGGTTTTTTGAGCACATGAAGAGATCGAGGATGAGCTTGTCTACAAGCATGCCCGAAATTATGTGTGTAGAGTGTAATCTGTGGCCGTGCTGACAGGATAGAGAGAAAAATGTGAGAGGATTTTTAGACCCTCTGTCACTCTACCAACTGCCAACGTCCGAACATTCCGTCCCATTGACTTTCATGTTAAATCTGAATTTTGTCAGAAATTTTAATGATTTTAAAACTATACATATATCTGAAACTGTTGAAGATATCAATAAGCTGAGATATAGCTGAATAGTTGAAAGGTTTGTGAACAGTTTAAAAGTTGAATGAAGTCTGTAGCTGAAAGTATGCTGAAGCTATTAGAGGCTGAATGAAGCAGAAGATTTGAAGAGTTTGAAGACTGTTTCAATTCATTTCCTATGAGAGAAAAATTGCACAAAAAGTTAAATATTTTAAAAAGTATAAATAGTATGAAAGAGAAAAATAATAGCATAAATGTCCTGAAAAAGCTGCACGTTTTGATATATGAATTGTTGAAATAGCACAAAGTATGAAGAAGGAGTTAAACGCAGAAAAAGGGAAGAAGAAGTAAGAATAATAATACCTAGAAAAAGAAAGCATTTCCTGCAGAAAATGCGTGTGAATGCTGTAAGCAGCTGAACGCTATTGCTGAAGCAATGCTGAATAAGCTGAAGAAATCATTGAAACAAAGTTGAATTAGCTGAAGAACTGTTGAAAAAGTCTAACGTTGAAGCTGAAACATATAACTTGAAGATTAATGCCTTTTTAAGGACAAAAAGCAGTAGAAATGTAAAAAAAAAAAAAAAAAGGAGAAGAAAATGTTAAAATCCTGCATGTTGAAGATGTTTAACAGTTGAAGAGTTGAAATCTGCAGCTAGCCACAGCAAGGAAAACTGATGAACCAGCAGTAACATAGCTGAAGCAACAAGTGAGAATAGATTAAAAAGAAGGAACATGTAAGCAGGAAGCTGATTGACATGACGTGATGGAAAAAATCCTGAATTGTTTAGGTTTAAGTGTAATAAATGTGTGTTTAGTCTAAAAGCAGTAGAAATGTTGAAAAGGCAGAGGAATGTGTTGGAAAATCCTGCATTATTAAGTCTAACAGTTGAGGAGTCTGCAGTCAGCTGCAAAAAGCACTGCTACAGAAAACAGATAAACAAGTGCTAACATGGCTAAAGTAATAAGTGAAAATAGATTAACAAATGGAACCTGTAAGAAGGAGGTTTATTTTGTATGAAATGATTGGAAATTATTTAAATTGTTGAAGATTAGCATAAAGAAATTGAAAAGCTGAAGTCTACTCAAATATATTTAAACATGACAGCATGAATACATTGTTGGACTATTACTAATATAGATTAAACAATATCTAGGTGGTTGTAAATTATTTGAATTGTTGAAGATTGTGGTGAAAGAAAAATTAACATTTTAAGTACACTCAAATTACTCTAATAAAAATTATATGTGTGTTGGATATGTGTGGATGGTCAGTGTGTGTCCGTGTGTGTGTGTGTGTGTGTGTGTGTGTGTGTTGGATATGTGTGTATGGTCAGTGTGTATGTGTGTGTGTGTGTGTGTGTGTGTGTCCGTGTGTGTGTGTGTGTGTGTGTGTGTGTGTGTTGGATATGTGTGTATGGTCAGTGTGTGTCCATTTGTGTGTGTGACCGACAGACAGTCAAATAGAGAGAATGTGTGTGCGTTGCCATGGTGACGTTGCCATGGTGAGGTTACCATGGTGAGGTTGCCATGTTGAGGTTACCATGTAACTGTTGGCTGGTGGCTTTAAGGCATGGTGGCAGCTTTAACCATAGGCTTTAACTGCTCTGTGACACCCTCAAACAGATCTAATGTACGACAAATCTGTACTTAGTACGAGCAAAAGGTTTACATTTTCCGAACCATAAGACCTTGCTGAACGCGTCCATGTCACTTTGGTGTTTCTAGAGTAAAAATTGTTGATTGTGTCGCAGGTTGGAAACTTTGGGACGTTTAGAAAATCAGCGCCTACTTTTGAATGGGAGTCAATGAGAGGAAGGGAGGGAAGTGGCTGCACTCGGAGGCTCCCAGTTTAAATTGTGTTCGTCTCTCTGGTTTTTTGAGCACATGAAGAGATCAAGGATGAGCTTGTCTACAAGCATGCCCGAAATTATGTGTGTAGAGTGTAATCTGTGGCCGTGCTGACAGGATAGAGAGAAAAATGTGAGAGGATTTTTAGACCCTCTGTCACTCTACCAACTGCCAACGTCCGAACATTCCGTCCCATTGACTTTCATGTTAAATCTGAATTTTGTCAGAAATTTTAATGATTTTAAAACTATACATATATCTGAAACTGTTGAAGATATCAACAAGCTGAGATATAGCTGAATAGTTGAAAGGTTTGTGAACAGTTTAAAAGTTGAATGAAGTCTGTAGCTGAAAGTATGCTGAAGCTATTAGAGGCTGAATGAAGCAGAAGATTTTAAGAGTTTGAAGACTGTTTCAATTCATTTCCTATGGGAGAAAAATTGCACAAAAAGTTAAATATTTTAAAAAGTATAAATAGTATGAAAGAGAAAAATAATAGCATAAATGTCCTGAAAAAGCTGCACGTTTTGATATATGAATTGTTGAAATAGCACAAAGTATGAAGAAGGAGTTAAACGCAGAAAAAGGGTGAAAGAAGTAAGAATAACTAGAAAATGCATTTCCTGAAGGAAATACGGGTGAATGCTGGAAGCTGGAAGCTGAATGAGCTGAATAAATTGTTGAAACTATGCTGAATTAAGTTAAGAAACTGCTGAAGAAATCTTGAAGAGATGAAACAATATATGAAGAGTATGAAATGGTTTGAAATTACTTGAATTGTTGAAGATCAGTATGAAGAAATTGAAAGTCTGAAGTCTACTCAAATTTACTTAAAACTGACAGTTTGAAAACATTTTTGAACCATTACTAATGTAGATTAAACACTATCTGAATAGTTAAAGTAGAAGATGAAAGATGGAGGATGTATGAAATGGGGGGTATTACTTGAATTAATGAAGAATAGTATGAATGAATTGAAAAGCTTGAGTCTACTCAAAGAAGTTTAAAACTGGTGGCTTGAAAACATTGTTGAACCATCATTTGTTGAACAAATATAAATAAAGATGAAGCAATACCTGAAGAGTATAACTTGTAAGCAGGAGGCTGAATGATATGGAATGGATGCATTTGTTGTTATTTAAAACAGTTAGAAAATTTTTTTTGAACCATTACTAATATAGATGAAACAATATCTGAAGTGTAAAAGTAGAAAAATATAGAAGCAGTTACAATCCGTTAAAGGGCAGAATAACTAAAAATAACTTTAACATATCTGAAGGGTAAAAGTTAAACATGTTAATAAAAAGTTTGAGGAAAATGTAGAAATCGTGCATCTTTATAGTTTAACAGTTGAATGGTTGAAATCTGAAAAAGGTGAGAAAAAAATTAAAAAGAAGAACTTAAAATTAGGATGTTGGAAAATTGCTTGAATTTTTGAAGATTGGTGTGGAAAAAATAGGTCTACTCAAATGATTAAATATATTAAGAGCTTGAAAGTATTTGTTGAACAAATATGTATAAAAATGAAGCAATACCTGAAGTGTATAACTTGTAAGCAAGAGACTGAATGATAGGGAATCCCAGAATTGTTTAAGTGTAAAAAATAGTGTGAAAATATAAATTTATAAATGAAAAATATGAAACTCCTTACATGGTGGAGAAATGGCCTGAATTGTTGGAATTAATGAGGAAAAAGTCCAAGTCGTTCAAAGTAAAATGTAAGGATTGAAGGTGGAAAAGTCTAAAGTCAGGACATGAAGAAGCTCCAAATCCTGAAATATCCATTATGAGAACTGGGGTATATATAGAAATGGGGTAGAAACAAGGAAACAAGGAATGAAGTAAAAAGAAAGAGAAAGGGAGTAGAAAGAAAGAAAGAAAGAAAGAAAGAAAGAGACTGAATGATGCCAGAATTGTTTAAGATACGTTTAAAAAAAGAGTGTGAAGATATACATTCATAAATGAAAAATGTGAAAGTCCTTAAATGGTCTGAATTGTTGGAATTAATGAGAAAAAGTTCAAGTCCTTCAAAGTAAAGGGTTAAAGAGGAAAGTCAGGACATGAAGAAGCTCCAAATCCTGAAATCTCCATTACAAGAATAAACTGAAATGTAAGAGAAATAAATTATTAGAGATGTTTAAAAATGCCCCTCAAAGATATGAACTCATTTAGAGGCTGATTATGAGCTGTAAGCCAGTGTGTCTCTGTGGTTGTGTGTCTCTCTCTGTGTGTGTGTGTGTGTGTGTGTGTGTGTCTGTGTGTGTGTGTGTCTCTCTCTCTCTGTCTGCACCACACAGAGCAGAGCAGTGAGATTTGAGCTCTGTGCAGCTCCGAACAACAGCCTCTGAAAAGAGAACCATACCTCTTACCAGAATGTGGTCATGACTATCGGGGCAAGGAGACCTTCCTGAGCGAGCCAATGTGCATTAAATGTTTGTAGGACAAAAACTTTTCTCACAGTCGCAGGAAAGATAAGGAGGTCATTTCTGCTTTTCTCAGAAAATCTGCTCCTACTTTACAATGTGAGTCAATGAGAGGAAGAGAGGGAACTGGCTGCACTTAGAGGCTCCCAGTTTAAATTCTGTTAGCCTCTCTGCGTTTTTGAGCACACTGTGAGACACAGCACAAGTTTGTCTACCAAAGTGGGGGAAAATTATGTGTCTAGAAAGAAATTTGTGGCCGTGGTGACAGGATAGAGAGCAAAGTGTCAGAGGATTTTTAGACTCTCTGTCACTCTAGCTGATGTCATCACCACTCTAGCTCTGAAAATTCCGTGCCATTGACTTGCATGTTAAATTTGAATTTTGTCAAAAAATGATCATGAACAGTTGAAGGGTACTGATCAATAACGGTAGAAGATATGAAAAAGTTGAATATACCGTGAATACTTGAAAGTTTTGTGAACGTTTTAAAAGTGGAATGAAGTCTGTAGGTGAAAGTATGTTGAAGCAGTTGAAGTTCAAAGAAGGAGAGGATTTGAACAGTTTGAAGACCGATTCAATGTATTCCTATGGGGAAAATTTTTTCAATAAAGTTTGAATATTTTGAAAAGTATGAATGATATGAAAAAGTTGAATACATCCCATGATCTCCTGAAGAAGACGCACGTTTTGATATATGAATTGTTTGAATAGTAGAAAGTATGAAGAAGTAGTTAAGGGCCAAAAAAGGGAAGAAGTAAGAATAATAATAATATTAATAACTAGAAAATGCATTTCCTGAAGGAAATACGGGTGAATGCTGAAAGCTGTAAGCTGAATGAGCTGAATAAATTGTTGAAACTATGCTGAATTAAGTTAAGAAACTGCTGAAGAAATCTTGAAGAGATGAAATAATATATGAAGAGTATGAAATGGTTTGAAATGACTTGAATTGTTGAAGATCAGTATGAAGAAATTGAAAGTCTGAAGTCTACTCAGATTTACTTAAAACTGACAGTTTGAAAACATTTTTGAACCATTACTAATGTAGATTAAACAATATCTGAATAGTAAAAGTAGAAGATGAAAGATGGAGGATGTATGAAATGGGTGCTAATTACTTGAATTAATGAAGAATAGTATGAATGAATTGAAAAGCTTGAGTCTACTCAAACAAGTTTAAAACTGGTGGCTTGAAAACATTGTTGAACCATCACTAATATATGAAAGAATATCTGAGGAATAAAAGTAAAATAATATAGAAGTTGTTACAATCCTTTAAAGGTAAGGATAAGTTAGAATAACTACATCATATCTGAAGGCTAAAAGTCGAGCATGTAAGAGTAGAAGGGTTGAAATCTGAAATACGTGAGAAAAGATTAAAAAGTAAAACTTATAAGAAGGACGTTGAATTTGTATGAAATGTTTGGAAAATTGCTTGAATTTTTGAAGATTGGTGTGAAAAAATTAACATTTCAGTCTACTCAAATGAATAAATATATTAACAGCTTGAAAGCATTTGTTGAACAAATATAAATAAAGATGAAGCAATACCTGAAGAGTATAACTTGTAAGCAGGAGGCTGAATGATATGGAATGGATGCATTTGTTGTTATTTAAAACAGTTAGAATTTTTTTTTTGAACCATTACTAATATAGATGAAACAATATCTGAAGTGTAAAAGTAGAATAATATAGAAGTAGTTACAATCCGTTAAAGGGCAGAATAACTACAACATATCTGAAGGGTAAAAGTTAAACATGTTAATAAAAAGTTTGAGGAAAATGTAGAAATCCTGCATCTTTATAGTTTAACAGTTGAATGGTTGAAATCTGAAATAGGTGAGAAAAAAATTAAAAAGAAGAACTTATAAGAAGGATGTTGGAAAATTGCTTGAATTTTTGAAGATTGGTGTGGAAAAAATAGGTCTACTCAAATGAATAAATATATTAAGAGCTTGAAAGTATTTGTTGAACAAATATGTATAAAAATGAAGCAATACCTGAAGTGTATAACTTGTAAGCAAGAGACTGAATGATAGGGAATGGATGCAAATCCCAGAATTGTTTAAGTGTAAAAAATAGTGTGAAAATATAAATTTATAAATGAAAAATATGAAACTCCTTACATGGTTGAGAAATGGCCTGAATTGTTGGAATTAATGAGGAAAAAGTCAAAGTCCTTCAAAGTAAAATGTAAGGATTGAAGGTGGAAAAGTCTAAAGTCAGGACATGAAGAAGCTCCAAATCCTGAAATATCCATTATGAGAACTGGGGTATATATAGAAATGGGGTAGAAACAAGGAAACAAGGAATGAAGTAAAAAGGAAGAGAAAGGGAGTAGAAAGAAAGAAAGAGACTGAATGATGTGGAATGGATGCAAATGCCAGGATTGTTTAAGATACGTGTAAAAAAAGAGTGTGAAGATATACATTCATAAATGAAAAATGTGAAAGTCCTTAAATGGTTGAGAAATGGTCTGAATTGTTGGAATTAATGAGAAAAAGTTCAAGTCCTTCAAAGTAAAGGGTTAAAGAGGAAAGTCAGGACATGAAGAAGCTCCAAATCCTGAAATCTCCATTACAAGAATAAACTGAAATGTATGTAAGAGAAATAAATTATTAGAGATGTTTAAAAATTCCCCTCAAAGATATGAACTCATTTAGAGGCTGATTATGAGCTGTAAGCCAGTGTGTCTCTGTGTCTGTGTGTCTATCTGTCTGTGTGTGTGTGTGTGTCTCTCTCTCTGTGTCTGCACCACACAGAGCAGAGCAGTGAGATTTGAGCTCTGTGCAGCTCCGAACAACAGCCTCTGAAAAGAGAACCGTACCTCTTACCAGAATGTGGTCATGACTATCGGGGCAAGGAGACCTTCCTGAGCGAGCCAATGTGCATTAAATGTTTGTAGGGCAAAAACTTTTCTCACCGTCGCAAGAAATATAAGGAGGTCATTTCTGCTTTTCTCAGAAAATCTGCTCCTACTTTACAATGTGAGTCAATGAGAGGAAGAGAGGGAACTGGCTGCACTTAGAGGCTCCCAGTTTAAATTCTGTTAGCCTCTCTGCGTTTTCGAGCACACTGTGAGACACAGCACAAGTTTGTCTACCAAAGTGGGGGAAAATTATGTGTCTAGAAAGAAATTTGTGGCCGTGGTGACAGGATAGAGAGCAAAGTGTCAGAGGATTTTTAGACTCTCTGTCACTCTAGCTGATGTCATCATCACTCTAGCTCTGAAAATTCCGTGCCATTGACTTGCATGTTAAATTTGAATTTTGTCAAAAAATGATCATGAACAGTTGAAGGGTACTGATCAATAACGGTAGAAGATATGAAAAAGTTGAATATACCGTGAATACTTGAAAGTTTTGTGAACGTTTTAAAAGTGGAATGAAGTCTGTAGGTGAAAGTATGTTGAAGCAGTTGAAGTTCAAAGAAGGAGAGGATTTGAACAGTTTGAAGACCGATTCAATGTATTCCTATGGGGAAAAATTTTTCAATAAAGTTTGAATATTTTGAAAAGTATGAATGATATGAAAAAGTTGAATACATCCCATGATCTCCTGAAGAAGCCGCATGTTTTGATATATGAATTGTTTGAATAGTAGAAAGTATGAAGAAGTAGTTAAGGGCCAAAAAAGGGAAGAAGTAAGAATAATAATAATATTAATAATAATAATAAAGATTTGAATAACAATAGTGTGAATGCTTTCAGCATTCACCCTAATAACTAGAGAATGCATTTCCTGAAGGAAATACGGGTGAATGCTGAAAGCTGGAAGCTGAATGAGCTGAATAAATTGTTGAAACTATGCTGAATTAAGTTAAGAAACTGCTGAAGAAATCTTGAATATATGAAGAGTATGAAATGGTTTGAAATTACTTGAATTGTTGAAGATCAGTATGAAGAAATTAAAAGTCTGAAGTCTACTCAGATTTACTTAAAACTGACAGTTTGAAAACATTTTTGAACCATTACTAATGTAGATTAAACAATATCTGAATGGTAAAAGTAGAAGATGAAAGATGGAGGATGTATGAAATGGGTGCTAATTACTTGAATTAGTGAAGAATAGTATGAATGAATTGAAAGGTTAAAGTGCACTCAGATTTATTTTAAACAGTTTGAAAACATTTTTTGAACCATTACTAATGTAGATTAAACAATATCTGAATAGTAAAAGTAGAAGATGAAAGATGGAGGATGTATGAAATGGGTGGTAATTACTTGAATTAATGAAGAATAGTATGAATGAATTGAAAAGCTTGAGTCTACTCAAAGAAGTTTAAAACTGGTGGCTTGAAAACATTGTTGAACCATTACTAATTTATGAAAGAATATCTGAGGAATAAAAGTAAAATAACATAGAAGTTGTTACAATCCTTTAAAGGGAAGGATAAGTTAGAATAACTACATCATATCTGAAGGCTAAAAGTCGAGCATGTAAGAGTAGAAGGGTTGAAATCTGAAATACGTGAGAAAAGATTAAAAAGTAAAACTTATAAGAAGGACGTTGAATTTGTAAGAAATGTTTGGAAAATTACTTGTAAGCAGGAGGCTGAATGATATGGAATGGATGCATTTGTTGTTATTTAAAACAGTTAGAATTTTTTTTTTGAACCATTACTAATATAGATGAAACAATATCTGAAGTGTAAAAGTAGAATAATATAGAAGTAGTTACAATCCGTTAAAGGGCAGAATAACTAAAAATAACTACAACATATCTGAAGGGTAAAAGTTAAACATGTTAATAAAAAGTTTGAGGAAAATGTAGAAATCCTGCATCTTTATAGTTTAACAGTTGAATGGTTGAAATCTGAAATAGGTGAGAAAAAAAATAAAAAGAAGAACTTATAAGAAGGATGTTGGAAAATTGCTTGAATTTTTGAAGATTGGTGTGGAAAAAATAGGTCTACTCAAATGAATAAATATATTAAGAGCTTGAAAGTATTTGTTGAACAAATATGTATAAAAACGAAGCAATACCTGAAGTGTATAACTTGTAAGCAAGAGACTGAATGATAGGGAATGGATGCAAATCCCAGAATTGTTTAAGTGTAAAAAATAGTGTGAAAATATAAATTTATAAATGAAAAATATGAAACTCCTTACATGGTTGAGAAATGGCCTGAATTGTTGGAATTAATGAGGAAAAAGTCCAAGTCCTTCAAAGTAAAATGTAAGGATTGAAGGTGGAAAAGTCTAAAGTCAGAACATGAAGAAGCTCCAAATCCTGAAATATCCATTATGAGAACTGGGGTATATATAGAAATGGGGTAGAAACAAGGAAACAAGGAATGAAGTAAAAAGAAAGAGAAAGGGAGTAGAAAGAAAGAAAGAAAGAAAGAGACTGAATGATGCCAGAATTGTTTAAGATACGTTTAAAAAAAGAGTGTGAAGATATACATTCATAAATGAAAAATGTGAAAGTCCTTAAATGGTCTGAATTGTTGGAATTAATGAGAAAAAGTTCAAGTCCTTCAAAGTAAAGGGTTAAAGAGGAAAGTCAGGACATGAAGAAGCTCCAAATCCTGAAATCTCCATTACAAGAATAAACTGAAATGTATGTAAGAGAAATAAATTATTAGAGATGTTTAAAAATTCCCCTCAAAGATATGAACTCATTTAGAGGCTGATTATGAGCTGTAAGCCAGTGTGTCTCTGTGGTTGTGTGTCTCTCTGTCTGTGTGTGTGTGTGTGTGTGTGTGTGTGTGTGTGTGTGTGTGTGTGCGTGTGTGTGTGTGTGTGTGTGTGTGTGTGTGTGTGTGTGTGTGTGTGTGTGTCTGTGTGTCTCTCTCTCTGTGTCTGCACCACACAGAGCAGAGCAGTGAGATTTGAGCTCTGTGCAGCTCCGAACAACAGCCTCTGAAAAGAGAACCGTACCTCTTACCAGAATGTGGTCATGACTATCGGGGCAAGGAGACCTTCCTGAGCGAGCCAATGTGCATTAAATGTTTGTAGGGCAAAAACTTTTCTCACCGTCGCAGGAAAGATAAGGAGGTCATTTCTGCTTTTCTCAGAAAATCTGCTCCTACTTTACAATGGGAGTCAATGAGAGGAAGAGAGGGAACTGGCTGCACTTAGAGGCTCCGAGTTTAAATTCTGTTAGCCTCTCTGCGTTTTCGAGCACACTGTCAGACACAGGACAAGTTTGTCTACCAAAGTGGGGGAAAATTATGTGTCCAGAGTGAAATTTGTGGCCGTGGTGACAGGTTAGAGAGCAAAGTGTCAGAGGATTTTTTGAACCTCTGTCACTCTAGCTGATGTCATCACCAGTCTAGCTCTGAACATTCCGTGCCATTGACTTGCATGTTAAATTTGAATTTTGTCAAAAAATTATCATGAACAGTTGAAGGGTACTGATCAATAATGGTAGAAGATATGAAAAAGTTGAATGTACCGTGAATACTTGAAAGTTTTGTGAACGTTTTAAAAGTTGAATGAAGTCTGTAGGTGAAAGTATGTTGAAGCAGTTGAAGTTCAAAGAAGGAGAAGATTTTAAGAGTTTGAAGACAGTTTCAATGTATTCCTATGGGAAAAAAATTTCAATAAAGTTTGAATATTTTGAAAAGTATGAATGATAATGAAAAAGTTGAATGGATCCAATGATCTCCTGAAGAAGCTGCACGTTTTGATATATGAATTGTTTGAATAGTAGAAAGTATGAAGAAGTAGTTAAAGACCGAAAAACGGAAGAAGTGTACAGAATAATAATAATAACTAGAGAATGCATTTCCTGAAGGAAATACGGGTGAATGCTGAAAGCTGGAAGCTGAATGAGCTGAATAAATTGTTGAAACTATGCTGAATTAAGTTAAGAAACTGCTGAAGAAATCTTGAATATATGAAGAGTATGAAATGGTTTGAAATTACTTGAATTGTTGAAGATCAGTATGAAGAAATTAAAAGTCTGAAGTCTACTCAGATTTACTTAAAACTGACAGTTTGAAAACATTTTTGAACCATTACTAATGTAGATTAAACAATATCTGAATGGTAAAAGTAGAAGATGAAAGATGGAGGATGTATGAAATGGGTGCTAATTACTTGAATTAGTGAAGAATAGTATGAATGAATTGAAAGGTTAAAGTGCACTCAGATTTATTTTAAACAGTTTGAAAACATTTTTGAACCATTACTAATGTAGATTAAACAATATCTGAATAGTAAAAGTAGAAGATGAAAGATGGAGGATGTATGAAATGGGTGGTAATTACTTGAATTAATGAAGAATAGTATGAATGAATTGAAAAGCTTGAGTCTACTCAAAGAAGTTTAAAACTGGTGGCTTGAAAACATTGTTGAACCATTACTAATTTATGAAAGAATATCTGAGGAATAAAAGTAAAATAACATAGAAGTTGTTACAATCCTTTAAAGGTAAGGATAAGTTAGAATAACTACATCATATCTGAAGGCTAAAAGTCGAGCATGTAAGAGTAGAAGGGTTGAAATCTGAAATACGTGAGAAAAGATTAAAAAGTAAAACTTATAAGAAGGACGTTGAATTTGTAAGAAATGTTTGGAAAATTACTTGTAAGCAGGAGGCTGAATGATATGGAATGGATGCATTTGTTGTTATTTAAAACAGTTAGAATTTTTTTTTTTGAACCATTACTAATATAGATGAAACAATATCTGAAGTGTAAAAGTAGAATAATATAGAAGTAGTTACAATCCGTTAAAGGGCAGAATAACTAAAAATAACTACAACATATCTGAAGGGTAAAAGTTAAACATGTTAATAAAAAGTTTGAGGAAAATGTAGAAATCCTGCATCTTTATAGTTTAACAGTTGAATGGTTGAAATCTGAAATAGGTGAGAAAAAAATTAAAAAGAAGAACTTATAAGAAGGATGTTGGAAAATTGCTTGAATTTTTGAAGATTGGTGTGGAAAAAATAGGTCTACTCAAATGAATAAATATATTAAGAGCTTGAAAGTATTTGTTGAACAAATATGTATAAAAATGAAGCAATACCTGAAGTGTATAACTTGTAAGCAAGAGACTGAATGATAGGGAATGGATGCAAATCCCAGAATTGTTTAAGTGTAAAAAATAGTGTGAAAATATAAATTTATAAATGAAAAATATGAAACTCCTTACGTGGTTGAGAAATGGCCTGAATTGTTGGAATTAATGAGGAAAAAGTCCAAGTCCTTCAAAGTAAAATGTAAGGATTGAAGGTGGAAAAGTCTAAAGTCAGGACATGAAGAAGCTCCAAATCCTGAAATATCCATTATGAGAACTGGGGTATATATAGAAATGGGGTAGAAACAAGGAAACAAGGAATGAAGTAAAAAGAAAGAGAAAGGGAGTAGAAAGAAAGAAAGAAAGAAAGAAAGAAAGAGACTGAATGATGCCAGAATTGTTTAAGATACGTTTAAAAAAAGAGTGTGAAGATATACATTCATAAATGAAAAATGTGAAAGTCCTTAAATGGTCTGAATTGTTGGAATTAATGAGAAAAAGTTCAAGTCCTTCAAAGTAAAGGGTTAAAGAGGAAAGTCAGGACATGAAGAAGCTCCTAATCCTGAAATCTCCATTACAAGAATAAACTGAAATGTATGTAAGAGAAATAAATTATTAGAGATGTTTAAAAATTCCCCTCAAAGATATGAACTCATTTAGAGGCTGATTATGAGCTGTGAGCCAGTGTGTCTCTGTGTCTGTGTGTCTGTGTGTGTGTGTGTGTGTGTGTCTCTCTCTCTGTGTCTGCACCACACAGAGCAGAGCAGTGAGATTTGAGCTCTGTGCAGCTCCGAACAACAGCCTCTGAAAAGAGAACCGTACCTCTTACCAGAATGTGGTCATGACTATCGGGGCAAGGAGACCTTCCTGAGCGAGCCAATGTGCATTAAATGTTTGTAGGGCAAAAACTTTTCTCACCGTCGCAGGAAAGATAAGGAGGTCATTTCTGCTTTTCTCAGAAAATCTGCTCCTACTTTACAATGGGAGTCAATGAGAGGAAGAGAGGGAACTGGCTGCACTTAGAGGCTCCGAGTTTAAATTCTGTTAGCCTCTCTGCGTTTTCGAGCACACTGTGAGACACAGGACAAGTTTGTCTACCAAAGTGGGGGAAAATTATGTGTCCAGAGTGAAATTTGTGGCCGTGGTGACAGGTTAGAGAGCAAAGTGTCAGAGGATTTTTTGAACCTCTGTCACTCTAGCTGATGTCATCACCAGTCTAGCTCTGAACATTCCGTGCCATTGACTTGCATGTTAAATTTGAATTTTGTCAAAAAATTATCATGAACAGTTGAAGGGTACTGATCAATAATGGTAGAAGATATGAAAAAGTTGAATGTACCGTGAATACTTGAAAGTTTTGTGAACGTTTTAAAAGTTGAATGAAGTCTGTAGGTGAAAGTATGTTGAAGCAGTTGAAGTTCAAAGAAGGAGAATATTTTAAGAGTTTGAAGACAGTTTCAATGTATTCCTATGGGAAAAAAATTTCAATAAAGTTTGAATATTTTGAAAAGTATGAATGATAATGAAAAAGTTTAATGGATCCAATGATCTCCTGAAGAAGCTGCACGTTTTGATATATGAATTGTTTGAATAGTAGAAAGTATGAAGAAGTAGTTAAAGACCGAAAAACGGAAGAAGTGTACAGAATAATAATAATAATAATAATAAAGATTTGAATAACAATAGTGTGAATGCTTTCAGCATTCACCCTAACTAGAGAATGCATTTCCTGAAGGAAATACGGGTGAATGCTGAAAGCTGGAAGCTGAATGAGCTGAATAGATTGTTGAAACTATGCTGAATTAAGTTAAGAAACTGCTGAAGAAATCTTGAATATATGAAGAGTATGAAATGGTTTGAAATTACTTGAATTGTTGAAGATCAGTATGAAGAAATTGAAAGTCTGAAGTCTACTCAGATTTACTTAAAACTGACAGTTTGAAAACATTTTTGAACCATTACTAATGTAGATTAAACAATATCTGAATAGTAAAAGTAGAAGATGAAAGATGAAGGATGTATGAAATGGGTGCTAATTACTTGAATTAATGAAGAATAGTATGAATGAATTGAAAGGTTAAAGTGCACTCAGATTTATTTTAAACAGTTTGAAAACATTTTTTGAACCATTACTAATGTAGATTAAACTATATCTGAATAGTAAAAGTAGAAGATGAAAGATGGAGGATGTATGAAATGGGTGCTAATTACTTGAATTAATGAAGAATAGTATGAATGAATTGAAAAGCTTGAGTCTACTCAAAGAAGTTTAAAACTGGTGGCTTGAAAACATTGTTGAACCATTACTAATATATGAAAGAATATCTGAGGAATAAAAGTAAAATAACATAGAAGTTGTTACAATCCTTTAAAGGGAAGGATAAGTTAGAATAACTACATCATATCTGAAGGCTAAAAGTCGAGCATGTAAGAGTAGAAGGGTTGAAATCTGAAATACGTGAGAAAAGATTAAAAAGTAAAACTTATAAGAAGGACGTTGAATTTGTAAGAAATGTTTGGAAAATTACTTGTAAGCAGGAGGCTGAATGATATGGAATGGATGCATTTGTTGTTATTTAAAACAGTTAGAATTTTTTTTTTGAACCATTACTAATATAGATGAAACAATATCTGAAGTGTAAAAGTAGAATAATATAGAAGTAGTTACAATCCATTAAAGGGCAGAATAACTAAAAATAACTACAACATATCTGAAGGGTAAAAGTTAAACATGTTAATAAAAAGTTTGAGGAAAATGTAGAAATCCTGCATCTTTATAGTTTAACAGTTGAATGGTTGAAATCTGAAATAGGTGAGAAAAAAATTAAAAAGAAGAACTTATAAGAAGGATGTTGGAAAATTGCTTGAATTTTTGAAGATTGGTGTGGAAAAAATAGGTCTACTCAAATGAATAAATATATTAAGAGCTTGAAAGTATTTGTTGAACAAATATGTATAAAAATGAAGCAATACCTGAAGTGTATAACTTGTAAGCAAGAGACTGAATGATAGGGAATGGATGCAAATCCCAGAATTGTTTAAGTGTAAAAAATAGTGTGAAAATATAAATTTATAAATGAAAAATATGAAACTCCTTACATGGTTGAGAAATGGCCTGAATTGTTGGAATTAATGAGGAAAAAGTCAAAGTCCTTCAAAGTAAAATGTAAGGATTGAAGGTGGAAAAGTCTAAAGTCAGGACATGAAGAAGCTCCAAATCCTGAAATATCCATTATGAGAACTGGGGTATATATAGAAATGGGGTAGAAACAAGGAAACAAGGAATGAAGTAAAAAGAAAGAGAAAGGGAGTAGAAAGAAAGAAAGAGACTGAATGATGCCAGAATTGTTTAAGATACGTTTAAAAAAAGAGTGTGAAGATATACATTCATAAATGAAAAATGTGAAAGTCCTTAAATGGTCTGAATTGTTGGAATTAATGAGAAAAAGTTCAAGTCCTTCAAAGTAAAGGGTTAAAGAGGAAAGTCAGGACATGAAGAAGCTCCAAATCCTGAAATCTCCATTACAAGAATAAACTGAAATGTAAGAGAAATAAATTATTAGAGATGTTTAAAAATTCCCCTCAAAGATATGAACTCATTTAGAGGCTGATTATGAGCTGTAAGCCAGTTTGTCTCTGTGGTTGTGTGTCTCTCTGTCTGTGTGTGTGTGTGTGTGTGTGTGTGTGTGTGTGTGTGTGTGTGTGTGTGTGTGTGTGTGTGTGTGTGTGTGTGTGTGTGTGTGTGTGTGTGTGTGTATGTGTGTGTGTGTGTGTGTGTGTGTGTGTGTGTGTGTGTCTCTCTGTGTCTGCACCACACAGAGCAGAGCAGTGAGATTTGAGCTCTGTGCAGCTCCGAACAACAGCCTCTGAAAAGAGAACCGTACCTCTTACCAGAATGTGGTCATGACTATCGGGGCAAGGAGACCTTCCTGAGCGAGCCAATGTGCATTAAATGTTTGTAGGGCAAAAACTTTTCTCACAGTCGCAGGAAAGATAAGGAGGTCATTTCTGCTTTTCTCAGAAAATCTGCTCCTACTTTACAATGGGAGTCAATGAGAGGAAGAGAGGGAACTGGCTGCACTTAGAGGCTCCCAGTTTAAATTCTGTTAGCCTCTCTGCGTTTTCGAGCACACTGTGAGACACAGGACAAGTTTGTCTACCAAAGTGGGGGAAAATTATGTGTCCAGAGTGAAATTTGTGGCCGTGGTGACAGGTTAGAGAGCAAAGTGTCAGAGGATTTTTTGAACCTCTGTCACTCTAGCTGATGTCATCACCACTCTAGCTCTGAAAATTCCGTGCCATTGACTTGCATGTTAAATTTGAATTTTGTCAAAAAATGATCATGAACAGTTGAAGGGTACTGATCAATAATGGTAGAAGATATGAAAAAGTTGAATGTACCGTGAATACTTGAAAGTTTTGTGAACGTTTTAAAAGTTGAATGAAGTCTGTAGGTGAAAGTATGTTGAAGCAGTTGAAGTTCAAAGAAGGAGAAGATTTTAAGAGTTTGAAGACAGTTTCAATGTATTCCTATGGGAAAAAATTTTCAATAAAGTTTGAATATTTTGAAAAGTATGAATGATAATGAAAAAGTTGAATGGATCCAATGATCTCCTGAAGAAGCTGCACGTTTTGATATATGAATTGTTTGAATAGTAGAAAGTATGAAGAAGTAGTTAAAGACCGAAAAACGGAAGAAGTGTACAGAATAATAATAATAATAATAATAATAATAATAAAGATTTGAATAACAATAGTGTGAATGCTTTCAGCATTCACCCTAATAATAATAAAGATTTGAATAACAATAGTGTGAATGCTTTCAGCATTCACCCTAATAAAGATTTGAATAACAATAGTGTGAATGCTTTCAGCATTCACCCTAATAATAACTAGAAAAAGATAGCATTTCCTGCAGAAAATGCGTGTGAATGCTGAAAGCAGCTGAACGCTGTTGCTGAAGCAATGCTGAATCAGCTGAAGAAATTGTTGAATCAATGCTAAATTAGTTGACGAAACTGCTAAAGCAATGTTGAAAAGACTAATGCTAGAGTAGAGTAGAGTAGAGAGTAGAGGAATACTTTATTCATCCCTAGGAGGGAAAAAGCTGAAACATATAACTTGTAGTGTGAGATGAATGCCTTTTTAAAGGTAAAAAGCAGTAGAAATGCTAAAGGGAGAAGAAAACATTGAAATTCTGCATGTTTAAATGTAATGGTTAAATAGTTGAAATCTGCAGCTAACCTGACAGGAAGGACAACTGATGAACCAGCACTAACATAGCCGAAGCAATGGCTGAGAATATATTTAAAAGTAGAAGATGTGAGACTTTGTATGAAATGGCTGGAAATTACTTGAATTGTCAAAGAAGAGTTTGAAAAATTCCTGAATTTGGAAAAAAGTTAATGCCTACTGAAATACATTGTAAACTGACAGCAGAAGAACATTGTTGAAGAATATAGATCATTAGCATTAGCTGAGGAGTAGAACATGTAAACAGCGGGTTTAATGGTGTGAAATGGTTGAGAAGAGCCTCAGTAGTTTAGGATACGTGTAAAACAATGTGTTCAACATGACCAAAATGGGGAAATGTGTATTTTCAGTTTAAATAGCTAAAGAACAAAATTAACAGCAACGAGTCCATTAACTACAACAGGAAGATAGAGAGGTACACAAAACAGTCAGACAACTGTAGGAAAAGTGTGTGTGTGTGTGTGTGTGTGTGTGTGTGTGTGTGTGTGTGTGTGTGTGTGTGTGTGAGTGAGGAAGATATACAAAAAGTTCTGACCTGACAACTGTATGAAATGTGTGTGTGTTGGACGTGTGTGTCTGTTTGTGTATGGTTAGTGTGTGTCCATTTGTGTGTGTGTTTGTTGTGTGTGCATGTGTGTCTGTTTGTGTGTAATTGTGTAAATTGTGTATGTGTTTGGTAAGTGGTTGTATGTTTGTTGGGTGTGTGTGTGTGTGTTTGTGTGTGTGTGGTAGTTAGTGTGTGTCCATTTGTGTGTGTGTGTGTGTGTTGGATGTGTGTGTATGGTGAGTGTGTGTCCATTTGTGTGTGTGTGTCCATTTGTGTGTGTGCGTGTGTGTGTATTGTGTGTGTGTGTAGTAGTTAGTGTGTGTCCATTTGTGTGTGTGTGTTGGATGTGTATGCATGGTGAGTGTGTGTCCATTTGTGTGTGTGTTGGATGTGTGTGTATGGTGAATGTGTGTCCATTTGTGTGTGTGTGTGTGTGTGTCCATTTGTGTGTGTGTGTGTGTGTTGGATGTGTGTGTGTGTGTGTGTGTGTGTGTGTGTGTGTGTGTGTGTGTGTGGTAGTTAGTGTGTGTCCATTTGTGTGTGTGTGTGTGTGTGTGTGTGTATGACCGACAGACAGTCAGACAGAGAGAATGTGTGTGCGTTGCCATGGTGACGTTGCCATGGTGAGGTTACCATGGTGAGGTTGCCATGTTGAGGTTACCATGTAACTGTTGGCTGGTGGCTTTAAGGTATGGTGGCAGCTTTAACCATAGGCTTTAACTGCTCTGTGACACCCTCAAACAGATCTAATGTACGACAAATCTGTACTTAGTACGAGCAAAAGGTTTACATTTTCCGAACCATAAGACCTTGCTGAACGCGTCCGTGTCACTTTGGTGTTTCTAGAGTAAAAATTGTTGATTGTGTCGCAGGTTGGAAACTTTGGGACGTTTAGAAAATCAGCGCCTACTTTTGAATGGGAGTCAATGAGAAGAGAGAGGGAATTGGCCGCACTCAGAGGCTCCCAGTTTAAATTGTGTTCGTCTCTCTGGTTTTTTGAGCACATGAAGAGATCAAGGATGAGCTTGTCTACAAGCATGCCCGAAATTATGTGTGTAGAGTGTAATCTGTGGCCGTGCTGACAGGATAGAGAGAAAAATGTGAGAGGATTTTTAGACCCTCTGTCACTCTACCAACTGCCAACGTCCGAACATTCCGTCCCATTGACTTTCATGTTAAATCTGAATTTTGTCAGAAATTTTAATGATTTTAAAACTATACATATATCTGAAACTGTTGAAGATATCAATAAGCTGAGATATAGCTGAATAGTTGAAAGGTTTGTGAACAGTTTAAAAGTTGAATGAAGTCTGTAGCTGAAAGTATGCTGAAGCTATTAGAGGCTGAATGAAGCAGAAGATTTTAAGAGTTTGAAGACTGTTTCAATTCATTTCCTATGGGAGAAAAATTGCACAAAAAGTTAAATATTTAAAAAAGTATAAATAGTATGAAAGAGAAAAATAATAGCATAAATGTCCTGAAAAAGCTGCACGTTTTGATATATGAATTTTTGAAATAGCACAAAGTATGAAGAAGTAGTTAAACACAGAAAAAGGGAAGAAGACTCAGAATAATAATAATAATAATAATAATAAGTTTAAAGAAACAAAATGGCCGAACAGAATAACAATACTGTGAATGCTTCCAGCATTCACACTAATAACTAGAAAAAGATAGCATTTCCTGCAGAAAATGCGTGTGAATGCTGAAAGCAGCTGAACGCTGTTGCTGAAGCAATGCTGAATGAGCTGAAGAAATTGTTGAATCAATGCTAAATTAGTTGACGAAACTGCTAAAGCAATGTTGAAAAGACTAATGCTAGAGTAGAGTAGAGTAGAGAGTAGATGAATACTTTATTCATCCCTAGGAGGGAAAAAGCTGAAACATATAACTTGTAGTGTGAGATGAATGCCTTTTTAAAGGTAAAAAGCAGTAGAAATGCTAAAGGGAGAAGAAAACATTGAAATTCTGCATGTTTAAATGTAATGGTTAAATAGTTGAAATCTGTAGCTAACCTGACAGGAAGGACAACTGATGAACCAGCACTAACATAGCTGAAGCAATGGCTGAGAATATATTTAAAAGTAGAAGATGTGAGACTTTGTATGAAATGGCTGGAAATTACTTGAATTGTCAAAGAAGAGTTTGAAAAATTCCTGAATTAGGAAAAAAGTTAATACCTACTGAAATACATTGTAAACTGACAGCAGAAGAACATTGTTGAAGAATATAGATGGAGCATTAGCTGAGGAGTAGAACATGTAAACAGCGGGTTTAATGGTGTGAAATGGTTGAGAAGAGCCTCAGTAGTTTAGGATACGTGTAAAACAATGTGTTCAACATGACCAAAATGGGGAAATGTGTATTTTCAGTTTAAATAGCTAAAGAACAAAATTAACAGCAACGAGTCCATTAACTACAACAGGAAGATAGAGAGGTACACAAAACAGTCAGACAACTGTAGGAAAAGTGTGTGTGTGTGTGTGTGTGTCTGTGTGTGTGTGTGTGTGTGTGTGTGTGTGTGTGTGTGTGTGAGTGAGGAAGATATACATAAAGTTCTGACCTGACAACTGTATGAAATGTGTGTGTGTTGGACGTGTGTGTCTGTTTGTGTATGGTTAGTGTGTGTCCATTTGTGTGTGTGTTTGTTGTGTGTGCATGTGTGTCTGTTTGTGTGTAATTGTGTAAATTGTGTATGTGTTTGGTAAGTGGTTGTATGTTTGTTGGGTGTGTGTGTGTGTGTGTGTGTGTGTGTGTTTGTGTGTGTGTGGTAGTTAGTGTGTGTCCATTTGTGTGTGTGTGTGTGTTGGATGTGTGTGTATGGTGAGTGTGTGTCCATTTGTGTGTGTGTGTCCATTTGTGTGTGTGCGTGTGTGTGTATGGTGTGTGTGTGTGTGTGTGTGTGTGTGTGTGTAGTAGTAGTTAGTGTGTGTCCATTTGTGTGTGTGTGTGTTGGATGTGTGTGTATGGTGAGTGTGTGTCCATTTGTGTGTGTGTGTGTGTGTGTGTGTGTGTGTGTGTGTGTGTTGGATGTGTGTGTGTGTGTGGTAGTTAGTGTGTGTCCATTTGTGTGTGTGTGTTGGATGTGTGTGTGTGTGTGGTAGTTAGTGTGTGTCCATTTGTGTGTGTGTGTGTGTGTGTGTATGACCGACAGACAGTCAGACAGAGAGAATGTGTGTGCGTTGCCATGGTGACGTTGCCATGGTGAGGTTACCATGGTGAGGTTGCCATGTTGAGGTTACCATGTAACTGTTGGCTGGTGGCTTTAAGGCATGGTGGCAGCTTTAACCATAGGCTTTAACTGCTCTGTGACACCCACAAACAGATCTAATGTACGACAAATCTGTACTTAGTACGAGCAAAAGGTTTACATTTTCCGAACCATAAGACCTTGCTGAACGCGTCCGTGTCACTTTGGTGTGTGTTGGATGTGTATGCATGGTGAGTGTGTGTCCATTTGTGTGTGTGTTGGATGTGTGTGTATGGTGAGTGTGTGTGTGTGTGTGTGTGTGTGTGTGTGTGTGTCCATTTGTGTGTGTGTGTGTGTGTGTGTGTTGGATGTGTGTGTGTGTGTGTGGTAGTTAGTGTGTGTCCATTTGTGTGTGTGTGTGTGTGTGTGTGTGTGTGTGTATGACCGACAGACAGTCAGACAGAGAGAATGTGTGTGCGTTGCCATGGTGACGTTGCCATGGTGAGGTTACCATGGTGAGGTTGCCATGTTGAGGTTACCATGTAACTGTTGGCTGGTGGCTTTAAGGTATGGTGGCAGCTTTAACCATAGGCTTTAACTGCTCTGTGACACCCTCAAACAGATCTAATGTACGACAAATCTGTACTTAGTACGAGCAAAAGGTTTACATTTTCCGAACCATAAGACCTTGCTGAACGCGTCCGTGTCACTTTGGTGTTTCTAGAGTAAAAATTGTTGATTGTGTCGCAGGTTGGAAACTTTGGGACGTTTAGAAAATCAGCGCCTACTTTTGAATGGGAGTCAATGAGAGGAAGGGAGGGGACTGGCCGCACTCGGAGGCTCCCAGTTTAAATTGTGTTCGTCTCTCTGGTTTTTTGAGCACATGAAGAGATCAAGGATGAGCTTGTCTACAGGCATGCCCGAAATTATGTGTGTAGAGTGTAATCTGTGGCTGTACTGACAGGATAGAGAGAAAAATGTGAGAGGATTTTTAGACCCTCTGTCACTCTACCAACTGCCAACGTCCGAACATTCCGTCCCATTGACTTTCATGTTAAATCTGAATTTTGTCAGAAATTTTAATGATTTTAAAACTATACATATATCTGAAACTGTTGAAGATATCAATAAGCTGAGATATAGCTGAATAGTTGAAAGGTTTGTGAACAGTTTAAAAGTTGAATGAAGTCTGTAGCTGAAAGTATGCTGAAGCTATTAGAGGCTGAATGAAGCAGAAGATTTGAAGAGTTTGACGACTGTTTCAATGTATTCCTATGGGAAAAAAATTGCAGAAAAAGTTAAATATTTTAAAAAGTATAAATAGTATGAAAGAGAAAAATAATAGCATAAATGTCCTGAAAAAGCTGCACGTTTTGATATATGAATTGTTGAAATAGCACAAAGTATGAAGAAGTAGTTAAACACAGAAAAAGGGAAGAAGACTCAGAATAATAATAACTAGAAAAAGCATTTCCAAGAATGGAAATGGTGTGACTGCTGACAGCAACTGAACGCTGTTGCAGAATTAGCAAATAGTGCAAGCAGTGATCACCATACAAATGTTTGACCAAGGTCAGACTCGAACCCACAACCTCATGGTCATTAGACTTCCACTCTGCCTCTAGGCCACGGTGCACACACAGTTGCAGAGACTGTTGTCTGTTAATGATCTG